>NC_142468.1:14380000-14721666 GCF_049115385.1 Moschus berezovskii | reverse complement strand
TGGGGGCATCTGATGACTGCTATACCTTCCGCAGATCCTCCTGCAGCTTCTCACACTCCTGGGCCACACGTGTGTTCAGCTGCGTGAGAAACGCCACCAGCAATCTGTCCCTGCAGGTCACCCACTTCGTCAGGTTGGAGGGGGTGAGAACTGGCAGGGGTTCCAGTCCATGTGTGGGCTCTGGCTCCTATTTCCTCACTTTTTATCCACCTTCCCTTTCTCACCACCTGCCCTTCGGATTGCCAGACAAGAAGACAACCTTTCAGAGACCATTTAACCAGCTGCCATAACTTGAGCACAGTCAAGGCCTTGTAATGAATTCCACATGGAGATTAGACAGACAGATGGGTGGACTGTATACTCCTAGTGCTTCTGCCTCTCTGAATGAATCCTCGCAGGCTGGTTCAGTTACCGGTGTCTGTTTGAAGATCAGCCCATAACTTCAGCACGATTTTTGCTGTTGTTTGCTGTACCTCACAGCCTGTGGGATCTTTATTCCCTAACTTAGTATTGAACCAGGGATCTCGGCACTGAAAGTGCGGGTTCCTAACCACTGGACAGCCAGGGAATTCCTTTCAGCACAATTTAGCAAATTAAACTCCCATTTCTTCAACAGCAGGTCTTCCCTGAGAGCTCAGCTGGTAAAGAATCCACCTGCAATGCAGGAGACCCAGTTTGATTCCTGGGTCTGGAAGATCCACTAGAGAAGGGAAAGGCTACCCAGTCCAGTATTCTTGGGCTTCCCTGGTGGCTCAGCTGGTAAATAATCTGCCTTCAATGTGGGAGACCTGGGTTCGATCCATGGGTTGGAAAGATCCCCTGGAGAAGCGAACAGCTACCCACTCCAGTATTCTGGCCTGGAGAATTCCATGGGGTTGCAAAGAGTTGGACACGACTGAGTGACTTTCACCTTTGCTTCACTTTCTTCAATAGCAAGACGGTTGGGGTTCTCTGGTGGTCCAGTGGTTAAGAATCCACCAGCCAATGCAGGGGACACGGGTTCATCCCCTGGTCCAGGAAGATCCCACATACCACGGGGCAATTAAGCCGATGCACCACAGCTACATGCCCTAGAGCCTGTGCTCTGCAACAAGGAGAAGCCACCGCCACAAGAAGTTCATGCACAACTAGAACAGCTCCCACTAGCCACTACTAGAGAAAGCCCACTTGTAGCAATGAAGACCCAGCACAGCCAAAAATAAGTAAACAAATCTTTTTTAAAAAGAGGGTTGAAAAAAATAATAAAAAGAGGGTTGATCAGAGAGGCACCAAACATGAGGTTACCTGGAAATGCAAAGTGAAGGAGCAGACACAAAGCGGAGGGGCCAAAGATGGAGTCTGATCCCGGAGCAGGCTTCCTCCTCATTGGCACTACTGACTTCGAGGGCAGGTTAATTCTGTGCCATAGGGAGCTGCTTGTGCCCTGCAGGCTCTTCAGTGGCATCCCTGGCCTCTATCCACTAGATGCCAGTGGCTCCCTTCGGTTGCGGCAGCAAGAAGTGTCTCCTGAAACTGACACACGGCTCCTAGGGGGCAAAAGTGCCCCCAGAGGAGCACCACACTGCCTGAAAGCCTGCTGTCTCTGTACCAGCGTTGTCTTTTCCCCCTACCACTTCTCCCACTCAATTCAAAAGAAGACTCTTGAGAGTCCCTTGGACTGCAAGGAGATCTAACCAGTCTACCCTAAAGGAGATCAGTCCTGGGTGTTCATTGGTTGGACTGATGTTGAAGCTGAAACTCCAATACTTTGGCCACCTGATACAGAGAGCTGACTCATTTGAAAAGACCCTGATGCTGGGAAAGATCGAGGGCAGGAGGAAAAGGGGACGATGAGGATGAGATAGTTGGATGGCATCACCAACTCAATGGACATGGGTTTGGGTGGACTCTGGGAGTTGGTGATGGACAGGGAGGCCTAGCGTGCTGTGGTTCATGGGGTGGCTAAGAATCGGACATGACTGAGCGACTGAACTGAATTCCCCCACTCCCACAGTCACAGGAGTGCAGACTTCCACAAACCCTGAGAGAATCGTGCCTTCCTCTCACAGATGAAGACAATGAGGCCAAAAAGAAAGGGACTCGCCCAGCACCACACAGCTTGTCAGTGGCAGAGCTGGGACAAGAGGCCGGGTCTTCAGCCAGGGGCGGCGTTCCCTCTGTTAAGCACATGGCCCTACTTTGCCATAAGCACTGTTACTCCATAACCTGAGGTGCTGACAGGCCAATACATGCAGTCACCCAGGCAGGGCTGTAACGGTCCCAAGAGACAAGGCAATGATTTCACGGCTCTGCACAAAATAACCAGGAGGGAAAGAGAAGGCACCAAGGAAGAAACGGCTTTATTAGGCATCTAGGCGTGTCTGGGAAACCCAGGTCAGTCACGTTGGCACAGGAATACAGGACACAGGCGTTACAGAATATCCTCTCTAAAACCAACTGCGAGACCAAAGCCTCCCTCTTGCTAGCCTACCAGAAATGCTGCTGAGGTGAGCCCTGGTGAAACTTGTAGAAGCTCCTAGTGACACGAGGACGTGTGTGCAGAGAGGGAACACTCGCCCCAGCCCTGCTGACTCATGTAAGGTGAGGGGCCTGGGTGGGAGGAGGAGGAATGGGAAGGAGGGTGCCCTCATCTCCTGCACCAGGCTCCCCGGGGTGCGCGGAGAGAGGAACCAGTTTGTCTGTAGAGGGAAGACCAGGGCAGCAAGGCGGGGTGGGCCAGCTCTGCCGCGAGGTGGCGAACTCTGTACAGTCTGGGGTGAGGGCGCCTCCAACAGGTCCCGGCAAGGTGGGCGGCCCTTCCTGAGGCCCCCTCCCCGGGGAGACAGCCATTCCGGTTCCGTGCTGACCTCCTGCAGAGCAGATGCCACCGTCCAGCACCAAGTCCAAGGCCACAATCAGCAGAGGGGGGTGGAGTGGGCCGCCCGACGACACCTGTACCTTCGGTCTAGGAGACCTCCTTTTTGGAGCAGTCACTTTCTGCGGACCAAGAGCCATCTTGCCCAATATGGGCCCAACCTAGAAATTAATTCCCACCTTCACGTGAGCACCAGGTGAAGAGTGTCTCTCATGAGGCGAAGCTTTAGATCTCGGCCCTTCAGTGACAGTCCCGGGACAGAAGACCAGTCTGAGGCTGTCGGTGCCCAGGCGCTGGTCTCTGTCCCACGGGCTGCAGGCACTGCCTGCTGACCACGGGCCCCAGTGATGTGATGCTGGAACTCTCCCAAGAGTGCGCTCTACTTTCACAGGCAGGAAAGGAAGAAATGAGGCAGGCTGCAAGGGAGCTGATGCCACTTAATTCTTCCATCGAATTTGCTGGGAAAAAACAAACAATGATCAGTTTTCACGGATCCCTACAGATAGGCAGACAGAATTGAATAAAACAAGGACTCCAGGTAGGTAATGTAAGGAAAAGAAGGATGGAGCCGGAAGGCTGAGAAAAAAATAATTAATGTGGGGAAGAGGAGTTCATTTATTCAGAGATGGATTAAACACCTATTCTGTACCTATTCTGTAAGCCTGATTTAGGGCATTTATTCTGGTTCTGCCCCCATCAGGACAAAGATTCAAAGATTCACTAGCTTTAGCTTGCAGTAGATTCCAAAATACCTAACTGGGACCAATGCTCCACGTTAACAATAAGCTCAGCAATTCCATGCTATGAGAGAGAAGGCAGCTGTGTTCCCCAAGTAGCTAAAAATCAGGGGGACACATGTATACCTGTGGCCGATTCATGTTGATATACGGCAAAAACCATCACAATGTTGTAAAGTAATTATCCTCCAATTAAAATAAATTAATTGAAAAACAAAAGTAGCTAAAATCTACTTCACCTACTTCTTTCTTCCAATAGGGAGGTCACATCCAGCCCCAGGAAACTCTACAGTTTGCATATTCTGATTCTATAACATTTGTTTCTAACTTCCAGGGGTTAGTCCTTCCTACCTGGTTAAGTTTAACAATGATCACAGCACTATAATCAGTGTTAGTCAAGGTCCCCAGACCACCCTAAGTCATCCCACGTCTCAGGAGTGACTGCTGCCCTGTAGGCCTGTAGGAGACCCTTATCAAGAGATCCACAGGCTTGGCCGACAGCGATCCCATTCAGGCCTTGGCAGTATGCGCTCGACGCTCCTCTGAGAACTGTCTCCTGAGCCCGCTGGAGGGCAAGCTGCGGCCCCTCACCGAGCTGTTGAGAAGGGCATCAATCTTCTCCTCCTCGGCAGAGCCTTTATCCACCTTGCTCCTGTACGCGAGCAACTGCTGACGATCCTTCAGGTCCCGGCAAGTCTATCACCAAAAGAGATGACAATAAAAACCTCCGGTCAGCCTTCTCTAGAAGGGCCTCTTTGCTTCTGTCTCTCCCACTCTGAGCCAAAGTTCCGAGGGAAGACAGGGAGCTGCAGAGGGATGACAGGGGCTAAGCACCCACCGAACTTCACACTGAAGAGACGTCTGCAGAGGTTACATGGTTTGCTTTAGTTCTACGAATTCTCCGAGTGCAACGAATTTATAAAAGCAGAGAGAACCCAGTCAGAGAACTGGGCAAATCATACAGGAGAGCTGGTCTCCAAACTAACTCTTGCCAGACCACACTATGCACTGAGTGGACACTGACATTAGCACCTCAGGATTAGGACCTGAGACGAGGCCTGCCACTGTCCACTGAGGTCTAACTCAGGGCTCTCATTTCTGAGGGACTCACGTCAATGACGACATCGTGACACTTGAACTTGGTGGCTAAGTTCAACTTCGTGTCCACATCTTCCACCAGATTGACATACTCCTGTAAAATCTGTGAAAACAAGTACTTCTGATGAATGATTCCCAGCCGTATGAAACCCAGAGCTCTGAAAGGCAGGGAAACAATCCTGAAGAAGGCAGAGTCAGTGCCTGCTGTCTAGAATTCCCATCACGACCACAGGACTAGGTCTGCAATGGGCAATGAGGTGGACTTTCTGCAGTAATCCACGTTCTCCCAAAAAGGAAGAGAAAGGCCCACTCCTCCCCATTGTGGAGCCAGACCCCTGTGCCAGCAACAGGTGTGCCCTGGGTCTGGCCTCCCCCGGTGCCCCCTGCTCCTTGATGGCCTTTCTCATGAAGTTCTCCTGTATCATTTGAGTAGTATGCCTCTCTCTGGCTGAACACAGCAGACGCTCCTCTGAGGGGATGGTCTGGGGTCATACGTCTAATGGCTGAGCAGAACTTCCTTCCCTGGCCCTTTCTAGGTCAAGGCGCAGTACAGCCATTATGCTGCCTTTAAGATAAGACCAGAGCAGGTCATGTCTCCCATTGCTGAGCAGCAAGAGGCTGAAAGGTCTCCTAGAAGACCCTGTACCCGACTTTCTCTGGGAATCATTACCTGGACAGGGGCACTGTTCTTGTGCAAGATTTCCACCACCCGATGGAAGCCAATGGGTGCTCTCTTCTTGGTGTAGCCCAGCCAGTTCTGAAACAGGAAGACGGGGTGGCCGCAGGAAGGTCAGACAAATCCAACCCACTCTGAGCTAGTCTCTCTACGTTCTGTGCTAGGACGAGCACAATAAGGTGGTGAGAGCAGGTGAACGGGAGGTGGGGGAGAGAGAAAGGAAGACAGATGAGAGTTTCAGAGGAGTCAAGGAGCTCAGGAGGGTGGAAAGAGTCAGAGGTTCTGTAAGTTCTTAGCTCGAATAGGCGTGAATGCAGGAAAGTCTGAAACGCAGCTAAATGAAATAAGCAATTTCGTTACCAATACTTGCATTGATAGTAGGAAAGTCTCTGGGTAGAATAATCCTACCCTTTACATCTTTATATTTACATAAATGTTTATTTGTAAATTCATGAGGAAAGGCCTGGAAAGCTACCAAACTTCTCACAGTGCTTGCCTTGAGGAAGGGCCTGAGAAAGGAGGTGGACAGTGGAAGAGGAACTTCACTTTTTACCCTCCCACTTTCACAGTGGGTTTGATTTTGACACAGGCGTGTACTGCTTTCATAGTTAATGTTTCTAATTAAATAACAAAGGCAGAAAACAAAAAAATTGTCAAACCCATAATGGAAAAATGGATATTTAAACTGCAAACCAACAGAGACATGACAACCGAATGGAATGCAAGATTCTTGACGATCTGGACAGCAAACAAAAACAAACAAAAAATAACAAACATGTGAAAAAATGCTCAACATCCCTCATAATCAGAGAAATGCAAATCAAAACCACAGTGAGATACCATTTCACACCAGTCAGAATGGCTGCTATCCAAAAGTCTACATGCAATAAATGCTGGAGAGGGTGTGGAGAGAAGGGAACCCTCTTACACCGTTGGTGGGAATGCAAACTAGTACAGCCACTATGGAGAACAGTGTGGAGATTCCTCAGAAAACTGGAAATAGAACTGCCATATGATCCAGCAATCGCACTCCTGGGCATACACACCGAGGAAACCAAAATTGAAAGAAACACATGTACCCCAATGTTCATTGCAGCACTGTTTATAATAGCAAGGACATGGAAGCAACCTAGATGTCCATCTGCAGATGAATGGATAAGAAAGCTTTGGTACATATACACAATGGAGTATTACTCAGCCATTAAAAAGAATACATTTGAATCACTTCTAATGAGGTGGATGAAACTGGAGCCTATTATACAGAGTGAAGTAAGCCAGAAAGAAAAACACCAATATAGTATACTAACGCATATATATGGAATTTAGAAAGATGGTAACCTTAACCCTGTATACGAGACAGCAAAAGAGACACAGGTGTATAAAACAGTCTTTGGGACTCTGTGGGAGAGGGTGAGGGTGGGATGATTGGGGAGAATGGCATTGAAACATGTATATTATCATACATGAAACGAATCACCAGTCCAGGTTCGACGCATGATACAGGATGCTTGGGGCTGGTGAACAGTGATGACCCAGAGGGAGGATAAGGGGAGGAGGGAGGTGGGAGGGGGGTTCAAGAAGGGGAACACATGTACACCCGGGGCGGATTCATGTCAATGTATGGCAAAACCAACCAATATAATATTGTAAAGTAATTAGCCTCCAATAAAAAAATAATAATAAAAATAAATAAATAAATTTTAAAAAAAGAGCTAATCAATTTACGTGTATTATAATATTATTTTTTTAAATTAGAGGATAATTACAATATTGTGATGGCTTCTGCCATACGTCAACATGAATCGGTCATAGGTATACATGTGTCTTGAACTCCCTGATAATATTCTTACGTTAATGTTAAATTTCTCGAGAATGATAATACTGTGGTTACAAATGAGAACAATGCTTAAGTAGTTAAAGTATTGTGATGTCTGCAGTTTACTTTCAAATATTTCAGCAAAAAAAACGCATATAGAACAAGAGAAAGCAAAAATGGCAAAAATGTGAACAAGTTCGTTAAGTAGGTGAAAACTTAATTATTCTTTCTTTTGTTTTTCTTCAGATCTGAAACTCTGGAAAATAAAATGTTGAAGGAAAAATGTCAACCAGTAGCTGACACCTGAGTGTCCCAGGAGGCGTGAAACCTGAGACTCCTAGGAGGCGTGGGATGGCAAGACGGCATCTCCACCAGAGTGCCAACAGCCCCAGGGCACCCACCTTGGTGGTAAACAGGGCATCAACGTCATGCCAGGCCCGGAGCTTGGCGCGAGCGGCCAGCGCTGTCAGCACGTACTGTTTGTCTGGGATCTGAAAGCAGAGGCCCGGGGAAATTAAGAGAAGAAGAAATGCATCAGCGGAGGGGCTTGAGAGTTCTGGAAAGAGGCAAAAACATTCCCTGGTACTGATTCTGCCCCTTACGATCCACAAACCTCTCAGGTCGCCAAGCCCCAGCACTGCTGCAGGCTATTCAGTTAAGGCCGTCCCTCACTTCCCACAGACTCACTCCATTCTCCCCTGACCCCTGAATGTCAAGGGACTTACTGTGCATGGTTGCAAAGCAACATCCACTCCAGAGTGATTCTCATACTACTTTTACTAAACACTGCCGAATTTATATCTACCTTAAATGTCTTCTTCAGGTTGACCGGGCTGCTGAATGTCCCCTAGGATGAAAGTGGAGAAGGAATCTTGGTGTTACTGACTCTCTCAAATACCACCAATCTCCTGTTTTCCTGTCCACTAGCTAGACATTCTACATTTCACTCTGTAACCATTTAAACCTGGAAATTAATTTAAGAGAAAAGCTCTATCAGGTCTAACTGGACATCACCATCCAGCTTAAGAGCACTGGATTAATAGGTATAAAGTATTTCCTAATTTTCTGCTAATCCTATGATTGTTACGATCATGTCCACCTATGGGGTCATTAAAGTCACACCTCTTCAAAACAACTTTTAAAAGTATGCACAGGTAACTACCCTCTGCTGCTCTTCTTTACCCTGTGGGAAACCATTTGAAACTCTGGGCCTCTGACCAGAGACGCTCACAGCACCAGCACTGGTCAGGCAGATGTGTTCTGGGGCAGGCCAGCTCACTGGAAGCCACGCGAACCCTTACAGACCTCTTTTCCCTTCTTGGAACGGTTCCCCGGTGGACCGCCAAGAATGATGTGCACCCACTGTAAACAAAATACGCTGAAACACAGGCTCTGAAGGATGCCTCCCGTGCAGTGAGAACGTGTGGGCCTTTCTCCCCCGTGTGGCCCGCACCTCAGCCTCCGTGTAGTGGTAGAAGCAGGAGTAGAAGAGCGTCGTCACCAACGGCATGTTGAGGATGGATGCTTTGCGGGGGTGCTTCCGGAAGATCTCAGTCTGTCCCGCGGATTCTAGATGCCGATCGTTTGCCTGTGGTGGAGTGAGCCAAGAGAAAAAAAAGAACAGTGTCCATAAAGTGGAGGCAGCAAAGAAGCCTGTAATACTAGAGCGGATGTGTTTCCTACCCTAGGAAAGAGGCGAAGGGGAGAAAAAGAAAGAAACTGCCCAGGAGAGCCCCAAGGAGCTTAAGATCCAAAAAATGATGATCTAAGTTGGATGGAGGAAGACCAGAGAAGTAGTGATGAAACAGAGCTCTGGGACGAAGAGGAAATAGCTCCAGATTAACAGCAAGTGAGGGAAGAAAAGATGTCTGGAGACAATGGAGGGAAGGCCACCAGGCAGAGAAAGAAAATGAAAGACCCTTAGAAAGTGTAACCGGAAATGACGTATGTGGGCAGAGCGGAAGTCTTCTAGCTGCTGAATGACACAGAGCTTTAGCACTGAAGCAGAAAGAACAGAAACAAGGATTCTAACCTCGATAATGATCTGACGTTCCAGGAGTGTGTAATGGTCTTGTATATGTGCAGAATCTTCTGCTGAAAATGGCAAGCTGGGAGAGAAGGCAAGAAGGTTAGTATCTCATTCTTTACTCAAACAAGAAACACACCTATCTAATCCAGGTCACCACTTTAAGTCTAAGATGCTCATGAAGCTTTGTAATTCTGATCTCTGTTCTCTTTAGAGCATCCCTGAAAGGCAGAGAGAAAGCAGGAAATAGAGGCGACCTCTGGCAGGGATTTTATACTTAAGGTTTTGCCAGTTAGATAGGGAGCCTTCAAGTTCACGAAATACATACAGTCACTAGTGATTCTGCTGAGAGTGAGGCAGAATCCCCTCACTGTGTGCGGTGCGATGACTTATGAGTGAGTCACTCAGCCAATGAGTGCACTTGGCCAGTCGCCCATCATCCACATCCCAGGGAGGCTCGGTGGTTCTGGTCACTGCCTGATGTCAATGCTGAAATGTCTTTCAGGAGCACTGACATGCTGGCCATTTTTTAATGCAGAGTAATAAGATAAAACTCAAGTTACAGAGCACGGCAGTATGTCTGTAGATTGGTAAAGATCTCAATAGTTCTACATGATGTCAACGGTCCCATCTTTAACACTACATTATATCCGTCCACATGAAGAAGTTGATGGACAAACAGTGTCTTGCTTAAAAGTCATTTGGCAAGTCAATGGGTAAGGCCAGGAATAGAAGCCAGATTTTAAATGCCCAGTTCCCAGACCTTCCTTCAGAAAGTACCACCTTATTCCTCTACTCCACTCACTCCAGGAAGAATTCTGAAATTCAATTACTCTCCCAGGTAAGTGTGAGCGCACAGCCTATTTTTAGAAGCGATAAAGAAGACAGCAAAAAGTTGCAGTTACTTCAGTATTCTAACTTCTCTCTTTGTTTACCAGAGGCCATAAACATACTGGCTCAGTTCAGTTCAGTTCAGTCGCTCAGTCGTGTCCGACTCTTTGCAACCCCATGAATCACAGCACGCCAGGCCTCCCTGTCTATCACCAATTCCCGGAGTTCACTCAAACTCACGTCCATCGAGTCGGTGATGCCATCCAGCCATCTCATTCTCTGTCGTCCCCTTCTCCTCCTGCCCCCAATCCTTCCCAGCATCAGAGTCTTTTCCAGCGAGTCAACTCGTCGCATGAGGTGGCCAAAGTATTAGAGTGGACATATTGGCTCAGTAGCTGCTAAAGTTAAAACTAAGGATTGTACTGACATAAATTTCTAAATGTGAAACCTGGTGATCATGTCACATGAGGAATGACTGAAAGAACTGGACTACTGAACCTCAAGTAAGGTCTACTGGGTGGACTCTACACCTGTCTTGAAAGATAAACAGGGAAGCAAGTTTCAGCTCAATATAAGGAGGCGCTTGCAGTAATAAAGGCTGTCCAACAACGAAATAAGCCACTTCCAAGAGCAGTGCATGCCCCACCCCTGGAAGAACAGTACATAGGGCTGGTTTTCACAGGGACTTATACTCTGGATAAAAGCTGGACTGAATCAGCAGTTGTTGGACTGTGGGGTTTCAAGGACTGGTAATGCTGAAAACAATACATAAGATGTTGCCGATTTTTTTCTTTTAATACATTAGATCACACACACAAAAAACTTAAAACTCATTTTTCTACCAAAAAGAAGTGTGTGGGAGGAGGGTGGAATCTCTGAATAAAACGCAGTCTTTCAAATTAAATAAATTTAGCTTTAGGAGAAAGCTCTCTACACTGTCTTTATCTTTCTCAGTTTATCACCGATCAGTGAAAACTCTGGGGGAACAGTGTTTGGAGCCACTGAATGAGATGATCCTTCCTCATGTCTGAATGGCCCACTGCTGGCCTTTCCCTGCAACCATCTATCCATTCTGCCCTCGTTTAATCTCACCATTGTTCTGTATGACAGTACTGACAGGGAAAAACATTTCTCCCCACTTACCCAATGCACGTCTTAAGAAATTCTTTTCGTTTCTCGGGGTCCTGAATGGTCAAGTGCTCTCGATAATGGGACAGCTACAAAAAACAGAGAAGAACTTTGATCTATTTCTTTTCCTCAGAAGGGTGAGTTAGTTCTGTCAGTAGGTTTTCCATGCTTGAAAGCTAAACTCTTCATTACTAGAGATTCTTCTGGGAATAGATGGCAGAGGGGTGGGGGAGAAGAGAGATTCAAAATTATTATCTTGAACTGCATTATCCAATACAACAGCCACCAGTTTCAAAAAAAAGTTCTTCTTAGGAGATTGTCCTACTCTATGAGGATAAACTAAAAGCAGACTGTCAGGTTTGCCAATTCCAAGATTTATAAGGTTGGAAAACTCCAAATTCATATATAACAGCATGCATGATAAATCACCTTCAATTCAAACACAACAGAGAATATGAAGAAAACATGAAAGCTTTAGATAAAAATGAGTTACCCAAAACACATTTACTTTCACTGATTAATCAAACTTCAAAACAGCAAAATGTATGAATGCTATCTGAAGAAAATTCCTTATAGTTTTGAACCTATGGAAATTAAAAATATAAAAAAGCTTTTCAAAAAGAGTACTACAGATTCTGAATCATTTTGAAGAGATTAAGAGAAAAGGTTTTGAGATTTTCCCACACTTTGAGTATTAAGTACAAGTTCCGTTTACAAAATGTTACTGAAAAACATTTTCCTGAATTATACTCTGGTGTGCAAAGCTTAAAAATACATCACCACCAATGTGTGGTACAGTGACTAAAAGAACAATTCTGACATCGATGGCACCGAGAAATCCTTACCCTTACATGATAATGTCAAACCTTTTAAATAGATTATTGAAGTTTTAATAAGAAAATTACATTTTTGGTAAGATTTCAGGTTCATTCTTATATTACAAGAGTTTCGTCTACAATGGTAAAAATCTGTCCAAAATCAACTTTAACATTTAGTCATCGAGCTCCCATCCAAAATGTGTATTGGGTGCCCTACCAGCAGCTTGACCGATCTTCTTTCATGACCTGTATCTGATTTCTTATCCCTGTTTGCTTTCAATATTGTCTTTAGTATTTGAAGCCAAAACCCCAAAGCTCCTACAAACCAAGAACTAAAAACAACTAGAAATTAAGAGACAAATTCCAAATTGACCAGGACAGTTTTCATTCGGTTATTTTTTTTAATTTATTCAGAAGCCCAATCAAAAGAGCATATAAGAAGACACAAAACAGTACATCATCTGGATTGTTCTCAGGCTTCCCAGATGCCCCTCTCTCCCAGATATAACCAATATCAAAGGAAAGGAAATAGTCAATCAGTGTGGTAGCCTGGGTTTTGGCTTAGACTTTTTAAAGAGGGCCCCAACTGAAACAAAGGCCACACTTACCGCAAGCTCTTCTGTTCTATCTAGGAACCTGGGAAGAAGCAGAAGGGAGCAGGGTGTTTTTAATCTATTGATGCGTGGCAGTATAACCTCACAAAACAGGATGAGTGTTCTAGGTGAAACATCATCCAAACTCATCTGCCTCCATACACAAGATAAGCCCTTCTCTTCTCAAACTCTCTACCATCAGCAACCCCTTGAGAACACATGCCCCATCTACTGAGCTGAGTGAAGAGCAGAAACTGGAAGACATCGTGGGCACCAGTAACTCTGTAATGTCAACAGATCTGACAGAAAGGCTCAGAGTCTCCACGAAACCTTACCCCACAGTAGTCTTCTGGGTTTGTTTGTTTTTTTTTAAAGATGAAAACACTCTTCTCTGTCAGTAGTCTTGGAAACAGACTGTCTATACTATCCTCCTCTGTTGTTTTCTATTTTTTTTAAGATTTAATTATTTAATTTTTAGCTTCAAGGGGTCTTCATTGCTGCATGCAGGCTTTCTCCGGTTCTGGCGAGAGGGGGCTACTTTCTAGCTGCAGGGCACAGGCTCTTCACCGCGGTGGCTTCTCCGGGTGTGGAGCACAGGCTCTGCGTGTGAGGGCTTCAGTAGCTGTGGCACAGGGGCTTAGCTGCTCCAGGGTATATGGGATCCTCCCACACCAGGGATGGAACCCGTGTTCCCTGCATTGGCAGGTGGATTCTTAACCACTAGACCCCCAGGGAAGCCCTATTGCTTTCAGGGACAGCATACGATGCATTTTGTCTCTGCCCAAAGATGGTAAGGCCTTTGAGAACAAGAACTTTTGTCATCTCATTGCTTTTTCACTCTGCAAGGACCACTATAATTAACATCACTACTTTGGCACAGAGGTGATGCTTCAAAAAAGCCTTGTTGGTTCGGAGGGAAGGAAGGGAGGAAGAGGAAGGGAGGGAAGAAAGAGTTGGGGGAACAGCTCGTCTTGGACATGGTTTCTACAAATTCCTGGTTAACCGTTTCTAATCTTGACCCTGACCCTGTGTGCTCTCCTCACCTGAGTCTTCGGGAAAGCTCATCACTCTGCGGAAGCCACTGGGTAAATAAAGTTACCTCAGGCCATGTGTCAGCCTAAACAGAGGCTCTATCCCCTGCCCTGACACTGAAGAAAGGACACAATATTCCTGTTTTAAGCTAAGAGTGGGAAAAAGCCCCTAACAACTGAAATGAGATAGGGAAGAAAAACATGGCCGAAGACAGCTGCCCCCAGTGGGCACCCCCTTCCCCAGGTCCCCAGCAGACATGCCTGCTTCTTGCCTCTCTACCCATCAGAACTCAACCCAGTCCCACAGGGCCCACTCAATTCCTAATCACTCCCATGAGGTTCTCCCCAGATATCCTGATTGAAAACTGCATTTGCTTCTGCTCTTCCACTGCGCTTCTCACTGGCATCACCAGGGACCAAGTAAAAAGGCATCTTTAGTCTCGGTCTTTTGTAAGAAAATAGTTAATAAATATTAATACCACAGACTAGGCATTATGCTGAGCGCTTTACATGCATGAACTCCTTTCACCTTCATAATGACCTGTGGAGTAGGCAACATTACTTCCATTTTACAAACGTGAAAACTGGTGCTTGGAGAGGTTGAGGAACTTGTACAACATCATGCTATGAACTAAGTGATGGAGATAATATTCAACACAGGTGCTTGACTCTGGAGCCTGATTTCTCAACATGGTCACTTTATTACAGGTTGTGGTGCAATATTAGTTATCCCACCACATTTCTTTTTTCCTTTCTTTCCCTCTTTCAGTCATGCCACATGGCTTGTGGGATCTTCGTTTCCCAACCAGGGACTGAACCTGGGTCCATGGCAATGAAAGCACCAAGTCCTAACCACTGCCACCAGGGAATTCCCCCATTACCTTACTGTATCTTGTCTAATAACCGTTTCGAGAAAAAAGGGCCAGTGTCTTCTCTTTCTTTGTAATCACCCAGAGAGCTCTGAACTAAGTACTTAACAAACTTTACAGACCAGATGATCAGTTCTTACCTAAAGAGGTCTAAAAGCAGCTTCTGATCACCCATCTCCTTAAGGAAGTGAATGAGATGTCTCAGGGCAACCTGCCGCACCTCCAGCTCTCGGAAGAGGATCTCTGGTAGGCAGGAAGAAAGGAGTTAGAAGGGGAAAGATTAAAGCCTAGAACTCAATGGAAAATCAGCACCCCCCACTCGCACATTCTTAAGATGATCTCCTCAAAGTCCATCAGAAGCTAGGAATGGTTTACAATGGTGCCCACCTTGGGCTCAACCCACCAGCAACACACTCCAGGGTCCAGGGCAAGGCTAAGCCTTTGTGTTAGCTTTCAGCTCTCACCAATGCAACCAGCAGACCCTGAGCACAGACTTTCACTTTCTCAAACCAACACAGTCATCTGTCTGTGCAGTAAATGAGGGGCTTCTTAATTACTGTAGTTATCACTCTAAAGGAGGAACTGCCCTCAGTGTTGGAATGTGTACTCTGAAGTCTCAGGCCCCCCAGCTGTCCTGAAAGTAGACCTGATGCTGGAGAACTCTGGTATGAAAGCCACGAGACCACTCTCCCTTCAAGTACAGCAGACATCTTACTGACTACAGATTTCCCTCAAACCACGCTCACCTTTACTCAGCGTCCTCTTCAGGAAGATCAGAACCTAGAGGAAAAGAGAACCGAGAATGAATCGCCCTGTGGAACCTTCTAAACACGAGGCCCTGTCTGAGCACCTGACAACTAGGAATGAGGCCAGCAACGCATCAGGAATCTTGGCAGGTCCAGACAAGGTGTCTGTCTATGTGATGAAAGGACAGGTGATGGACATATGGAATGAGCTCTGTCTTGGGAGTCCACACACCTTTGCCCCTTATGGAAGAGAAGCCTCCCTCCCTCTGTGAGAGGCTGCTCTCACATCTCTCTGCCTTCAGATTATTTTTGAGGACACAAAGTAGCCAACCTACCCCTTCTGGGTCATAATCAAGAGTGTCACACACAATGCAAACTGAGCCTTTAGAACACGCACTTCTGAGAATCTTCTACTTCAAGAGGAAATCCAGTGTCTCTACTTGACTTAAAGGTCTATTCTATGGATAACCAACAAGGACCTACTGCACAGCACAGGGAACTGTACTCAATATTTTATAATAACCTATAAGGGAAAAGAATCTGAAATATATATATATATTAATACATATAACTGAGTCATGTTACTGTACACCCAAAACTAAAACACTGTGAATCAATTATATTTCAAATAAAGAAATAAAGATTTAAAAAAAAAAAAATCTATTCTGATTGGACTTTCAGAAACTGATGAAAGCAATAGTTAAAAAACAAAAGGCACAACTCACTGCAGTAATGACGTTTCCATCGTGCATGCTTACTGCTTCTTCTAGGAGCTGGATTTTGTCCTGTAAGGAGCGGAACCTTTCCAGTGAGCAGACCTGCCAGATAAGAACAGAACTGGCGTGCAAGGAAGAGGACCATTTGCTATATTCCTTTGTCACTGGAAACTGAGGAAGAGCAAGAATGACCTGAAATATCCCCAACACATACACGCATGCTCAGTCACTTAGTAATGCCTGACTCTCTGTGACCCCATGGACTGCAGACCGCCAGGCTCCTCTGTCCATTGGATTTTCTGAAGTAGATTGCCATTTCCTTCTCCAAGGGATCTTCCTCCAGGGATCGAACACACATCTCCTGCACCGCAGGCAGATTCTTTACTGCTGAGCCACCTGGGGCTTCCCAAGTGGCACTAACGGGAAAGAATCCGGCTGCCAATGCAGGAGATGCAAGAGAAATGGGTTTGATCTGTGGGTCAGGAAGATCCCCTGGAGGAGGAAATGGCAACCTGCTCCAGTATTCTTGCCTGAAAAATTCCATGGACAGAGGAGCCTGGCGGGCTACAGTCCGTGGGGTCACAAAGAGTCAGACACTACTGAGCACACACGCTGGTCCCCAAGGAGAGCCTCTTGATTTTACACAACAGTCCCCAACACACGAAGCCAGGAGGTTCCCACCACCCCCTCCCTAGTTCAGCCTTATGCCTTGGAAGATGCTACTGTCCTGATGAAGGCTTGCCAAAGTCAACAGATAGGGAAATCACTTGTTCTCTTTTGCCTCTTTTTTTTTCCCTTTTTAAAAAAATCTGTTTTTGTTTGTTTGGTTGGTTGGTTGCTTTTCCAGACCCTTGTGTTGAACGCCAACTTTCAGTAGATCGTAGTGAGGGAGCTGCTCTGCTACATATGAAAGCCAGACCCAGAAGCAGGTCCTCTATAAATGGTTTAGGACGAGCTTCCCTAGGAACATGCTGGGTGTGACAGGGGAGGCGGCGGCCACCTTTCTGGCCACGCCCTGTGTCCCAAGACAAAGGGCTCTCTGCACGGGGACTCCCAAGGCTCTGCAGCATTTGCCACGACACGGGGGTTCCGTGTGGGGTCCACTTGAGGAGAAAGCAGGGGACTGGCTATCTGAAGCCAACTTTTATTTCTTTTTAATTAACTTATTTACTTATTTTTGCCTGTGCTGGGTCTTCGTTGCTGTGTGCAGGCTTTCTCTAGTTGTGGCGAGCGGGAGCTACCCTTCATGACAGTGTGCAGGCTTCTCACTACAGTGGCTTCTGCTGTTGGGGAGCACGCGCCCTAGAGCTCGGGCTGCAGTTGTGGCAGAGCGAGGGCTCCAGAGTGCTGGCTTGGTAGTTGTGGCACATGGGCTTAGTTGTGGCATCTTCCCAGACCAGGGATCAGACCCATATCTCCTGCACTGGCGGGTGGATTCTGAACCACTGGACCATCAGGTAAGTCCCAACTTGTTCTCTTTTTAATGAGGCACAATTTATATCGTATAAAATCTACCCTACTAAGTGTACAGCTCAGTGAGTTTTGACAGGTAAATAATCCCATGTTAACTACTACCATAATCAAGACACAGAACATTTCCATTACCACAAAAACTTCCCTTGTCCATCTGACAAGGGATCTTACTAGCAGATATTTAGGTTATTCCCGCTTTAAAGGTTATAATAAATAAAGTTCCTATGAACATCTGTGTCATACAAGTCTTGTCATACAAGACTTGTCATACAAGTCTTTGTATCAACATATTTTCATTTCTCCTGAATTGTAAATGTCTATTAGTGATTAAATGTGTGTTTAATTTTGTAAGAAACCGTCAGACTCTTTTGCAAAATGGTTTTACCACTTCACCTTCCTGTTTGCAGCATTTGAGAGTTTCAGTTGCTTTGCATCCTCCCAATGCTTGGTATGATCAGTATTTTTAAACTTAGCCATTATAGTGGCTGTATAGTGGTATCTCAGTTTTAATTCACATTTTCCTGATAACGTTGAGCATCTTTTCAAGCACTTATTGGCCATTCACACAGCTTCTGGTGATATAACTGGTGAAAACTTGAGCCAGTTTTTAAATCTGATTGCTTATCTTATTACTGAAGATACTTCATCATTTTTTATATACATATTCTGGAGAAAACACTTTATAAGATGTATTTTACAAATATTTCCTCCCAGCAATGGTCTTTTCGTGTTTTTAACAGTGTTTTCAAAGAACAAAACTTCTTAATTTTGGTGAAGTCCATTTTCCTTTTTGGTCTGATGGTTTTTGTATGCTTGGTTAATAAGTCTTTGCCTAACTCAAGATCACAAAGACTTTCACCTAAATTTTCTTCTAGCTTTATAGTTTTAGCACTTATTCTACTATGATCCATTTTGACCCAATAATTATTATGATATCAATTCTCTCAAAATTGAAATACAGATTCAATCCAATCTCAGTCAAAATGCCAGCAGCTCTTTTGTAACACTGACAAGCTAATATGGAAATACATAGTATCTAGAATGGCTGAAATAATTTTGGAAGAGAAGAATAAGGTTGAAGAACTTACATGACTTGATTTCAAGATTAACTACAAAGCTACAATAATCAAGGCCTTGATAATGGCATAAGGATAGACAAAAAAAATCAATGAACTAGAATATAGTCCAGAAAGAAACCTACATATATATACAGTCAATTCATTTTCAACAAAGGCACCAAAGTGAAAATGCAGAAATGGATAGTCTTTTCAACAAACAGTGTTGGAGCAAACAGAGAACTGTATGGGAAAAAAATGAATGTCCAATTGTACCTCACACCATGTATTTTGTATTAACTCACAATGGACCACAGACCTAAACATGAAAGATCTGCTCTCACTCTTAAAGGCACTACTTTTCCCTCTCATCCATCACTCTTTTCCTACTTCCCCATCAAAACAACACTAAACCCTGGAGAATTAGAAATTTTGCAGCTGAATTGCCATCTTAGTGGAATGATTTTCCTCCTGAAAATCATTTCATTTAACAAAACTGAAGAGAAAGGCCAAGCTGCTCAGCTTCCAAAAAAAAAAAAAATTCCAATTCCACAAGAATTCTCTCCCCAGGGGCCTTACCTTGCCCTTCCGGAGGCGCCGCACTGTGTCACTGGGGCTCCAGTCGTTGCTGTAATCCTGAAATATTAGCAACACATGAATTATAGGAAGTTAAAGATCAGAATTCAGAATTATCAGTGCGTCAGCTCCTCACCTCATGCTTATAGTCTTAGTCCCTAGAGCGGAAGCATTTTGTGGAAGAAGATAGAAGAAAAAAAACAAACTAGGAGAGTCTGGTCCTGAGTTTCTTAAGCAACCAGGACAGAGATTTTACAGGCAGGAGGAATTGGATCAAAGAGGGAATGGATCAACTGACAGAGCTGGCAGCCCGACATGTTAGTGGTTCAGAATTTCAGCCCCCAGAGGCCGTTTTGGGACTCTAATTAATGGTTTTGCCGACAGAAGGAAAGAGAGAAACATGTTCTTTTTTTGGACCTTATGATATCGTTTTTTCCTTTTCATTCAATTTGCTTTTTCATGTGCTTCATGTGAATATGAGCTCCACCAAGCTTCTAGACCACAGGGATGATCAAAAGTTTCAAAGCACAACCTAAAAGATGGCAGTATAATGGATAAGGAAAGTACGCCAGGGCTGAATCAGAAACTAAAAATTCTGAGTTCCAGTTCTACACGTAACTAGCTGTGAGACTCTCGGCAAGCTCTAATGTTTAGAGATTCAATTTTCTTATTTCTAAGAGGGGTTTAAAATAATACCTGCTCAAAGATTTGGGAAAATCAAACAAGATAACAAATGTCCAAGTACATCAAACTGTGTAAAGTGTCATGACCATCGTAAGATATAACTCACCCTATACTCCCCCTTGGGTCTCCCCAGCTCTGGAGCATAGCTCTTGGCAGGTGTGTCTGACAGAGCTGCAAAAGAACAGGCAAGGGACTGAGAAGGACACCATCTCCCTGCCATGCCTTTCTTCCACTGCTTGACTTGTGGGCTCCCGAGGCATCTTTATGGCCCAAAGTAGGGAAGACCAAGTAGATCTCAGTTCCTACCCAAGGACAGCATCCCTAGATGCTACCCTTTGACCCCACAGCCAGAATGGTCTCAACCTCTTTATTCAGCGTCAGAAAATTAATGACGACAGATTCCAAAGAAGTGCCATCATCTAATTATCGCTTGTCCCCACGACTCCCCAGGCTGTACCCCAGACCAGTAACATCTCCCTCAGTAATCAAGAGAAGAGAGTCCATGCCTACCATCAGAGAGGGACTGGAAACTTCCAGGTCTAGTTCTCCCTAAAGGTAAAGAACACATAAGGCCAAGAGTTAAAGTCAGAGCCACCCAGACTCAGTTTAGGACGCAGGGCATACAGAACCTTTTTGTGAAAATGAGAACTTAAGGCTCAAAAAGCTTTTAGTCAACTTCAGAAATTTGAAATACCATGGAAATAAAAGGCACTGTGGAACTTTTTCTTTTAATTGTGGCAAAATACACCTAACATAAACGTCACCATTTTTAAGGACGATACAGTTCAGTGATACTAAGTATATCCACACTGTACGATAATCACTACTATCTACCCCCAGAACTTTATGGTCATTCCAAACGGAGACTGTTCCCGCTGAACGATCACTCCCTTTGCTCCTTACCATTTTCTAGCTCTATCTATCTGACTATTCCAGCTATCTCACAGAAATGGAATCACACAGAATCCTTGTGCGTCTGGCTTCATTCACTCAGCGTTTGTCCTCACGGTTCATCCACGTTGTGGCATGAATCAGAATTTTGACTCTTTCTGAGGCTGAATAATCCTCCATTGCATGTGCATGCTACATTGTGTTCATTCATTCATCAGTGAATGGACATTGAGGTTGTTTCCATATTTTGGCTACTCTGAATCGTGGTGTATAAATACCTGTTTAAGCCCTTGCTTTGAATTCTTTTTGGTATACACCCAGAAGTAGACTGCTGGATCTTACGGCAATTCTACGCTTAATCTTTTGAGAAACTGCCAAGCTGTCTTCCACAGTCTTCCGGTGTCCTCTACACACAGGCTGTACCATTTGACATTCCCAGCAGCAGTGCACACGGCTTCCCGACAGAAGTGCACAGCGGGAGGGAGGGATTCTGACCTAGACAAATGTCTTCAGTATGTGTCACAAGGTTAATGTCAATTTTGTTTATCACATTTGAGAAACCCAGTCCAGCCCCTCTGAACTTCCCTCACTTCTCCCCCTTTCTGATCCCTAACTGCTAGCTCCAAAGATTTTTATACTTCAGTATTTTTTTCTTACAGAGTAAATGAAAATCACAGCCTTAGTGGTTTTTCGGAAAAAAGGAAAGGACTCTATCCCTTTAACCGTCGCTCTTACCTCTAAAAAAGCTGCTCAGAGAGTAGGTAGAGGCAGGTTTGGGTAGCTGTGCATAGGTGGAGAAGCTGTTCCGGTTCTTCAGCTGTTCTCGCTCATGGCTTAACCCGCTGTTACCAGCAGTCTCTTTGATGGACCATGAGATACCTGCGAGACAACAAGACGCAGATTAGTCATTCTCATCCAAAATAATGCCACCACAGCCAGCATTCCAATAAGCTCTAAAAGCTTTTCATCAGAAGCCCTGGTCCTTTGTCAACATGGACTTAAAATATTGGGACAGGGAGAAAGAACAGAATCAAACAGACCAATCAACAGAAAAAGCAGGCAAAGGAAATGAATAAATGGATCAAAGAAAAGGAAATACAAGTAGCTGTTAAACATATGAAAAGGTGCTCAACCTCACTCTTAATAAGAGAATTACACAAATTAAAAATACACTTAGGACTTCCCTGGAGGTCCAGTGATTAAGACTTTGCCTACCAACGCAAGGGGACACAGGTTGGATCCCAGGGCCGGGAAGATCCCACAGGCCATGGAGGATCTAAGCTCACGGGCCACAGCTACTGAAGCCTGTGCACCTGCAGCCCATGCTCTCCAACAAGAGAAAGCACCGCAATGAGAAGCCTGTGCACAGTTAGTAAACAGACCCTGTTTGCTGCGGCTCGAGTAAAGCCCATGCAGCAACAAAGACCTGGAGCGGCTGAAAATAAATAAGTATTTTTAAAAAGCACACTGAGATACCACTTGCCCCCTATAAGATTAACAAAGACCCAAAAGTTTGAGAACACTCTGTGCTGTCAAGGCTGAGGGGAGAAAGGAACACTCTGACACTGCTAGGTGGGAGTGCAAATTGGTGCAACATCTAATCAACACAGATGCAAACACCCTCTGCCAGCAACTCCACTCTAGGAACTGAACTTTCAGATACTCTTACATGGGCAAAATACAAGGTCACTGACAGCGATATGAACAACAAAAGACTGGAAACAATCTAATGCTCATCAACAGTGGACTGGTTACATAAATTATGAGTTCCATACAGTGTATACTATGTTGCTATTTTTAAAAAGGGAGAGGCAGTATGAGAAAACTTGGAAAGATCTTCAAGCTATATATCCAGTGAAAAGAGGAGGGTATAAAGTATGCCACCCCTGGTGTAAAAAAGGGGGTTCATTTTCCTATATGCAGTTCCACAAGCAGAAAGCATCTCTAAATGAATACACAGGAAGCAAACAACAGCGGTTGTTTTTGGGGGCTGGCAGGGTCTGAGAACTAAGCAGAAGCGTGACAGTGTGAGGGAAACTTTTCTCAGTACGCCTTGACTCCTTTTTGCTTTTTAAATCACGTGACAGTTTTTCCCGTTTAAAAAAAAACAAAAAACCTTTAAAACTATGCTTAAAAATCAGATGCACTCAGCAAAGGTGTTAAGTGGTATTACAGAACGATTAGGCAGTGGGACTCGGTGGCTTAGGAAGTCAGTTCTGCCAGGCAATTGTGAGCATTTAAGTCAGCAGTTCTCAAATAAGACTGCGTATCAGAATATTAGCAGCGCTTATCATCATTTGAGACACCGCCCTAACCCACCACCCCACACCCAATATCAAGACCTACTGAAGAGTCTCTCGAGTGAAGCTCAGGAATCTAATTTTAACGAGCACCCCAAATAAGTCTGAAATAGCCAGCCAAACTTTAGCCCTAGGACAGCAGACCTAGACAGCCGTATGGAAACTGCTGCCGTACTTCCCCAAGTACCCTCTCCTGGGTTAAATTTCCAGGTGTACGCTCATCTGAAAATAGCTTAGCCTTGTTCCCTGTCCTGACAAGTATTGAGGAGACTTTATGAGTGGTAAGAAGCCTGAAGAATTAACCCCCTCCCAGGGCCTTTTGTACTTACTTCCCACAGGTTCCCCGGTCCAGCTGACTCTCTCCAGGTCATCTTCATCATCGTCATCCACGAAGTCTCGAAGGCTATTCACTGCCCGCTTGGATTCCTTTAACTGAGACAGACATCAGGCAGGGCGCTCAGGCAGTCACCACGTCTCACCTCTCCCTCTGACAGCCAAGAAGGCTGCGGAACTTGGACTTGAGAATGGCCAATATTTTAACCTTTTTGCCATGGAAAGCCTAGCCCACTAGACGTTTGCCAAGAAAAGAAACTGCTATTTAGCCAACACGGGAGTCCAGTGGCAAAAGGTTAGGAAGAGTCAAAGCCACTTTTGAATTCTAATCCTATTCCTGGTATTGACTCGCTTTGTAGGGAGTTTATCCATCTCTCCAAAAATGAATGTTTCCCCCATTGGTAAAACACACACGATAAAGACAAAACTCCCAATCCACTTCATCCTTCAAAAATAATAATTATATTGCATGACAAAAGATCTAGGGCTTTTGGAAAAAAAAAAGCAAATGAAAGAAATGAATCATCTTAAGAATGTAAAGCAGGAAGGGCAGAGAGTTGGCTTTGACAACTCCTCTCTTTTCCCAGGGTTCTTCTCCATGAAGAGTCTTCTAAAGATCTGACTGAAAGCACTGCTGAGCCTAACGGAGACAGGTTACCGAGGAAGCAAGGGAAAGGATACACAGTGGAAGGGAGTGAGAATTTCAGCAACTATTCACAGAAACCTACCTGTGAGAGCTCATCATCTTCGTCATCAAAAGTGAAAGCCTTGAACTTGGAGCTATTCCAATACTCCTCCTCATCACCCTTTGTCCGATTCATCTGGAGGGAGAGGAAGAGAGATATACTGTACGTCACTTTCTGGATTCCCCTCAAAAGAGCTCCAAAAAGCTTTGGGTTCCTGGACTACAAACTCCCTGCTCTAGTCAGGGATGCATGAAAAGTGTCTGGTGAAGAAAATACTGAAGAGGCCACATAAAATCAGATCCTTGGGTCTCCAACCAATCCAATCACACTTTTGATTGTCTGATAACTCACAAGTAGTCATTCATTCCTAGAGCAGCTACTTTGTTCACAACACTACCTCAGGCGCTCTGTCAAGTGTTTTATTACGTAAGGGATATCTGAAGTACAAAACACAGTCCCTCTCTGAAGGACCCTACAACAGAGTATTGAGCATATACCTTTTCTAATTTATACACTTAAATAGGAAAAGGAGTGCGTCAAGGCTGTATATTGTCACCTTGCTTATTTAACTTATATGCAGAGTACATCATGAGGAACGCTGGGCTGGAAGAAGCACAAGCTGGAATCAAGATTGCTGGGAGAAATATCAATAACCTCAGATATGCTGATGACACTACCCTTATGGCAGAAAGTGAAGAGGAACTCAAAAGCCTCTTGGTGAAAATGAAAGAGGAGAGTGAAAAGGTTGGCTTGAAGCTCAACATTCAGAAAACAAAGATCAAGGCATTTGGTCCCATCACTTCATGGGAAATAGATGGAAAAACAGTGGAAACAGTGTCAGACTTTATTTTTTTGGGCTCCAAAATCACTGCAGATGCTGATTGCAGCCATGAAATTAAAAGACGTTTACTCCTTGGAAGGAAAGTTATGACCAACCTTGATAATATATTAAAAAGCAGAGACATTACTTTGCCAACAAAGGTCCGTCTAGTCAAGGCTGTGGTTTTTCCTGTGGTCATGTATGGATGTGAGAGTTGGACTGTGAAGAAAGCTGATCGCCAAAGAATTGATGCTTTTGAACTGTGGTGTTGGAGAAGACTCTTGAGAGTCCCTTGTACCGCAAGGAGATCCAACCGGTCCATTCTAAGGGAGATCGATCCTGGGTGTTCATTGGAAGGACTGATGCTAAAGCTGAAACTGCAATACTTTGGCCACCTCATGCGACGAGTTGACTCACTGGAAAAGACTCTGATGCTGGGAAAGGTTGGGGGCGGGAGGAGAAGGGGACGACTGAGAATGAGATGGCTGGATGGCATCACCGACTCTGTGGACATGAGTTAGAGTGAACTCCGGGAGTTGGTGATGGACAGGGAGGCCTGGCGTGCTGTGATTCATGGGGTCGCGGAGAGTCGGACACGACTGAGCGACTGAACTGAACTGATGTGTCCTAAGTCACTTCAGTCGTGTCCAACTCTTTGCAACCCTATGGATGGTAGCCCACCAGGCTCTTCTGTCCACAGGATTCTCCAGGCAAGAATACTGGAGTGGGTTGCCATGCCCCTCTCCAGGGGATTTCCCCAACCCAGGACCTTAACCTGTGTCTCTTAGGTCTCCTGCACTGGCAGGGGGGTTCTTTACCACTAGTGCCACCTGGGAGGCCCCAGTATAAGTATATATAAAGGTAAAAGTACACACCAGGCATGTGTTACAAGCATGCATCATGAACTTTGCTGAATACACAAGGTTAATCAGAGCATGAACAAAACAGATAGTAACTACATTTATGGACTCCACATGTGCCTGTTGCGTGCCACCTCTCAGGCCCTGTTCTAGGCTCTGGGAACACCGCAGAGAATAAAAACCCACAGACATCTTACTCTCGCATGTGCTTCCTGAATTCCTGGCAGCAAGTAAGCAACTAAAGGAAGCTGAATTAGCCTGCTTGTAACTTCAACTTCAAATCATGATTAATTTAATAACAAGTACGGGCCAAAATGTGGGAAACGAGGGCATGGCCAAAGAAGGAAGTCTATAAAGAATCAGTCAAAACAAGACAAGTCCCTCTCATAACTATTCTAAAATTAGATTTTGCCCTGAAAAAAAGTTTTGCCTTAGAATCACAAACTAAACTATCCATGCCAACTGGATTAGAGTGAAAACTGATTTAAGCCAAGAACCAGGTACCAAATTTTCCAGTGCCAAAAATAACTGCAAAGGCTACAGAGAATCCAATTCTAAAGGATGAATTTGCTTTTTCTATTTCAATAGCACCTTTCTCAATAGAAGCTTAAGAAACACTCACCATGGCAGACCCACTGAGGCTCCCAGTGGCCTTAACAACACTCTGCCCTCACTCAGTGTGTGGTCAGGGGATCTGGGAATGGCAACGCAGCCTGAGAAGTTTTTACCATCTGACCCTTTCCCATAACTGATTTCTACTGAACCCAGACGTGGCTTAAAAATCCTTTTGTATAGTCAATGAAGTGAGTAAAATCAAATACAAAAGCTAGCAGAAAAAAAAAAAAATCATCCCTTATATTGCAACAAGCATAGGCTTTTTAGTCAGGTAGGCTTGAATTCGAATGTCAGTACCTCCAATTCTCAGCAACCTGGGTAAATAATCTTACTTCTAAGCCTTGGTGAGAGTGCAAGGCGACCTCACAGGGTTGCAGTGAAGAATAAACAGGAGTCAAGAAAGAGATAACAAAAATCCCCAGTATAAAGTAAATCCTAAAGGATAGCTCCTTTTAGTATAGCAGGATATCTTCTGCCATCTTTTTATCTCCGCCATTTGTGAATATGGGACTTAACAACAGAAACATACCTGGTAAGACTATTGTGAGGCTGAAGCCAGTGAACCACACGGAAAGCACACGTGCTGACACAAAATTTGTTTAGTATTAATTTTTATTATTAATAAATCAATATCTTGGGAAAAGCTAGAAAAATATTTTTAAGCAGTACTAAAGTTTAAAGTTTTGAAACAAAAACTCAGAGCGGCCATCACAAACACTGAAGGCACCCACAGACAGGTAAATGTCCACGGTGCAGGCGCCAGTTTATAAAGCCTCAGAACCACCCTGCAAAGTAGGCCGAGCAGGTTCCTTTTCACTGATGAGGGCAATGAGGCACAAAAGGATTAGGACCAAAGTTTTTAAGCTAAAGCTAGTTGCTCCTATCCAGGTTTTCTATCTCCTGGGTCATTTTTACTCTGATTTGCATTGTCCTTTTATCACTCTAGGAAAACTGAAGGCAGGTCGTTACTACAGCATCTACAGATAGGCATCAGTTCAGTTCACTTCAGTCGCTCTTTGCGACCCCATGAATCACAGCACGCCAGGCCTCCCTGTCCATCACCAACTCCTGGAGTTCACTCAAACTCATGTCCATGGAGTCGGCGATGCCATCCAGCCATCTCATTCTCTGTCATCCCCTTCTCCTCCTGCCCCCAATCCCTCCCAGCATCAGTCTTTTCCAGTGATAGGCATAGCATGGGTCTTAACAAACCCTGTAATCCACCAGAGGATTTCTGGAATCTTTTCTTAACTATGAAAAGGCAGTGGACGCTTGACACTAATCTGTACTTCTAGCACTAGTCAGAAACTATATTTCCTCAGCAAGTAAAAAAGACAATGATTCAATGGCTCTAAAATTTATAATGCAATCAGGTACAATTTTAAGAGGGGCTGAGAAAGGTGCTTCAAAATCATTTAAAACACTTCAAAGGCTTGTCCCTGTCACTTGTTTACTGAGACCCCACCATACAGTGCAGTAGATCTGAGGGAAGAGCAGGAATACGACAAAGGAAGGAAAACGACTCGGCCAGAAAATATCTACAACCAACACGCTCCCCGCCTGAGGACACCGCCGAAACAAGCCTGTGAGAAGTCAGATTCGGACTCATTTATCATCTTTCAAAGCCAAACCTACACAAGTGAGGTGACGAATTGAGACGAGGAAATGTGGATTAAACTAGGAAGACTCTGTGGGCGAAGGGTCCAGGAAACAAGGATCCACCGCAGAGGCCAGAGCCCAGAACCTTGGTACAATAAATGCTTGTTCAAAATCAGTTGTCTGGGCTTCCTCGCGGCGCCAACCCCGAGTGCAAGCCCAAGGATCGCCACAACTGGAGTTAACAGTCAGGCCAGGGAGGTCGAGGGACGCCTCAGACAACTAGGGGAAAGGATACGGATGCGGAGAGGCTGGGCTCGGCCAGATATGTAGCCCAAGGAGTTTGGGACACCCTCACCTCTTCCACACCGAGCCCTCCCTCTCAGGTCAGCCGAGAGGGTCCAGCCGCCGAGGGTCCAGCCTTTCTAGACAGGCTGTGAGGCATACAAAAGGGACGGAAGGGGATAGTCCCGAGGAGGGGGGAGGAGGGCTGGGGTGATGGTAGGAACCAAGGGGCGAGACAGGCGCCGCAGGGCATGCTGGAAGTTGTAGTTCCTTCCTCCCCTGCAATCAGGCTCTGCCCGGACATGCCGCGGGGGCCTCTTGACTACAACTCCCAGAATCCCCAGCGCACCTTGCCTAAGCCCGTTTCCTCTCCTTCCAGCTCGACCTTCCGAGGTTATCCCGTGGGTCACTCGACAAGACTACAACTCCCGTGAGGCCAAGCGGGGCCGATGAAGGGTGTAGGGAAACAATGAAACGTGTCCTGTGTGTCTCTGTGGGTGAGGAATGGTCGCGTGAGCTGTCGCCTTTCGGGCCTTTCAGGACATAACTCGAAGGAGTGTGAAGGATTCCCTGGAACAGACGGAAGCGAAGGTCCAGCGAGGGGGAGCCGACGTACCCGGCGGGAGGGAGGCGGAGCCGGAAGTCAAGGCGGGGAGGGGCGGGGGGGTGGAGGGAAAAGCAAGCCAGGAGGATCTTGCAGCTTCTTCTAGTAGTTTCCAGGCGCTGCCGGGCGGCCGCGACCGGGCTGTCCTGAGGCTGTGGCTGTGGCTGCTCGGGAGCTGGTGACGGCGCGATAGGAGAGCCGATGGCCAAGTGGGGTGAGGGTGACCCACGCTGGATCGTGGAGGAGCGGGCGGACGCCACCAACGTCAACAACTGGCATTGGTGAGGGCCAGCGGGCCAGGCCGCGGGAGCGCTGCGGCCGGGCCGGGGGTTGCGTCGGGGGGCTACCCTGGAACCTTGACCGGCACACTGCTGGGGTCGAGGCAGCCCTGCCTGCCAGGAGATGGGCGTGGGTCCTTCCCGTCTCCAGGGGTCCGTAAGTCGCAGGCCCCTCCAACCTCCAACCTCCCTTTCATTGGGTGGAGGGGGGACCCGGGGTGGTGTGGGGGGACGACGTAGAAGGCTGCATCCCAGACGAGGGGGTTTCACACAGGCGGACGTAGCCCCCCTGGCTGCTGCATTCAGCCTGAGCGGAGAGATGCTTCTCACACGTGGCCGGAGGCGTCACTGAGACCCAAAACTGCTGTGTATAGTGTTTAGAGATTGCAGTGTTAGGCTCAAGAGGGTTAGAGTTACTATTTTTTCGACTTTCGTCTGGAATTAAAAGTCAGTCATAAGGGATCGCTGCCTCACTCCAGAAAGCCAGGTCTTAGAACGTGCTCTGCAGGTGCTCAAAGCTGAGGGATGCTCCAAGGCGCCGTGGCCTCTCACCCGGAACTGTTAAGTTGCTTGTATCGTTGCTCCAGGGACTACCGCTGGTTGCCGGGCAATCATGGTTTACAATCCAACCACTCTTAAAAGCCTACTCTCTTTCCTGAAATGTTCTGCAAGTAATATTTTCTTATTCTTTCTGATTCCACTGAACTTTGCACGTAAACTGTAGTTTTATTTTGTTGTAGCTCACTTTAACTGTTGTTTTCTCTACCAGTTATAAAGTTAGAAGGTAGATAGTTTTCCTTTGTATTTCAGCCTGAGTCCTCTCCTCTTAACACAGAATGGTTGACTTTAATTTTTGTTTGTTTTGAAACCCTGGACTTTCATTGTTTTCATGGCCATTTGGAGGGCACAAAATTTATAACACAGCCTGAATTTGATAGGTCAAAACACTGCGGTAATGAGATCAAGATTATTGGTTTATTCTTAACTGGACCTGGCCCCCTTGTGTGCTCCTGACCTCAGAAGCGCACAGTTTTCCATTTGGTCAGACGGGGGCGCCATGTTAAAGTATTCAGTACTGACCCCAGCACCATCATGCTGAGAAAGAAAAGCAGAATGTTTCCATTAAGTTTGAAACCATGCTGTACAGCAGTAGTCCTTATTGACAGTATAGGACTCCTGGTCTTCCTAAAAGAGTAACACGTTTGTGGACCTAGTGGGGTGGGGCTGAGGGTTTTGTGTTCTTTTCCAGCCTCCTATAGCCTTGGGTGCTCTTGCATAGAGCAAGCAGTGTATCCTTCATTTGGCTGTTGGTCCATAGCTCTGTTTCTGTTTTGCAGGACAGAGAGGGATGCTTCGAACTGGTCCACAGATAAGCTGAAAACACTGTTCCTGGCTGTGCGTGTGCAAAATGAGGAAGGCAAGTGCGAGGTGACAGAAGTGAGTAAGCTTGATGGAGAGGCATCCATTAACAATCGCAAAGGCAAACTTATCTTCTTTTATGAGTGGAGCGTCAAACTAAACTGGACAGGTAAGTCTGTGCTCGACTTTTGGACAGGGGTTAACTGCATTTTGATTGACCTGTTCAGGAGCCAGGGAGAACAGTTTTTGAGAGGTTACGAACTTTTTTCGAGGGAGATAGTTCTGCTTTAGAGTCCTATAGGAATCAGTATCGAATGTTAAAATTTTTCTTCCACTGCAGGACACTAGATGGGTTTCCTCTCTGTGGGTCTCACAAGTCCCTACTGATGTAGCAGCTGGGCTGCTGAATCTTCAGGCCTTGTCCTGTTCGGGAGCATACAATGTGACATTTTTCAGACTAGCTATTTCTGCCTCTTGGATGACTTGAAAGTAGGCTATGGGAGTTTTTTGTCTTTCGTTTTTTTAATTCCAGTGTGAACCTAATAGTTTAGAGTGCTGTGGTAGTGCTGCTTGCATGTAATTATAACTGGGGCTGGTTTTATTCTCTAGCTTAATGTCTCTTTTGTGAGGATATTAGGATAGAATTGGGGCCATCCCTGGATGATCTTGACAGGAAGGAAAGACAGTAAAGTTAAAAGAGTACATGTATGGGGCAAAACATGTAAACTCTTCTCAAGTGAATGGTAACAAAGAGCAAAATGTATTTTTTTTTTTTTTAATTAAAGCATAGCAGTCTGGAAGAAACCATAGGTATTATCTTTCCCAGTCTCCTTTTTATAGATTGAGAAACTGAGGCCTAGAGAGGTAAAGATAAATACATGTTAACTTTGAAATACAGTCAGTTCTGCTATAACGTGACACGTGTTTCTAAAATTCACCACACTGCAATCTTCCAACAAAAAACACAGGGCTTGTAGGGAATATAGGGTTAGGGACATGACAGAACGCTCAAAAGTTTCATCAGTGATATTTTTTTAAATTTAGGAATGTAAAAATTGGTGGCACAGTTTACACGTTAAATCATAAGAAACACGTAAATCATTTGACAAATATCGTGCTTTACCTTGACAAAAACCTGAGGTTTGCTTGTGAAAGTGGGCATCAGGAGCGCTGAGGCACATGGGTTGTTGTGAGATGATGGTAGGAGAGTCACGGGAAATCAGAAGGAGCATTATAACACCAGTCGTGGATGGTGTAGCTCCTAACACACATGGTGAACTGAGGTCACTGTCCGATAAACGTTTGCGACGTGTGTGTTGTGTTTTCCTATACAGCTCTGTTTAGCTGTTTGGGTTTCTTTGTGGATGAAACTGCATATAAGCAAATATGAAATTCATATTACAATCAAATTGTCACTTAATATACCTATAGCATTGGAACAAATCTGTATTTTCAAAACAAGCGTTTTAGCAAAACTGCCAGTATTCGCTACTAACTCAGGTCCTCCTTAGCAGAATCCATGCTAGTGCTGAATTCACGGAGCTCTTAGTCTCACCCTGGCAACACAGTTAGTCTCCAGAAATCTGATGAGGAAAGGCGTTTCAGGGAGGGGGGCAATGGCTGCATCTAGTGTGGCAGCCACCTTCTCTCAGAATAAAGAAGGTGGGTTCAGTTGTCCAAAAGAAGCATAAGCAAAATAGTAGTTAGGCGTCCAGAGCAGGAGACTTAGCCTGCAGAGGAGGAGACTGATAATACTGTGTTGCTTCTGACAGGTACCTCTAAGTCTGGAGTGCAGTACAAGGGCCATGTGGAGATCCCCAATTTGTCTGATGAAAATAGCGTGGATGAAGTGGAGGTTTGTGCTTTCTGATTCCTCATCTGTCTGAGTCTTCCACATCCTCTTATTCTCAGATGAGAAAAATGACGTGTCATTCAAGATTACAGACCAGGCTTGGCCTAAGCATTCAGAACCCCAGTTTGCAGACGACTTTCTGGGTCTGTGGTGCCATTAGGAGCTTCCCGAACAGTTTATGCTTATTCAATTACTTTGCTTTAGTGAGTGGTGTGTTTTAACATTAGCTACTTTTGTCTTGGCAGTAGGTGGCAGAGAGACCTCGAGAAGAAACACTCATGGTGATTGTACGAATACCTCAACCGTCATGCATTTCCTTTGCAAATGTCAGCAGTTATCTGACTGCTCAGCACCTACATCCCCCAATGTTGGTGCCTCTCAAGCTATTTACCACCTACTTCTGATCTTTCATTCAGATTAGTGTGAGCCTTGCCAAAGATGAGCCTGACACAAATCTCGTGGCCTTAATGAAGGAAGAAGGGGTGAAACTTCTAAGAGAAGCAATGGGAATTTACATCAGCACCCTCAAAACAGGTATCCTTTGAGTAGTTAATGAGTGCCTTGAGAAGATAGTTTTCCACCTGTCAGATGCTAATTAAGGGGCTTGACAGTTCTTTCGTTAGTAAATGAGTAGAAATTTGGGCGGAGAAGGCTTATTTCATCTTGAAATCAGTCTGTAAAGTTTGAATAAGGGAAAGATTTAGAGATGTGTTGTCTAATCCGTTGGCTGTTGAGGACGTGAAATGTGGCAGTCCAAATTGGGATGTGCTGTGAGTATAAAATATGCAATAAATTTTGAAGACTTGGTATTTTTTTAAAAAAGAGGAATATCTCAGTTATCTGATATTGACAATACACAAATGGTAAAATGGATATATCAGGGTAATGTGGTCAAAATTAATTTCACCTGTCCGTTTTGACACTTTAGGGTGGTTACTAGAAAATTTAATGTTACATTTGAGGCTGAGGTGGTATTTCTGTTGGACTCACTGATCTAAAGACCCAGCATCTCCAGATTGAGCACTTGAGCACTGTCCTGGACTATTTTTAGGTTTACTTGAATAGTAGTCCTCTCAGCTGTCCCCCAGAACTCCAGCTTTGCCCATGTGTCTGGTCTGGGTGTCGGAGTACTGATGGTGACCATCAGAGGGAGCCAGTGTAGAGGTGGGAACCAGTGCTCTGACGCCCTAACAGTTGTGGCTGTCCTACAGAGGTATGGCAGAATGGAGAAGGGGACTAAATATGCAGCTGTGAGCATCTTCCCCACTCCTGAAGGCTTTAGAAATGCCACTGCATTCATTGGCTGCCATCTACAGTAGACCTCACACATATTTAACAAGTTGTGATGCTTCTAATTGCGTCAGGGGTTTCAAGTAATCCCAGTGACCATACTGCATTCTGTAGGATGCACTCAGGTACCCATCTGGCATGGATCGAAGGGAAAGACGTAAAATGGATAGACTCCTTCCGTTGTCATTACCTCCTCCTGAGTTAGGATGGCCATGTTTGTGAACTACAGTGAAGCCCCAAATCTCAGCTACTGAGCAATAACTTGCAAGAGCCGGATTTTGTCTTTTCAGAGTTCACGCAGGGTATGATCTTGCCTACGATGAATGGTGAGTCAGTAGACACAGCCAGGCCGCCAGCACTGAAAACTGAGGAGCGCAAGGTAACCGGTATCCCTGCGTGGTGGGGCGGGAGGCTGTCTGGAAAGGGAGCTGAGACACTGCCTCTTCCTTAAGTCTGTATCTCAGCTCTTTCCCACGCTAACCTCCGAGCCAGAGGTGCTGCTTTTCAGGGTCCACAGAATGTAGTTGTGTGTCGCCCCATCTTTAACCTGGTTTTTATTCATTTATGACAGACCCCTAGAGCAAATGGAAGCCATCAAGCTGTCAGGGGCTTCAGAGTCCAACTCTTGGCATTTAACACCAGTAAGGAGGTTATGAACACAGGTTCCCCTGTATGCATCTAAAATAATATATCTACATTTCATCCTTTGATATTAAAGGTCTCATCATAGTATCATAGGTTACTTAGGTCACTGACTTCACCTAACAGGAAACTGATTGATCTCAAAACTGATTGTTTTGGCTTTAGCACTTGGTTTTCAGCCCTCTTGCCCCTTTGGCAGCACTCTGAAGGATATTCTGGGGGTGCTGCTTCCAGCTATGTAAATAGACATTCTGCTTGAGGATTACACAGGACTCTTCAGAAGTACATAATGATTTAGTGTGTCCTTTGGCAGTGGGCTTTTAAATAAGCATCACTCCTCTTTCACCCAGAGTGGCATTGAGAGTTTGCTGAGAAAATTCCCCTCCTGACAGAAATGCTCATGCACATAAATTTCCTCTGACCCCCTGGAATAATTTAGCCTTGGAGGTGACAAGGTTTGTGAGAATGAATGGCAGTGTGTCCCTGCCTTGTGAAGTGAGGTCTCACCAGTACTCTATAAACTGACAGTTTCACTGCCACTTCCACAGGCTAAGTCTGCTCCTTCAAAAACCCAGGCCAGACCTGTTGGTGTCAAAATCCCCACTTGTAAGATCACCCTTAGAGAAAGCTTCCTGACATCACCAGAGGAGCTCTATAGAGTTTTTACCACCCAAGAGGTAAGTATAGTCCTGTCCTTCCAGCTCCTGGCGTCTGCCGTTCCAGGTGACTAGAGTTGTGGGCACATCCTCTCATTGTGCAGAAAAGTGCTGAGTGGAACCACAAGGCTTTCCTCATTCACGAAGAGGCAAAGGAAAGACATGTTTGTTCAAGCCACCACTCATTAAAGTGGATTTGCCTTTTTTTTTTCCTTCTTGTACTAGTTTTGGGTCCTATAAGTGGGAACAACTGGAATCATTCATGTTAGAAAAGGAAATGGATCCAATGTAACAGCATCCTGGATTTAGAAAGAATTACTTGAGTCGAAGCGTGGTCTCTACTGGAACAGAAAAGAACCTGAAGCTGGTTCTTGGGCAGAGTAGTGTCTTTGGAATTGAGAGCCGAGGCACGCAGGTGTCAGCTGGCATTTCTCCTGGGTCCCCCTGAGAGCCACACATCTTCCTACCTCCTTTTTTTCTGCAGCTCGTTCAGGCCTTCACCCACGCTCCTGCTATGTTGGAAGCAGACAAAGGTGGCAAGTTTCACCTGGTAGACGGCAGTGTCTCTGGAGAATTCACTGATCTGGTGAGTTCCTGCTAGCCAGGACATGGCTTTTATCGGCTTAGAAGAAGAACGTGTCCCTCCCTCCCCACTTCCCTCCTTTTTTTTTTTCCAGCTCCGTAGATAAAATTTAAGACTTTAATCTCTTGGGTCAGTAAAAGCTCATTTTGTTTTTCAAAGGAATGCTACAGTTGGACTCTCTTACTTTCCTATAATTTTTTCCTTCGTGGGGCAAAATTAGTTCTTCCAGGAGAAAGCAAACATCAAAAAGAGGCTAACCTCTCTGATTATTTCAGGTCCCTGAGAAATACATTGCGATGAAGTGGAGGTTTAAATCTTGGCCAGAAGGTAAGTAAGCATGTTTGTTCATTGCCGTTGCCCCCAGAACCCTTTCTTTACCCCCTCGCCTCAGGCCCCTATGGAAACCCTGGATCTGAAACCTCCCTCCCTTCTGCCTTCCCCCAGGGCACTTTGCCACCATCACCTTGACCTTCATCGATAAGAATGGAGAGACTGAGCTGTGCATGGAAGGCCGAGGCATCCCCGCCCCAGAGGAGGAGAGGACGAGGCAGGGCTGGCAGCGGTACTACTTTGAGGGCATCAAACAGACCTTTGGCTATGGCGCGCGCTTATTTTAGGCCCCACAGCGGGGGTACAGCCTGCCCAACACCAGTCCAGCCCTCTCCTGACCGGGGCTTGTGACTCACAGGATTGCACCATCCCAACCACTAACTTGGGGCTGGGGCCCTGTCCCTTCATGTATACCTTGGGTTTGTGCATGTTTTCTGCTGGGTGGGAACAGAGGGTGATTTCTCTTTTATGTGTACATACGCTAAATAAACATAATTTAAAAAACATGCACGTCTGGAACCTATGCTGATGGGGTGGCTGGTATTAAAGAGTCCCCCTGAAGGTTTTGAATTTAAAAAAAAAAAGAAGGGTTTTGTCTCCTTCTGGCTAAGTGTACATAATCAAGAGGCATGAAGGGAGCCTGCTTCTCACCAGCAAACATTCCTGAGCTCACATCCTTTCATAATGAAGACTGGCAAAAAAGGGCAGTGAAATGTAGCCTGGCAGGGGTGGGGGTGGTACTCTGCAGTAAACAGTAGCAATAAACTCCATGGCTGGTGGAGGTGGCATCCTGGGGCTCCCACTCCCCATGGCCTCTTACCCTCTTGCAAAAAGAGGATCACCAGGAGCTGGTTTGAGACGCAGAGATTCCCCACCTTGTGGGTCCTGGGTTTCTGTTTTCTGAAGTTCTGTTTATTGAGCGGTTTCTACGTTTCAGACACTGCACTAAGCAGTTTCCTTAGAGTAGCTTCATTAGCCCCCACAGTCGCCCTGTGAGATAGATACTACCACCATTTCTGTTTTACAAGAACCTAGTCCTTGTATTTCTTAATGGATACCCCAGATTTTACCACAGATAATTTAGCAGAGTTGGGGTTTGGAACAAGAACTGAAACTGCAGAGCCAACGCTCAAGTCCAAACTTGTCTACTGCCTTGTCATTGCATTCATCCCCACAAAGAAGCAGCTACATTTCTAGCATGTTAGGCATCCCTCCGGGAGTAGAACATTCCAGGCCTATTACTCCCAGAAAGAGGAAAAACTGAAAATCCTTGTTAGAGTATTTTTAAATACCTGGTTCCATTAAACAAGCTTACTGAGCACTGACCAAGTAGGGTCAGTGCTACTGACCTTAGTGGGGTCCAGGCTGCCGTGTTCCAGGTAGAGAAAAACTACCTACATACGTGCGTGTTTAGTCGTGTCCCAACTTTTTGCGACCTTATGGACTGTAGCCCGCCAGGCTCCACTGTCCATGAGGGTTCTCCAGGCAAGAATACTGGACTGAGTCACCATGCCCTCTTCCTGACCCAGAGATCAAACCTCCATCTCATGTCTCCTGCATTGACAGGCAGGTTCTTTACCACTAGCACCACCTGTATGGCAAGCCACTCCAGTACTCTTGCCTAGAAAATCCCATGGACGAAGGAGCCTGGTGGGCTGCAGTCCGTGGGGTCGCTTAGGGTCGGACATAACTGAGCAACTTCACTTTCACTTTTCGCTTTCACACATTGGAGAAGGAAATGGCAACCCACTCCAGTGTTCTTGCCTGGAGAATCCCAGGGACGGGGGACCCTGGTGGGCTGCCGTCTATGGGGTCACACAGAGTCGGACACGACTGAAGTGGCTTGGCAGCAGCAGCAGCAGCAGCACCTGTGAAGCCCAACTACCTGCACAGGGAGGGTCATTTCCTGGACAAGCCCCGCCCCGGGTCCACCCCAGTGTGAGTCAGCGTCTTCCGATGCAGACACCATCCCCTGCAGCTACAGCTATTTCCTCCATCTATTTTTGCCTGTTTTATTAAGTGGCATGGATGCCTGCAAGCTAATCCTACCAATATGAGCTGGTCAAAATATAATTAAAGCAGAAAGTCAGTACCGGTCTGGATAATTTAGACCCCAAGATCCCCCCACCCCCTGGCTTGAATTACTCAACAAGTGCTGGACTGAAGCAATCTTTGTCTAATTGGGCATTATGTCTGCTGCCTGGGGGCCTGAAAAGTACTTTTATGAAAAATAAAGTACCTGGACTCTAGCTTGAATCAAATCAAGAACTCTGTGGAACTGCCCTGGTGGTCCAGTGGTTAAGACAGCATTTCCCTAGTCAGGGAACTAAGATACCACATGCTATGTGGTGTGGCAAAAAAAAAACCAACAAAAAAGGACCCCCTTCTAACACAGAGACTGGTGACAAAGAAGGACCACTTTCACACCTGGCTGGAAAATTACCAATTTCAGAATACCTAGGAAAAATCTGAAGCAAAGTTTACAAATGCCTTAGTAAAAATCAAAGCACCAGGCAAAGTTGCTATCGTGAGCTCAGCAACCTTCACATCCCCAGTACTGGTGCTGTTACAATTTTTACCACTTCCGTCTCACTGACAGTATCCTGGTTAGGTATCAGAGCCTAAAAAGCATAATGACAGAGCTAAAGACAGAACTTTGGACTTGGGTTTGAATTGTAAATATCACCACCTAACAAACTGTACAAATTTCCTCATCTGTAAAATGGGTATAATAGGTAACTAGGAGAGCATTAGGGGCTTCACAGGTGGTGACAGTGGTAAAGACCCCATCTGCCAATGCTGGAGACCTAAGAGACGTGGGTTTGATCCCTGGGTCGGGAAGATCCCCTGGAGAAGGGCATGGCAACCCACTCCAGTATTCTTGCCTGGAAAATCCCATGGACAGAGGAGCCTGGTCCATAGGGTCATGAAGAGTCAGACACGACTGAAGCGACTTTGCACTCACGAGAGCATTAGAGATGGACAGAGAAGCTCTGGCACCTGGTAGCATGTTACCTGGGGATTCCCTGGTAGTTCAGCTAGTAAAGAATCCACCTGCAGTGCAGGAGACCTGGGTTTGGTCCCTAGGTTAGGAAGATCCCTTACCTGCTGACTTCTGGGCTCCCAGGCCCACATGTTTTCCTTTAAGCAGGAATTAATCTTTTAAAAAGCTGGTTAACTGGCCAAATTGCAAATCCTAGGCTAAGGGTTCACCTCAATTAAAGTACCACCTGAGAGGAACCTGTTAAATGCAGGAGAGGGGACTCTACCCCAGTAACTCATCCTGGCTGTGGGGTGTAGCCTGTGAGCTTACATTTTAATATCCCAGGTGACACTGATACCAAGGATGAATTTTGAGGAGCACGTCAACATGTTAGGAAAATCTAATTGTAATGGAGGAAAAAAGGAAGCACATCTGGGTCCCTTTTGTGAATAATGAGACAAAGGAGCTGAACCATCCTGTCTTCCAAGAGACCAGGACCATCACCAGGATCTGGCAGGTTTGTACTGTGGGTTGTTTTAAACAATAGTTAGAATTCAATGTGACCAGTCTTGCCTAGCCTAGGACCCTTTATGAGGTAACCAGGGTGGGGGAAATGGGGCAAAGCCATCCAGGTAGCCAAGGCACCTAAGTTAGAAACAGCGGTGGTGTTCTTGCTGGATGTGTGGTCACAGATGGCACCCGGGGTCCAAGACAAGAATAACAGCCATGTGAGCTAGGACGGCCTATACTGGACCAGAGCGAGGGAGGGCCCTCTTTATTCCCCGGGCCCCTCCTGGCTTTGACACCAGCCACTTCTAAAATCCTCCCTTTAGCAGGGTCAGTGACCCCTCTGCACCTGTTTCTCCTCACACACAGGTGTTCCCTAAGCCCGCAGTCACCTGCAAGGTGTCTCTTTCTCCTTTGTACAGTTTGAATAAACACTGTTTTATAGCTGATCAATGCCCCAGTCCATCTTAGTTCACTGATTCCTAGAATGTTTACGTTCACTCTTGCCATCTCCTGTTTGACCACTTCCAATTTGCCTTGATTCATGGACCTAACAATCCAGGTTCCTATGCAATATTGCTCTTTATAGCATCGGACCTTGCTTCTATCATCAGTCACATCCACAACTGGGTATTGGTTTTGCTTTGGACTGGAATGGGTGAATTTAACTCAGATGACCCTTATATCTACTAGTGTGGGCAGGAATCCCTTAGAACAAATGGAGTAGCCATCATGGTCAACAAAAGAGTCCGAAATGCAACACTTGGATGCAATCTTAAAAATGACAGAATGTTTTCTGTTCATTTCCAAAGCAAACCATTCAATATTACAGTAATCCAAGCCTATGCCCCAACCAGTAACACTGAAGAAGCCAAAGTTGAACGGTTCTATGAAGAACCGTTAGTTTTAGAACTAACACCCAAAAAAGATGTCCTTTTCATTCTAGGGGACTGGAATGCAAAAGTAGGAAGTCAAACACCTGGAGTAACAGGCAAATTTGGCCTTGGAGCACGGAATGAAGCAGGGCAAAGGCTAATAAGAGTTTTGCCAAGAGAACGCACTGGTCATAGCAAACACCCTCTTCCAACAACACAAGAGAAGACTCTACACATGGACATCACCAGATGGTCAACACCAAAATCAGATTGATTATATTCTTTGCAGCCAAAGATGGAGAAGCTCTATACAGTTAGCAAAAACAAGACCAGGAGCTGACTATGGCTCAGATCATGAACTCCTTATTGCCAAATTCAGACTTAAATTGAAGAAAGTAGGGAAAACCACTAGACCATTCAGATATGACCTAAATCAAATCCCTTATGACTATACAGTGGAAGTGAGAAATAGATTTAAGGGACTAGATCTGATAGATAGAGTGCCTGATGAACTCTGGACGGAGGTTCGTGACATTGTACAGGAGACAGGGACCAAGACCATCCCCATGGAAAAGAAATGCAGAAGAGCGAAATGGCTGTCTGAGGAGGCCTTACAAATAGCTGTGAAAAGAAGAGAAGTGAAAAGCGAAGGAGAAAAGGAAAGATATAAGCATCTGAATGCAGAGTTCCAAAGAATAGCAAGGAGAGATAAGAAAGCCTTCCTCAGCAATCAATGCAAAGAAATAGAGAAAAACAACAGAATAGGAAAAACAAGAGATCTCTTCAAGAAAATTAGAGATTCCAAGGGAACTTTTCATGCAAAGATGGGCTCGATAAAGGACAGAAATGGTATGGACCTAAGAGAAGCAGAAGATATTAAGAAGAGGTGGCAAGAATACACAGAAGAACTGTACAAAAAAGATCTTCACATAACATGATCACTGACCTAGAGCCAGACATCTTGGAATGTGAAGTCAAGTGGGCCTTAGAAAGCATCACTACGAACAAAGCTAGTGGAGGTGACAGAATTCCAGTTGAGCTATTTCAAATCTTGAAAGATGATGCTGGGAAAGTGTTGCACTCAATATGCCAGCAAATTTGGAAAACTCAGCAGTGGCCACAGGACTGGAAAAGGTCAGTCTTCATTCCAATCCCAAAAAAGGCAATGCCAAAGAATGCTCAAACTACCACACAACTGCACTCATCTCACACGCTAGTAAAGTCATGCTCAAAATTCTCCAAGCCAGGCTTTAGCAATATGTGAACCGTGAACTCCCAGATGTTCAAGAAGGTTTTAGAAAAGGCAGAGGCACCAGAGATCAAATTGCCAACATCCGCTGGATCATGGAGAAAGCAAGAGAGTTCCAGAAAAACAACTATTTCTGCTTCATTGACTATGCCAAAGCCTTTGACTGTGTGGATCACAGTAAACTGTGGAAAATTATGAAAGAGATGGAAATACCAGACCACCAGACCTGCCTCTTGAGAAACCTGTATACAGGTCAGGAAGCAACAGTTAGAACTGGACATGGAACAACAGACTGGTTGCAAATAGGAAAAGGAGTACGTCAAGGTTGTATATTGTCACCCTGCTTATTTAACTTATATGCAGAGTACATCATGAGGAACGCTGGGCTGGAAGAAGCACAAGCTGGAATCAAGATTGCTGAGAGAAACATCAATAACCTCAGATATGCAGATGACACCACCCTTATGGCAGAAAGTGAAGAGGAACTAAAAAGTCTATTGATGAAAGTGAAAGAGGAGAGTGAAAAGGTTGGCTTGAAGTTCAACATTCAGAAAACAAAGATCATGGCATCTGGTCCCATCACTTCATGGGAAACAGATGGGGTAACAGTGGAAACAGTGTCAGACTTTATTTTTTGGGGCTCCAAAATCACTGAGGATGCTGATTGCAGCCATGAAATTAAAAGACGCTTACTTCTTGGAAGGAAAGTTATGACCAACCTAGATAGCATATTAAAAAGCAGAGACATTACTTTGCCAACAAAGGTCTGTCTAGTCAAGGCTATGGTTTTTCCCGTGGTCCAACAAAGGTCTGTCTAGTCAAGGCTATGGTTTTTCCCGTGGTCATGTATGAATGTGAGAGTTGGACTGTGAAGAAAGCTGATCACCGAAGAATTGATGCTTTTGAACTGTGGTGCTGGAGAAGACTCTTGAGAGTCCCTTGGACTGCAAGGAGATCCAACCAGTCCATTCTAAAGGAGATCAATCCTGGGTGTTCATTGGAAGGACTGATGCTAAAGCTGAAACTCCAATACTTTGGCCACTTCATGCAACAAGTTGACTTGCTGGAAAAGACTCTGATGCTGGGAAGGATTGGGGGCGGGAAGAGAAGGGGATGACAGAGAATGAGATGGCTGGATGGCATCACCGACTCGAATGACATGAGTTTGAATGAACTCCGGGAATTGGTGACAGACAGGGAGGCCTGGCGTGCTGTGATTCATGGGGTCGCAAAGAGTCAGACATGACTGAGCAACTGAACTGAACTTAACTGAATACCCCAGTCCCTTCAAAGCTCCTTTCCAGCCCCCATTTTGTAGTTTCTCTCATCTGTGGCTTGACATGGTAGCACATTAGAGTGTCACTTAGATTACAGGTTTAAAAATGGGGCTGCGTAATTGCCAAGCATTAGGTATAGATTTGGAGAAGGCAATGGCAAGCCACTCCAGTACTATTGCCTAGAAAATCCCATGGATGGAGGAGCCTGGTGGGCTGCAGTCCATGGGGTCGCTAGGGGTTGGACACAACTGAGCGACTTTACTTTCCCTTTTCACTTTCACACATTGGAGAGGGAAATGGCAACCCACTCCAGTGTTCTTGCCTGGAGAATCCCAGGGATGGGGGAGCCTGGTGGGCTTCTGTCTATGGGGTCACACAGAGTCGGACACGACTGAAGTGACTTAGCAGCAGCAGCAGCAGGTATAGATTAAATTTAGATAGTGTATTTAAGTACCAAGGTAAATTATATTAGAAAGGAGGAGGATCAGCATTCACTTCAGTCGCTCAGTCGTGTCTGACTCTTTGCGATGCCATGGACTGCAGCACGCCAGGCCTCCCTGTCCATCACCAACTCCCAGAGTCTACTCAAACTCGTGTCCATTGAGTTGGTGATGCCATCCAACCATCTCATCCTCTGTCGTCCCCTTCTCCTGTCTTCAATGTTTCCCAGCATCAGGGTCTTTTCAAATGAGTCACTTCTTCACATCAGGTGGCCAAAGTATTGGAGTTTCAGCATCAGTCCTTCCAATGAACAGCCAGGACTGATCTCTTTTAGGATGGACTGGCTGGATCTCCTAGCAGTCCAAGGGACTCTCAAGAGTATTCTCCAACACCATAGTTCAAAAGCATCAATTCTTCGGCGATCAGCTTTCTTCTTCACAGTCCAACTCTCACATCTGTACATGACCACTGGAAAAACCATAGACTTGACTAGACAGACCTTTGTTGGCAAAGTAATGTCTCTGCTTTTTAATACGCTGTCTAGGTTAGTCACAGCTTTTCTTCCAAGGAGCAAGTGTTTTAATTTCATGGCTGTAGTCACCATTTGCAGTGATTTTGGAGCCCAAAAAAATAAAGTCTGCCACTCTTTCCACTGTTTATCCATCTATTTCCCATGAAGCGATGGGACCAGATGCCATGATCTTTGTTTTCTGAATGTTGAGCTTTAAGCCAAACTTTTCACTCTCCTCTTTCACTTTCATCAAAAGGCTCTTTAGGTCTTCATTTTCTGCCATTAAGGGTGGTATCATCTGCATATCTGAGGTTATTGATATTTCTCCTGGCAATCTTGATTCTAGCTTATGCTTCATTCAGCCCAGCATTTCTCATGATGTACTTGGCATATAAGTTAAATAAGCATGGTGACAATATACAGCCTTGACATACTCCTTTTCCTATTTGGAACCAGTCTGTTGTCCCATGTCCAGTTCTAACTGTTGCTTCCTGACCTGCATACAGATTTCTCAAGAGGCAGGTCAGGTGGTCTGGTATTTCCATCTCTTTCAGAATTTTCCACAGTTTACTGTGATCCACACAGTCAAAGGCTTTGGCATAGTCAATAAAGCAGAAATAGATGTTTTTCTGGAACTCTCTTGCTTTTTTGATTAGCCAGCGGATGTTGGCAATTTGATCTCTGGTGCCTCTGCCTTTTCTAAAACCTGCTTGAACATCTGGAAGTTCACGGTTCACAAACTGCTGAAGCCTGGCTTGGAGAATTTTGAGCATCATTTTACTAGTGTGTGAGATGAATGCAATTGTGTGGTAGTCTGAGCATTCTTTGACACTGCCTTTCTTTGGGATTGGAATGAAAACTGACCTTTTCCAGTCCTGTGGCCACTGCTGAGTTTTCCAAATTTGCTGGAAAATTGAGTGCAGCACTTTCACAGCATCATCTTTTAGGATTTGAAACAGCTCAACTGGAATTCCATCACCTCCACTAGTTTTGTCCATAGTGATGCTTCCTAAGGCCCACTTGACTTTGCATTCCAGGATGTCTGGTTCTAGGTGAGTGATCACACCATCGTGATTATCTGGGTTGTGAAGATCTTTTTTGTATGGGATCAGCATTAGGTATAGATTAAATTTAGATAGTGTATTTAAGTGTCAAGGTAAATTATATTAGAAAGGAGGGAAATTAGTTTCCTGTGAAAAGAGACTTTAGTGTATCTCTATCTTTCAAGTTTCTACTAACACATAATTAAAACATTCCTGTGCTAATCGTGGGCTTTCCTGGTGCTAATCCTATTAAATTCCCCATTCAAGAGACAGGGAAGGGAACTTAGCTCCCATCTAGGGACCCGAGATGCTGCCCTCTTTGATCCTGTAATATTCTAGTTGCACCAGTGTTGTTAGATTGTGATCCCAGACCAGACTAACACACTTACCTTTAGGTGTGATGGTAACTGGAAACATCTGGCTCTCTGAGCTTCTCCAGGTAGCGGCTCTGAACACACCTTGTCTCATTCGGCTTCCTGGTGTGACTTCCCCAAATGCCTGGAGTGACAGTGGAGTGTATGGTAAGGGTACCAACTAAGGCAGGGTACAGGTCCACCTTGGTCATCTTTCAAGTGTAGTCCTTGGGACAACTCTGCATCAGATCCCCTTGCGGCAAGTTCCTTGGGGAAGTAGGGTCACTTCCTCTGGTGTCAATATAATTTCTCTCTCTGACCAAAGGACTCTGAATGTGCCCCTGAGGTCCTGCTAGCTCCTCCTTGCCTCTCAGGTAACCCTTTATGAGTCTGAGTAAAGATAACCTAACCGATGTAAGCTCTGAAGCCTGGATCTCTGTCTGCCCAAGTGGGTTGTATGTGTGTTAAGTCGCATCAGTCATGTCTGACTCCGTGACCCCATGGACTGTAGCCCGCCAGGCTCCTCTGTCCATGGGATTCTCCAGGCAAGAATACTGGAGTGAGATGCCATGCCCTCCTTCAGAGGGTCTTCCTGACCCAGGGATTGAACCCGCATCTCCTATGTTTACCTGCATTGGCAGGCAGGTTCTTTACCACTAGCACCACCTGGGAAGCCCAGCCGGGTTAGGTAATTACAAACACAGCCCAGGGAAGCTTGGCTTAAGAGGGCAGCAAGAGCTCCCTACAATTTCTCTGCTCCGCTGAGAACTCAAATTCTTTATCAGACAGAATTAGAAAATAAAGTGCTTTGTTGCTGAAGTTCCCAGAGAGCTTCAGGGCAGCTGTCTAAGGGCTAGAACTGAAGTGACCAGCCTTTTAGAGGCTTTTGTGAACAGAGATAACTGGGACATCTGCATTTCAACCCCACAGAAGGCAAGAAGTATGGTTGCAGAGGGGAGAGGGAGGTGAGGGTGAGGGGAGGCAGGGTAGAGACAGGAGGTGCTAGCAGAGCCGATCATACACTTCTCTTCCCAGCTCTGAGCTCAGTGCATTCAGCGACATCACCTTGGGAGTTTGAAGTGGGCCACAGTGGGTATGTTTACACCACATAAATTGCCCAAACACTGTAAACCAGGACTGTCCCCTAACACACAGACACACACCCACCTACACCCACACACGGAGAACTGATCTACCAGCTCACCCTGCACCTGACCCGTCCTGCATTGGTTCTGAGTCTTACCAAAGCCTGATCCTGCGCTCAGTCAGGGTGGTGTTATCTCCCAGCCCCACAACATTCCTACGAGTTGGATAGAGGTGAGCTGGACAAAGAAAGCCCCCAGAACTGGTCGATCCCTGCCCCACCTGGATATCCTGCCTCGTTTTGGCTGCCTCAGCCTATCCACTTATGTCTCCACCGCGGACCTTCGGCCCTAGACTGAGGTGGTTTCCACTGGAACCTCCATGGGAAGCAGCTGCGTGGAAGGGCTGATGACCACCCTCCCAGGAGGGGTGGGCAAGACGGCCACGTGCCACCGCCCAGAGCCGAGGAAGGTAGCTGGCCCGGGGCGGCGGCGGGGAGCCGCGAGGTTGGCAGGGCTGGCCCTCCGGGCTGGGGCTTTTGGAGGACTTAACACCCGGGAATCACCGCTGCGTGTGGAGAGACCGGCTCACCCCTGCTCCCAGGCTGAGGGAGGAAAATGGGTGGTCAGCCTGGGACAGCGCTTCCCATCAGGCGTGAGAGGAGTTTCTCCACAGACAACGCATTTCCCGGCAGCCCCCGCGGCCGGGAGGCGGAGCTCCGGCTCCTCCTGGGCCCCTGGGGGGCGGGGCTCCGGCCTCCCCCCCCCCGGCCCCTGGAGGGGGCGGGGCTCCGGCTCCCCTGGGCCCCTGGGGGGCGGAGCTTCGGCTCCCTCTGGGCCCCTGGAGGGGGCGGGGCTCCGGCTCCCCTGGGCCCCTGGGGGGCGGAGCTCCGGCCTCCCCCTGGGCCCCTTACACACCCTTCAAGCAGACCCCACACCGTGCTGACCTGCCCGCCCCAGGCTCCCAGGCAGAGGGCTCAAGGCTCCAGGCTGTCCTCACCAGGTCTGGGCAGAGGTGGGGCGAAGGCGGGGGCCCCTGCGAGGAAATGTCCAGCGAGGCAGCCTCTCGTTAGTAGTTTTTGGCTTCCTGCAACTGGGCCAGGTACTCCTCCTCGGAAGGGTTGTCTGCGCAGGCCCGGCCGTTGTTGGCGGGCCGCACCGCGTGGTAGCGGCTGCAGTCCGCCTTACACGGGATCCAGGGCAGCGTGTCCACCTTGAAGTGAAGCTCGGGCGAGACATCGGTGCTGACCAGGTCGGCACCCTTGCCCCGGGTCAGCAGCCGGCTGTCCACGTCGTAGCAGCAGTGCTGGGCGGCTGGAGTGCTGCAGAGAGTGCAGGCAGAAGCGGGTTGTGGACCGGTACATGTCCAGGCGCTCGCGCGGGCCGCTGGCATCCCTCCAGCGGAAGCTGCGGCCCTGAAGCTCGTCCCGCAGGCTCACGGCGATGGACACGGCTTCCAGCGCGTACACGCACTGGCAGCTGGGTAGGGCCCGCAGCACCTGGCTTCAGGTACTTGGCCGGGAAGTCACTCTTGCAGTTCAGCCACTTTTCACAGCTGTCCACATCCGCAGAGGGCAGGGGAGGCGGCGGGGGAAGGAGGGACCGGTCACCCTCTGGGTGGGGTGGGGGTGGCTTGGAGGCATCTTACGGGTAGGCGGGGAGGGACCCACACCCGAGCTGGGGGCAGAACGACCTGGCCGAACGGTCGGGAGACACCACACATCACCACGCAGACAAGCTGAAGCAACAGGCCATGACCACATGGACAACGGCCAAGGGGCTGGAGGAGGGGGCCGGCAAGCCCTGATGAGCTACCCTTTGTCCTTTTAGATGCTGGGTGGTGGGAAAGATCCTGGGATCTCGGGGAAGGAGCTGGGGGCATAGGGGGCAGGGACAGCTGTTTCAGCCTCCTGGTAAGAGAACATTTCCCTGTTTTAACCACTCTCACTGGTCCATTCTTGTTCTTAACCCTACCCTTCTCAGGCTCACTCTATCCTTCTGGGCCCCCAGCGGCTCCTCTGTCTATGCTGCCCTCCTCCCCTCTCCCTCCATTGGGACATGTGGCTTCTCTGACCACACAGAACAAACTGCTCCTTCCTCTTTGCTCCAGACCGTTAGGGCCCGCTTGGCAGTGCTGGGCCTAAGTTGGTCCTGTGCATCTTTCCCTCGAAGACCCGAGCCCCTTGAGGGCTGGGACCAGATTGTCTTCTGGGAATCTCCTGCCTGACACACAGGGCCGGGTGCACCTTCCCGGCTCAGCGAGCTTCTGCAGCATGCAGCATAGGAGTCAATTGCAAGCAGGCTTCTGGCAGCTGCCTGCCTCCTTGGGGGTGCAGGTGAACGCCAGAGACACAGATGGGGAGTGTGCTGGTGAAGGCGTGGTCTGCTCCTCACTGCTGGAAAGGAGCGGTCCTGGAGCTCTAGACCCTGACCAGTTTTGACAGTACCTGCTCCCCAGACAGAGCTTGCCAGGAACATCCAAGAGTGACCAGGGAGGGCAAGCCAGAAGATCCCTGTCCTGTTCTGTTCCATTGGCTGATCTCCCAAGCTCTGTGGCTCCTCTCAAGACCTTCTTCCCAGCAGGAATATCAGGCTGGGAAAGGCCAGTGGGCCTGGCAAGGGGGGGCTCAGAAGTGCTGTGGTCTCCTTGCTGGGGAGATTAACCTTCCAGCTGGAAGATGTGCTTTGCATCCAGGAGGCACTATTCCTGCCAGTGCAGTGAAGTTCCACTCTTCCGAGAGAGGTTCACCTCCAGACCCCCAGAGGGCAGGGCTAGCCCCCTACACTGACCTGGGCTGAGCATGTCCGTAGCATCGTGGGCCAGGGGCTGCCACCTCTCACTGGGGAAGCCCAAGGGGTTCTTGTCCTCAGTGTCTTGGGGAAGAGAGGAGGCCAGGCTGGTGGTGCCGCAGGGCATGTCTGTGCCCCCGGTGGGTGCCAGCCCTCACTAGGCTCAGGGTGCCCACAGCACCTGGGATGGGGCAGGACCACCATGTTTGCGAGCTTCCTGGCTTCCCTCTCCCTAGTCCACTCTGTACAAGGCTCAGACAGTGCAAGCCACTCTCTCTGCAGGCGCTGGGGCTCATCTCACCAGGACAGGGGGGCAGGTCACAGGCGCGGGACTTGGAGGCAGTGCAGGCGTAGCTGCAGGGCTGAGTCCTCCACTGGCCACCACCACATCTCCCACTGCAGGGAGACCAGGGGCTCCACTCCTCCTAAAGCTCATAGTCTGGGTCAAGGCAGGGAGCCAGGGGTGAGTGGGCAGAGCCCATGAGGTGCCCTGGTGTGAATTAGCAAAAGGCACCCCCTTTCTCGGAAGGACGCAGCCCCGGGGCCAGGACTCCGCTAGTGGATGAAGCAGGGGTTGAATTTCAGCCCCACTCACCTGCTCAGCCGGGCATCCCTGTGCAGTGAACACCTGGGCAAATGCAGGAGGTGTCACAAACCCCAGTCACCCACTCTGTGCCCACACAGCTACACAGAGCAAAGATACCTGGAGGCCACCTGATCACTGCTGGGGGGACCTTGGAAAAGTTCCCCTATGTCTTTAAGCTACAGTTTTATGTCAATCAAAACCATAGTTGACGATACTTCCCTGGCACTCGGGGTATTAAAGAATGTCCTCACTCCCCACATTAGCAACCCAGTCCTGCTCTGAGGGACCCGAAATGCACCAGGGCTCTCACTGGAACCCCTGAAGTACTGAACACACATGCCCTGCCCTCCCCTCACTTCCCAGGCAGGTCTGAACAGGCTGGCACCAAGTGCTTAAGAAAAATCAATAGAAGAAATGTCAAAAATCATGAAAATTCTGCCTGTTAGCTTACAGGACTCTGGTGAAACAGGGAAAGCCTGCTATGACTTAGTCTGAACCAATGATGAGACACTAGGGCTCTGGGAAGCAGAGCTGTAACACTTGGTGAAACATTCTTACCCAGGGAAAACCAGAACTGCAATGTACAAAAATAAAAATGCCTGTTGTGGGGCGTGCAGGCTTCAAGTGATATTTTCTGAACAGTCTGTGTTGTCATGTTGCTTTCTAAAATAATAATGGCCAAGACTTTGTTTACTATGTACTTAGACTTTAAACGCATTAACTCAGCTCTCTTTACACTTAGTTCCATGTAGTAAGCGTTGTGCCCATCCCCATTTTGTAGAGGAAGGAACCGAGGCCCAGAGAGGTTAAGTCACTTGCCCAAGGTCACTCAACGGGTAAGCAGCAGACCCAGGATTCAGACTCACACCGTCTGAAAATGAGGTCAGTTGTGAGTGGTGGGATTTATAATTATTTCTTAATTTGTTGGAAAACTGATAGATGTGAATAAATATATTATTAACAAATGCCTGTTTTGCTTAGGAGATCTCAGGGCTATTGTGAGAGTCAAATGTTTAAAAAAAAAGCCTTTGTAAGCCTTGGGCGTTACTATTGAGCTGATGATGGTGTTGGTACAGGGCCTAAGCTCCAGACCTCCACTACTGCCCCTACCCAGGAAGCTGTCACCCTTATTTCCGCTCAGGACCTCCAGGGGCAGCAGCCAGGGAGGTCAAGATGGGGGTACTCACCACAGCGATCAGGCTCCTCAAAGGCCCAGTCTCCGGGGGACAGCGGGCCCTGCTCCCAGCCTCCTGTGGCCTCACTGAAACCCGGCCCCTGGTCATCTCCACCATGTTCCTCACTGTCCTCCTCCTGGTCCTCACCCCCACTGTACTCTGGGGGGTCGTCCTCCTCTTCTTCCTCCTGCTCTTCCCCCGGGGCTCTGCCCTTGAGACGGGCCTCCCTTCCTTGCCCCCCGAGTAGCCCCAGGATAGGGGCCAGAAGAGTTCCTCAGCGGGCAGCCAGTGGGGGGCACCCTTGGACCAGCGATTGTTGGGCTCAGCCATCAGGTCCATCACCAGCTCATCCCAGGGGTCCACCACCACCTCAATGGTCACCTGCAGAGGGACAGACACACCTGGCCACGGAGGGAGGGCTCAGAGCCAGACTCTAAAAAGGGAGATGGCAGGCCTAGGGTCAGCAGGAGAGGCCCAACCCTTTCTCTAAACCAGCCTGTTCTGGCCAAACTTCTTGGCCTCCTTGGGGCAACTGGGGTCACAGCCTAAGCCCTGGCCTTGCGTCAGAATTTGTGGGAGATTCCTGACGCCCTGACCTCACCCCAGACAGACTTAACTCATGTGAGATGGGGCCAAATGTGATGGTTTTAGCATGTGTTGCCAGGTTGGAGATCCATCTTTTACAAGAAGCTGGGTTTGAATTCTGGCTCCAGTAGCCCACAGGCTGCCCAGCTTCTGAGGCCACCAACAGCCCTAAACCTCCATTTCCTCATTGTAGGTCCAGAAAATGAGACCAAGTAACAGCAAACCCCCCAGCAGCCTGGGAAAGGGCTCTTGTTCGCCACTTTGTGGACAGGAAATAAGTAACATGAATCGTTTTTGTGAAATTGAAAAACATCACTTTGCAGCTATTATGAAGTAATATGAGTTCAAAGGACAAAATTTGGGAGGGGATCCAACAAAATATAAAGAAAAGGGAAATCACCCATATTCCATTCTTGACAGGTAACATTTTGGTGATTAACACTCCAAGCTTAACACTCTTAATTAACACTCCAGATACACACACACACACACACACTTTAAAACAACTTTAGAATGTTATATGTTTTATATTTTTGTGTTTTTTTTTTCTCTTTTAGTGAAAGTGTTTTGTAAGCTGTAGATGGTACACAAAATGCAGGAATTATTATCTTTAGGGATTCAGGGCTGACAGTGAAGACTGTAAGCTGGAATTCCACCAACCTCTCTAGTTTTCTCTCCCATAAAGCCCCTCTGGTGGGCGATTACCCTATTCTTCTTCAGGGGACTGCAGCAAGGAGTGGGCCTGGCCAGGGAAGATCAGATCTTCAGGGCTTTCTACTTGGCCTCTGCCCATATTTCAGGAACCCCCTGCAGCTCAAGAAACATTCTCTGCTCATTTGGTCCTCATGATAGCCCTGCCAGATTGGTGCTGTTTTGCCCCTTGCTATGGTCTAACTTTGGCCACCTCATGCGACGAGTTGACTCACTGGAAAAGACTCTAATGCTGGGAAAGGTTGGGGGCGGGAGGAGAAGGGGACAACCGAGAATGAGATGGCTGGATGGCATCACCGACTCTGTGGACATGAGTTTGAGTGAACTCCGGGAGTTGGTGATGGACAGGGAGGCCTGGCGTGCTGTGATTCATGGGGTCGCAGAGAGTCGGACACGACTGAGCAATTGAACTGAACTGAACTGATGGTCTAACCAGACATGATTAGATAACATCATCAACTCAATGGACATGAATCTGAGCAAACTCCAGGAGATAGTGGAGGACAGGGAAGCCTTGCATAATGCAGCTCATGGGGTTGCAGAGAGTCGGACACAGCTGAGCGACTGAACAACATGGTCTAGGCTACAGAGCCTGGGAGAGTCACGCAATGGTCTGCAGCTAAGAAGTGGGGAAGCCCGACTCCTCCTAATCCACAGGTGGGGCATGGGAGTCACCTTGTCTGACCCACACAGGACCCCTGTTCTCCATGGAATACAGGATGAGATGCCTGACCTCACAGCTTAGCTGTTGAGCCCAACTTCTCTCCAGGAATCCACTGGGTTCATGGCCGCCCCTGTAGCCCTAACCTGGATGCTGGGGTTCAGGACACTCAAATCTGTATTGGCTAATCCCGGCAATTTCTGCAGCTCCAGCAGCAAGGGATCGTCCTCCAGGGTCCCGGGTGAGGGTGTCTTATCCAGGGTCAGGGGTGCTGATTCAGGGAGCGCCCAAATCTGTGTTGACATGGCCCTGCCTGGAGGTGGGCCCTGGAGAGCAGAGGGGTCTCATCCTCTTCTCTGGGAGAGCTGGGATCTGGGGAGGCTGAGACCTGAGGGAGGGATGAGCAGGGAGGTGCCTGAGGTCAAGGCCCATGAGGAAAAGGCTGGGAGCGGGTGGGGAGCAGGGCGGAGGCAGGAGGTTTGGGGGCAGACCAGGTCACACACTCACTTGTGACCACGAACCCAAACATGTCTGTCTGGGGATTCCCTGGTGGGCCAGTGGTCAAGAATCTGCCTTCTAGTGCAGGGGACGCGGGTTTGACCCCTAGTCGGGGAGCTGAGATCCCACAGGCCGTGGGTCAGCTAAACCCGTGCGCTGCAAGGAATAGCCCGAGCACCACAGCGAAGATGCAGCACAGCCAAATAATAAATCAATTAAACAAAGCCAAACACATTTGCTTTGACACCTCAGAGGGTGGACAACGCGCTCGGGTGAAATGATGCCAGCGTGAGGCATGAGGATGAGGGGTCAAATCAGGTTTCTACACACGGAAGAGACAGTCCCACCTCCCCATTCACAGATGGAGAAACGGAGGCCTGGAGAGGAAGGGAGGAGTTTAAGGCAGCAATTGCAAAGTCCAGTTCGCAGACACTTACGTCACAATCCCCCAAGGCCCTTGTCAGAGAACAGACACTCCGGCCCTCCCAGGTCAGGGCAGGAGGCTCAGAAAGCCTTGATGCTGGTGTGGACAGAGGGAACGGACCCTTCCCCTCTGACGCCCCCCTGCCACCTGGCCTTCCCAAGCCATCCGTGTGGGGGCTATATTTCCTGGCATCCCTGACCACAGCTATATCTGCCTTTGCCTGCCCACCTGGGGCCTGGATTTCCAGGCCATGTGTGTGTCCATCTGTCTGCCAGTCAATTCCCTCTGCAGGCCAGTGCCATGAGGTCCACACTGGGACTGTCCTTGCTGCAGTGCAAGTAGTGAGTGAAAGCAGATCCTGGATGTCTCTGGCTCTTTGTCTGGCCTTCTCTGCTCAGACTGGGACACCGGGAGCTCAGCACCTACTCCCAGGCTGCAGCCCCATTGCCCAGGTCCCTACACCAGGGCAGAACGAGCCTGTCCAGCTCTGCCCCGTGAGCCTCAGGGGCCGGGAGCCTCTGGACCCTGCTTCCCCCAGGCCACAGCCTTGACCCCACCTCCCACTTCCTAGTCGGGCACTGTGGTAGCGCTGGAAAACATGGATCTGGAGAGTCAGATCAGCTTGGGTTCAAATCCCAGTTCTCCTTCTTACCAGCTCATTCAATCTGGTGATTTCCCATCAACAAAATGAGGACAATAATTCCTGCCTGGAAGGACTGTCAGAATTTTACTTATCAAACACTTCCACAGCATCCACTGTGTGCCCAGCACTATTCCAAACACTTAACCGCTTGCTTCAGCCTCCCAACAACCCTCAGGTGTCAGTGCTAGCTGTCACCTCCATTTTGATGATGCAAACTAAGGCACCAAAAGGGCAAGTAACTTGCCTGGGGTGACACAGACATTTAGTGGGAGAACCAGGATTTGAACCAGGCAGCTTGGACCTAGAGCCCACACTCTTAACCAACAAGCTCAGCCCTACAGGTGAGAGCACTGGGAGTCTACTGCACAAATCAGGGGCTGAATCAGTCTGATTTCTCGCATCTCTCCCCTTTGACCACCTCCCTCTGTGGTCCCCAGATGCCTGGCTCCAAGGCTTCTGCCCTAAACACCTGGTCCCAGGGCCCTTCTTAACCGGCACTCGAAATCTCCCTGAGTGAAAGTGTTCTGGTCCAGAGAGCCAGGGTGGATGAGAGGAGGACAGAAGAGTAGGGCAACAACCCAACACCTTCACTGGCCAGTCCTGGAGGCCTGCAGCTTCCCCAGATGATGGCTTCCTAGCAGTTCCCACCCGTAATTCCTACCTGTCCCTGTGACTTTGTGTAGTCGTTCCTGTCTGCAGCCTCTGGGCACAGAGAAGGGAGACTTGGAGGAACAGGAGCCTTTCCAGCTGATTCAGATGGCTCAGCCTTGTGGGCATAAGCACCGGGTTTCGCCATTTGGCAGTGATATTGGTATTAATAGTTATCACAGGAGGGAGTGCTACTGGCATCCAGTGGGTAGAAGCTAGAGATCTTACAATGCATATGGGTTGCCATTTCCTCCTCCAGGAAATTTTCCTGACCCAGAGATCGAAGCCACTTCTCCTGTGTCTCCTGCATTGCAGGCGGATTCTTTACCGCTGAGCAACTGGAGAAGCACTTTCACAGCAAGGAAATAAAAAATCAAGGATTTTTCCAGGCTAGAATGTCAACAGTGCTATAGTTAAGAACCCCTGATGTAGAGGCTGCTAGGTCCGAATCCCAGTGGTGGCCTGGTTTCTGACTTGTGGGACCCTGGCAGGTGTGTAACCTCAGTGAGTGTCCTCATCTATAAATGGAAACAGTGACGGAACAGAACTGGTATCCAGCAGTCATTCAAAGTCATTTCCAGGGCACCCGCCCTGGTGCCCCATCGGCCCAGATGATGAGCAGAGCCCATAGGAAGCCCTGGCTCAGCTTCACAGCCACGCACACTCCCTTCCTCTCTGGGAGACTCCTGCCCTGTATCAGCCCCTGGGGAACTCCCCAGGGTGGAGGGGGATATCTGGCCTTAGTCTGGGTTCCCTGAGAAGCCAACCCTGAGACAAAGCTTCAAGGGCAAGTGGTTCCTTTGGAAGGTAATCCCTGGAGACCAAGCGGGTAGTCCGAGAGTGAGCCGGGAAGGGAGGTGGCTAATAAAGAATGCTCCATGAAGCCAGTGACCACAATGGACCACTAGGGTGCATCCCTCTGGGCGCCCCAGTTACCTGTCAGTCACTGGTTGAGGGGGGCTGGGTGGGGGAGAGGATTTGCACTCCAGCCATGTCCAGCTTGCCATGAACAGCTCAGAGCAGGTCCCAGTGCTGGCGAAAGCCCTCAGACAACGGGAAGTGAGGCCCGTGGGGAGGTGGGCAGAGCACCAGAGCATCATCTGAGCATGTCTTCCATACCAGGGCTGGGCCAGATCCTTTACATACCTCCTGACACTTACTCCAGCTAGTAAGTGTCAGCCCCATGCAGGAAGATATGTCAGTCTGCTTTGCTCACATGTATCCTGTACTTAGTACGGTGCCTGGCACCCTGCAGGCGCTCAGTAAATCACTGCTCCGTGACTGAATGACCGCCAGCAACACTGAGGGGTGAGTGTGACTACCTCTGTGTTAACGATGGGGCTATGGAGGCTGAGAGAGGGCGAGGGATTTATGTAAGATCTCACAGGTTACACTGAGGGAGCTTGCATTCACGTGCAGCTCTGCTGGATCTCAACGCCCAGGCGTCAGGGCAGAGGTGCCTGTGCAGACGCTGAGGCAATAACCCCTCAAGGGCAACCTCCCCGGCATGCAGAGCACCTCTGCTTTCACCTTCTTGTACAGTCCCTGAATGTGGGGGTAACGAGTGCAGGCTGGAGGCCACATCGCCTGGCTTCAAACCCCAACTTGGACACTTACTGTGTGACCTTGGGCAGGTTACTTAATCTCCCTGAGTTGCTCCCCCTGTGAATTAGGGAAATGGCTGGCCGTCCCTATCTGTAGGATGGCTGGGTTAGAATGGCGCCTGGCACATGGCAAGCGTGCGGTGAATGTCACTGAGGGGAGGTGATAGTTCTTGCCATCACAGTTAGCTCTTTACGTCTTATTTGGTCTGAAGACCACATCCGCCACCCCACCACTAAGGCAGGATGACCAGGCAGTGTGCGTGCCTCCAGGACGTTCTCAAGCAAGTGCTGAGGCTCCAGCCTGTGTAAGAACACCTGCTCCACCCCACGGGGCCACCTCCCACATCTGTTATGCTCAAACGTGGAGTTTCCCGTGTGTACAAATACACAACTCCATTCTTTCGGGGGATGGTGCCATTACCCTGCTAAACATGAGACACACAGATATATACCAAGGTATAGCCCCACCAGCTGTTGCCCCTCTCTCTATCACACACACACGCGCCCACATGCCAGGCTTGGCAGGACAGCCCTGACCCACGTGTTCCCAGTTAACACAAGAGCCTCCCCCCACAAACCCTTACTGCCTTGCTTGAGCCTCCCTCATGGCCCCTTGCCCCTCTCCTCTCATACCCCCTCTCCGGGGTTGGGAGCTTGTTCCAGATAATGAAACCCAGTTGCCAGGTGCAGCCCAGCACCCCGCCGCCTCTAACCCCCTGCTCCTGAGGCCCAGGTGGGCCCCTCCAGAGCCAGGCTGCACACAGTCACCCCAGCTTCCCAGAGGTGCTGGAATCCCAGCAGTCAACGCCCAGAGGGCCACAAGCAGAGAGACAGGGCTGGACATCACCCTCCTTGCTGGCGTGTGCTGTTCCAACCCAGCCCACCCTGGCCCCCCATGTAGACCTCAGAGCATGCCCTCCACACACCATGGCTGGCTTCAGGCTGTGTGACCTGTGTACCTGCGCCAGGCATATCGCTCTGCTGTTGCCATCTCCAAATGCTTAGAGAACCCACATTATCATTCTGCACGGGGCCACTGCTACCGGGCACCCTGTAGGTACTGACATATACCAGGTCCTAGCATCATCCCCACTTCCCAGAGGAGGCAAACGAGGATCAGAGAGGTGAAGTAACTTGCTCAGGGTTACACAGGGGGCTTTTGAACTGTGGTGTTGAGAAGACTCTTGAGAGTCCCTTGGACTGCAAGAAGATCCAACCAGTCCATCCTAAAGGAGATCAGTCCTGGGTGTTCATTGGAAGGACTGATGCTGAAACTGAAACTCCAATACTTTGGCCACGTGATGCAAAGAGCTGACTCACTGGAAAAGCCCCTGATGCTGGGAAAGATTGAAGGCAGGAGGAGAAGGGGACGACAGAGGATGAGATGGTTGGGTGGCATCACCGACTCAATGGACACAAGTGTGAGTAAACTCCTCCCGGAGAGTTTACTGGCGTGGACAGGGAGGCCTGGCGTGCTGCAGTCCATGGGGTTGCAAGGAGTCGGACACGACTGAGTGACTGAACTGACTGACTGACACAGAGGGCTGGCAGAGCAGGTCTGGAGGCAGGTGATAAGGCTGGAGAGCCCATGCGCTCAGTCCTTATGCTTTGCCAGCTCCAGGCAGGGGCTACACCCTCTGGCTCGCTGCCTGCCACTCCAGGGTGCAGAATGTGTCAAATGATCAAACCACTAGAGCAGGATGCCCTGCTTTTCTCATCCATCCTTCCCTTTGGTCCTTGGAACCATCAAGTAAGGTGAGAGTGGCAGGGGCGAGGTGAGGACACCGAGATCCAGCGAGGAGGCTGCAACCTGCCCGGACCACTGAGCAGCTGCGCCTCCGGGCCCCCGTTCCTGACTTTCCCTCTCTCCCTCACCTGGCTTGTTAGTGGTTCCAAGCTCTCAGAGCGAGACGGGTGGTCTGGAGGGAGAACGAAGGTCATATTCAAGGTGAGGGGAGGAGCCCAGGTGCCGGAGGTGGCAGAGGGCAAGGCCACAGGATTGGCCCCACACAGGCCTGGGTGCCAGTGGTCTTCGGTCACTTACTCACCCATTAGGCTAGAAAGGCCTCAACCAAAGAGGGCCAATCGTCAGAAAGATACCTGCTTCTAGGTGCCACCTACCTGGCAGGTGAGACCTTTGAACCCCCCAGGCTCCTCCTGCAGTCCACGCCCTGCTGCTGGGTAACTGGATGATGGACAAGGACTGAATTGCCAAATACCGCACCCCCAAACACACACACACGCATGACGCTGCCCTGGACAGTGTCCCTGGAGAGGCTCCTTCCTCCGTGTCCAGTCCTTCATCTCAGCTGTGCCCTCACAAAGCGCCTCCTCCCGCCGTGGGTGAGCCCCTGCTGCCGCAGCATGAGTGTCCCCAGCTCTGCCCCCTGGGGTGGATCCTTCCTGCAGGACAGTCCTTGCAGTGGAGGAGCTGCCCTCTCTCGGTTCTTCTCTCTTGGCCAGTTCTAACCTCCATCACCTGCCTGCGGCTGCAAGCCCCCAACTCTCCTCCGCCCTACCCCAGGGTCTTCCCTTGCCAGCCAAGGAGGTGGTGGGTGCCAGGGTTAGGTGTCCAGAGCCTGGAGAATTAAGCAAAGCTGGGTTTGGATCCTGGCTGATGAGTTACCAGATCCACTGTCAGTTTCCTTGCCCTTCAAATGAGGACAAAAAGACTAGGAACACAAAATGCTAGGCCCTGTGGCTGTTTGCTCAAGGCTGTTTGATGTTTGGCTGTTTGCTCCTAACTAGAACAGAAGATGGGCTTCCCTGGTGGCTCAGACAGTAAAAAATCTGCCCTCAATGAGGAAGACCCAGCTTCAATCCCTGGGTTGGGAGGATACCTTGGAGGAGGAAGTGGCAACCTACTCCACTGTTCTTGCCTGGGAAATCCCATGGACAGAGAAGCCTGATAGGTATAGTCCATGGGCTCGCAAAGAGTTGGACACAACTGAGCACACATGCCAGGCTGTATACTAGGGCTGTGAATGTGACTTTGGCTCTGAAACAACTCATCCTCTAGGCTGGTCTTGGGGGAAGATCTGGCAAACATACTAAAATAATTACAATATAAAGCGGTGAGTACAATACTAAAGTATTTATGCCCAATGGCTAGAAAAATGCCAGTTCAATTAATTAACTTTATTTCCACTATCATGTCTACCCATGAGGTGGGACTGGCCAGAGGCTGTTAGGTTCCTCTGGATAGTCTTCAGCAGTGGCTCCCAACAGCGGGTGGGAAGGCGAGTATCTCTCAGGGAAAAACGTCTGGTTCTGTGGTGGGGGTGGGGGGGGTGCTAGAGGCACCTAGTAGGTAGAGGCCAGGGATGCTGCTAGACATTCTACAATGTTACAACACAGAATTGTACAACCCCAAGATGACGGCACTGTGAAGGCTGAAAACCCTTGGTCTATAGCATGTACTCTCAACAGGGCCAAAAGTTAGATATCAGGGAAGAGGCAAACAAACAAACAAACAAACACAAAGTATTACAATGGTTTGTAACACTCTGAAGGGCCATAGTGCATGAATAGACAGTATATATGTGGTATTAACATTTCATGGGGGGAGGTACTTAGAACAAAATAGAGTCTAAAAATCTCCTTAGGAGGGAGGGCAGTTGTGAAAAAAATATGGATAGACAGCAGTCCAGAGACCCCATTAAAATGCAGTGTGTGCGTGCTCAGTTGTTCAGTCTTGTCTGACTCTTTGGGACCCCATGGACTATAGCCCGCCAGGCTCCTCTGTCCATGGGACTTTCCAGGCAAGAATAGTGGAGTGGATTGCCATGCCCTCGTCCAGGGGATCTTCCTGACCCAGGGATAGAACTCGTGTCTCCTGTGGCTCTGGCATTGCAGGTGGATTCTTTACCACTGAGCCACCAGGGAAGCCCCAAAATGCAGTGGTGGGAGGTTCCTTCTTCCCATTGCCTCTGGAGTGACCTCAGCAACCTGAGCACCAAGAAGGTTCCAAACTGGGGCTCTCTTATTTCACAGTGCTCTCTTGCACCCACCTCGGCCCTCAGTCTGGAAAAGGAGGACCACTCTGGCCTCCTCCCGGAATTGCCAGGCACAGGGGAAGGGCAGGACCTATACGATACAGGCCTGCTCCTGCAAACCCCAGAATGAGTCGGGCAGGGTCTGTTCCCGTGGGATGAGTGTCCACTGCAGTCCAGGAGGGAAGGGCGGGGCTGAGGACGACTAGTGATGGGAGACCTGGGTTTTGACAGACAGGGGTTTCTCTCCATGCAGCTCAGGCAGTAAAGAATCCCCCTGCAATGCGGGAGACCTGGGTTCCATCCCTGGGTCGGGAAGATGCCCTGGAGGAGGGCATGGCAACCCACTCCCGTATTCTTGCCTGGAGAATCCCACCGACAGAGGAGCCTGGTAGGCTACAGTCCATGGAGTCGAAAAGAGCAGGAAACGACTGAGAGACTAAGCACAGCACAGAAACTACTCTTGGTCTCACTCCTCACTCAGGCTTATCCAGAAGCCCACTCACGGGTCCCCTCGGCCCCAGAAAGTGTTCCTCTACCTCTTACCGGCCTCTTCTGCTTGTCCAAGCGCCTAGTATTACAAAGATCCCAGCCAGCAGTTGGAGGACCCCACTTACTACCTCAGTCAGTCAGTTCAGTAGCTCAGTCGTGTCTGACTCTTTGTGACCCCGTGGACTGCAGCACGCCAGGCCTCCCTGTCCATCACCAACTCCCGGAGCCGACTCAAACTCATGTCCGTTGAGTCGATGACGCCATCCAGCCACCTCTTCTGTCGTCCCCTTCTCCTCCTGCCCTCAATCTTTCCCGACATCAGGGTCTTTTCAAATGAGTCACCTCTTTGCATCAGGTGGCCAAAATACTGGAGTTTTAGCTTCAACACCAGTCCTTCCAATGAACAGCCAGGACCGATTTCCCTTAGGTTGGACTGGTTGGACCTCCTTGCAGTCCAAGGGATTCTCAAGAGTCTTCTCCAACACCACAGTTCAAAAGCATCAATTCTTCGGCACTCAGCTTTCTTTATAGTCCAACTCTCATATCCATACATGACCACTGGAAAAACCATAGCCTTGACTAGACGGACCTTTGTCGACAAAGTAATGTCTCTGCTTTTTAATATGCTGTCTAGGTTGGTCATAACTTTCCTTCCAAGGAGTAAGCGTCTTTTAATTTCATGGCTGCAATCACTTTCCCTCAATTCACACCCTTAAGGACTCAAATCCTTTGCAGATCTGACTGAAGAGGCTGCACCGGAGGTGGGGGACTGGACCGTCGGAACCTCAGCAACCTCCGCCCGCCGGCCCGCAAAGGGCTGGGGTCCTCGCCCACCCTCCTCTCGGAGCGCGCCCCGGGCCGGCAGCGCTGCCGGCGAGGTTCGCTCAGGGCCAGGCAGCGGCGGGGACGCGGCGGGCGGAGGGGAGAGGAACCTGGGCGGCTACGGGGTGACTCCACGCCCCACTCCGCCCGCAAGTTTCTCCCCGGGGGTGGGGGCCCCGCAGGTCGGGCGCAACGGGCCAGCGCCGGGCGCTCGGGGACGTCGGGGCCGGGCCCCGGCTGCCCGCCCTCGCGGGCCGGGGGAGCAGGCACCGTGCGCGCCCCGCCGCTCACCTCCGCCGGCTTCGCGCGGCTGCTGCCGGGGCTCCCGCGCCTCCCGGCCGGCGCCGCCAAGTGTGCGGACGTCCGGCCTCGCCTCCTCCCGGCGCGCAGGCCAGGGGCTCCGCGGGGGCGCGCGGCTCGCCGCGCTCTCGGGCCCGGCCCTCTCCGGCCCGGCGCCGCGGGAGGTGTCTCCCGCCCTCCCTGGAGGGCTCGCCGCCCGCGCTAGCGGACGCGTCTTGGGCCAGCGGGCGGTTCCCTGTGATCCGGCAGTCTCCCCGCCCTCGGTCCCCGCCGCAGCCCTGGCGAGTTCCTGTTCGGGGCAAGTGGCGGCCTCTCGGCCGCGCTCTCCAACCCTGCGCTGCGACCCTGGCGGGGTCGCCCCCACCCCTGCTCGGGCGCTCGGCGGGCGACGCCGGGGCTCACGGACCGCCAGGGCCTCGCGAGCAAGGGACGCGCCTCAGCCCAAGGCGCGGGAGTCTTCAGATTTTGGGCAAATGTGCCCGAAACCAAGAGAGGTTGGCTTGGGGATGGAAGGCCTGGAAATCACTCCTCCAGGGCTCCTTCAGCTCCCTTCCGGGAGGTTGAGACCCGTAGAACACCTGCTATTCTGCACCCAGTTCCCCCCCTGGTGTTCTTTGAGCACTTCAAGAGCTAGGAAAGAGCTGAGACTCGGGTGTGAGGATCACGTCCCAGGACAGCAGCCAGCCACATCTGAGAGAATGGTTGGAAGATCCTGCCCTGCCCTGTCATCCTGCGTAAAAGACTGGGACCACCGAAGCCCTCCAGCCAGACACTCGTGCAGGGATCCTCCTGTGTAGAGCGTGCCAGTCAGCTTGTGCAAACGATCGGGAACTCTTGAGTGGCAGTGACGATTTTAGAGGCCCGGATGGGACTGTCAGGGACTGTGAGCCCCGTGACACAGGGCAGGTGGGGTGGGGTTTGGACAGGGAGGTGAGGAAGCATCAGTTCAGTTCAGTTCGGTCGCTCAGTCGTGTCCGGCTCCCTGTTCATCCAGAGGATATGGAACAGCACAAAGGCTGCCTGGATTCTGGGCAGGGACAGCAGATCCCGGGAGAGGCTGGGAAGGATGGCCAGAAACCTGGCCCTGGGGTTCCATTTGGGATCTGGTTTAGCCTTAGAAACTCCTAGGAGACCGGACGCATTTCTAAGAAACCACCCCCATCGCAGACAGCCCTGCCCCGGATGGTCCAGTGTTCTGAGTAGCGCATCACAGGGGTTACAGCCGGGAGTCGGCCACGTGGGTTTGAAACTTGCAGCTATCATTTACTAAGCAGGTGATACTGGGCAGATTCTTTGACCCCTTGGTGGGTGCTTCTGTCATCTGTAAAAGTGTGGGGGATGGGGAAGGGCTACTCACCTCATAGGTGTGAGGAGTGAATCCAGGGACTTATATTATATTGAGCTATGTGAACTTGCAGGGCTTCCCTCATGGCTCAGATGGTAAAGAGTCTGCCTGCAAGGCAGGAGACTTGGGTTCGATCCCTGGGGTGGGAAGATCCCCTGGTGAAGGGCATGGCAACCCATTCCAGTATTCTTGCCTGGAGAATCCCATGAACAGAGGAGCCTGGTAGGGCATGGTCCACGGGGTCACAAAGAGTTGGACATGACTGAGTGACTAAGCACAGCACATACGAAGTTGCCATTTTGGGGTCAAAAGGGTCAAAATGGGTAATTTCATGTGGTTCAGCCTGATAAGATGTCTAGTGTATACATGTCAAAACTCACAGTAAACACTCAAATACTAGCCCAAAGAAACCTAGCATTTGAGTACCTGCTATGCCCTATTGCTTTTACTAAATGTGGAATTTTTTTAAGGGTTTTTTTTTGTGTGTGTAACATGTTTTTCACATCCAGTTCAATATTTTGTCGTTTCATCAAACTTTTGCACCTTGCACCAGATTAAACATGGAGTTTGAAAGTCACAAGTTCATTCATTCATGTGTACCTGTCTCCAAGTCAGTCACTACCACTCCACTGGGAGTCCCTCCGATCATTACCTGAACGGCTGTAATGGCCTCCTCATTAGTCTGTATCCACTCCTGTTCTCACTCCCTCCTTCCCAAACGCTGTTGGTTATCTTCTCTTTTGTTGATCAACTTTATTGAGGTATAACTTACATACAACAAACACACCTATTTTAGTTTTCTTTGTTGGGGGGTGAAGTAGAAAAATATAGCTTTATTGCTTCACCAGGCAAGGGGGACAGAGTGGGCTAATACCCTCAAAACCAAAGTGTCCCAACTTGGGGAAGATGGTGACAAGTTTTATTTTTTAAAAATTTATATGGCTGCGCCAGGTCTCAGTTGAGGCTTGCGGGCTTATGTGGAATTTTCCTGAACCAGGGATTGAACCCATGGTCCCCTGCATTGCAAGGTGGATTCTTTACCTCTGATCCACCAGGGAAGTCCAACAAGTTTTACGGTAATTGTAAAAAGAGGGCGTGATCAGCTGGTGGACATTCTTCTGGTGGGTGCGTGGTGAGGTAAGTAGGAATCCACACCATCAACCTTCAGGTCTAATTGGTCTGGGGTGTACATGCTTCTGGGCAGCATATCATCACTAATCATTAATTGTTTCCACTTGGAGGGGGTTACACTACCTGCAGAATAGCTCGAAGATACTGTCGTGTGCATCCTTTGATGGGGAACCAGGACCTTGCCCCAAAGCTGCTCTTGACTGTTTCTCTCGGCTCTGGCCTCCTCTCCCTTCCCTAATTAACAAGGGCTTGCATCTGCCCACTGGAACTCAAGAGGTCAGAGAAGCTGAAGATAGGCTCAGTTCAGTTCAGTCGCTCAGTCATGTCCGACTCTCCACAACCCCATGAATCACAGCACGCCAGGCCTTCCTGTCCATCACCAACTCCTGGAGTCCACTCAAACTCATGTCCACAGAGTCGGTGATGCCATCCAGCCATCTCATTCTCCGTCGTCCCCTTCTCCTCCCGTCCCCAACCTTTCCCAGCATCAGAGTCTTTTCCAGTGAGTCAACTCGTCGCATGAGGTGGCCAAAGTATTGCAGTTTCAGCTTTAGCGTCAGTCCTTCCAATGAACACCCAGGATTGATCTCCTTTAGAATGGACTGGTTGGATCTCCTTGCAGTACAAGGGACTCTCAAGAGTCTTCTCCAATACCACAGTTCAAAAGCATCCATTCTTCGGCGATCAGCTTTCTTCACAGTCCAACTCTCACATCCATACATGACCACGGGAAAAACCATAGCCTTGACTAGAAGGACCTTGGTTGGCAAAGTAATGTCTCTGCTTTTTAATATGCTATCAAGGTTGGTCATAACTTTCCTTCCAAGGAGTAAGCGTCTTTTAATTTCATGGCTGCAATCAGCATCTGCAGTGATTTTGGAGCCCAAAAAAACAAAGTCTGACACTGTTTCCACTGTTTTTCCATCTATTTCCCATGAAGTGATGGGACCAGATGCCATGATCTTTGTTTTCTGAATGTTGAGCTTCAAGCCAACCTTTTCACTCTCCTCTTTCACTTTCATCAAGAGGCTTTTTAGTTCCTCTTCACTTTCTGCCATAAGGGTAGTGTCATCTCCGTATCTGAGGTTATTGATATTTCTCCTGGCAATCTTGATTCCAGCTTGTGCTTCTTCCAGCCTAGTGTTCCAGAAGGTAGGCTAAAACACACTTATTTAAACTGTGAAGTTGAATGAGTTTTGACAAATGTATACACCCAGGTAATCACTACCATCGTCATGATACAGAAATTTCTCAGAACTCCAGTTTCCTTTGGAGTTGCAGGAAGAATAAATAAGATTCAGTGGAAAACAATGGATTGTCTACAGTACATCCTTTGAGTTATCTAATTCTAGTCTTTCACTGTCTTGGAGCTGTTCTACAACTTTGTACGTTGTAGGTAACTAATAGCAAAGCAAAATAATTCTTTTCTATTTAAATGCAAATTCTGTCCTGTCCTGTGGAGGTCCAATTGACCTACCACCCCTAGTGTGAAAGAAATCAGTTTTGTCATTTGTACATTTAATATTCCTGCCCCATAAAGTTTGTTTTCTAGTCTCCTTTGAATTGGTTGTAATACACTTAACAGTTTCCTCATCAAGGAGTTAAATAAAAATCTTTCATTTTTACATCTGTGAAAGAGTCAAGATTTTAGTCCCTTTCTTCAGTTAATCCCTACGTCCCCACCCCTGGCTCCTGGTGAGCACTTCTCCACTTTCTGTCATCATGGGTTAGTTTGCCTTTTCAGAATTGTGTGTATAATCTTTATTTATTCTTCTGTTTGGCCTCTTTCTTTGAGCATGTTTGGGATTCATCCATCTAGTTGTCAGTAATCTGTTCCTTTTCACAGCTAAGTAGTATTCCATCACATGACCATTTTGCTTCTTTTCCTGTTAATTATGATGGCATTTGGATTGTTTTCATTTTGGGGTTATTATGAATAAGGCAGCTATGAATATTCAAGTGCCAGTTCTTCTGTGGATGTTTTCACTTCTCTTGGATGAAACTGCTGTCAAAAAACTGCCAAATTGTTTTCTCAAATGGCTGTACCATTTTGCATTCCCCCCTTCATCAACACTTGGTATTGTAATTCTTTTTAAATTTAGCCATTCTAGCAGGTGGATGAGTGGTAGCAGCTTATTGCAGTTTTAATTTGCATTTCCTTAGTAACCAGTGGTATTGGAGAAGACTCTTGAGAGTCCTTGGACTGCAAGGAGATCCAACCAGTCCATCCTAAAGGAGATCAGTCCTGGGTGTTCATTGGAAGGACTGATGCTGAAGCTGAAACTCCAATATTTTGGCCCCCTGATGCAAAGAGCTGACTCATTTGAAAAGACCCTGATGTTGGTAAAGATTGAGGGCAGGAGGAAAAGGGGACAACAGAGGATGAAATAGATGGCATCACTGCCTCAATGGACATAAGTTTGGGTAAACTCTGGGAGTTGGTGATGGACAGGGAGGCCTGGTGTGCTGCGGTTCATGGGGTTGCAGAGTCGGACACGACTGAGCGACTGAACTGAAGTAACCAGTGATACTATTTTCCCATGTGCTTCCTGGCCACTAGTATTCCTTTTGTGAAGTGTCTGTTCAAATCTCTTGTCTATTTTTTACTCAACAGTCTTGTCTTACTGAGCTCTAAGAATTTTTTATACATTCTAGACAGCCTTTGTCAGATAGATGTTCTGTGGATATTTTAACCCAGTCTGTGACCTACATTTTTGTTACATTTTACTATTTTTAATAAGGCCAGTTTATCACTTTTTTGAGCCTTCTTTTTTGTGTCTGAAGAAATCATTGCACCTAATCCAAAGTCACAGATTTTCTTTTACAGTTTTTCCTAGAAGCTTTGTATTTTTTATTTTCTTATGTTCAGATCTATGACTTAATTGTTATGTTACGTAAGGGTTGAAGGTCCTTTTCCCATTGAATTAACTTGGCATGTGTCGAAAATCAACTAACCATGCAAGTGTGTGTCTATTTCTGGACTCCCTATTCTCTTTTATTGCTCTTATATGACTAGTCTAGTATCAACTGCTTGGTTGATACCACTCTTGGTTACTGCAGTTTTCTTTGCACAAAGTTTTGAAATCAGGTTCGATCCCTGAGTCAGGAAGTTCCCCTGGAGTAGGAAACGGTACCCCACTGCAGTATTGTTGCCTGGAAAATTCGATGGGCAGAGGAACCTTGTGGGCTGTAGTCCACGGGGGCCCCAGAGTTGGACATGAGCACATATACACGTGTTAAGTCCCGTTATGAAATTTTTTGGCTATTCTAGGTCCTCTGCATTTCCATACAAATTTTATTAATTTGTCATTGTCTACAAAAAAGCATGCTAGGGCTTCCCTGGTGGCTCAGAGGTTAAAGCGTCTGCCTCCAATGTGGGAGACCCAGGTTTGATCCCTGGGTTGGGAAGATCCCTGGAGAAGGAAATGGCAACCCACTCCAGTACTCTTGCCTGGAGAATCCCACGGACAGGGGAGCCTGGTGGGCAACAGTCCACGGGGTCGCAAAGAGTGGGACACGACTGAGCGACTTCACTCACTCACTCACAAAAAAGCATGCTAAGGGATATTCTTTCCAGTGCTTGGAAGTTTTCACTCGTTCCCCCAGTGAGATAAACTCACAACAGCCTGTGCAGCAGGCCTCCCCCACCTCACCACTGGCCCTTTCCTCAGTGACCATCAGCCACACTCTCTTAGACTCTCCACTCCTTAGAAGTTTCCTCTGTCACCTTCATCTAAACCAGGCGCTGGTTCCGATCGCCTCACGTCATTCACCTTCCCTTCATGGCACTTAGTCGTTTCTAATGTACTTTGTTCCTGCGCTTATTTGTTTACTTCAAAGTAGGAACCCTAACTTTTTTGTTTGTTGTGGTTACTGGTGATGTGCAGTGCCTGGCATGGGAATAGCACTCGGTATTTATCGGTTGAATGCTGTGATGACCCAGACAAAGTACAAGGCGGGAAGAAGGGGTGAGTTACGCTGTCAGAATCTCAGGTTGTTCTGTTACCATTCGAGCTGCTGTGCACCCGTCTCCCACCCCCCTCCTTTTGACTCCCTGTATGGATTCCTCTTGGGCTTCTCAAGTGGCTCAGTGGCAAAGAATCTGCCTGCCAGTACTGGAGATGAGGGTTCGATCCCTGGGTCAGGAAGATCCCCTGGAGAAGGACATGGCAACCCACTGCAGTATTCTTGCCTGGAGAATCCCATGGACAGAGGAACTTGGCGGGCTGCAGTCCATGGAGCTGCAAAGAGTCGGACACGACTGAGCGACACACCGCGCAGTGCCTGGCAGGGAAACAGTACTCAGTATTTATTGGCTGAATGAATAAAGGCAGATACAGCTTTTCGAGTATTTTATTGGAGCAAAACAATATATTTGCATGGGATGATTCTTAAGTCATCTCAAGTAGTCCCCTTCAGCTCTTAACATACACTCTCAGAATGGATATACCTCCCCCAAGCCATTATTTATAGCTCAACCATCATCCAACAAATCAAAAACAAAAAAATCATTCAGCAAAGAAGGGAGACGGGGTGACATTTTAACACAACACTAAATCTTAAAAAAATTAATTTATATAGTTCCCTTCTCTTTCTCAGATTATATGAGCATTACAGGGCTGGAGAAGGGTTATCACAGCACCTATTGCAAATTCCAGTTTTTCAGGAATGAAAAATATACAGGCCAACAAAATAAAGAGCTCAGCTCCCCATAAGCTGTGTCTCTGTTCTTCATTTATCTTTCCCCCTTCTCTTAATGTTAGCTGCCTTTATCCAGAGAGGGATCATTAAGACTGTGTCGGCATGCTGGCTGACTTTGTGACCTCACGAGTCTCCTCTGAAGAACCACTGAGGATGCTTTTTACTGTTACAACCCTTAAGAACTGAGGAAACAAGACCTAATGCTAAGGGTGATGACATTCCACCCTCGCCAGGGATACGTCCCACACTTCTTAGGAAGACCTGGGCCAAGCGACAAAGCTGTGCACGAGGAGCTGCGGGACTGTGGTGGGGAAAGCAGACACTGAGGGGGCTCCAGGCTCCTCGTCTGCGGGAGGATCCACTGTCCATGCAGACAGCAGCAAGGCAGGATGCCTGGCACAGCATCAGGGCGCTGAAGTAACCTTTACCGTTCATTCAACCTCCCCACAACTGCTCCAAAAGAACAGAGCTTTGGGTATGCTTCATTAAAAAACATAGGAACGGCAGTTTAAGATAACCACTGAATTCTTTACGGTCAGTTGAATAAACTCATCATACCACAAAGAATCTCAGCTTATAAGGCCATTTATTCATGTGTACTCCGAAGTAAACGCAACCTTGACCACAGCTCCCCCAAGTCCTTCCCAAGAATGACTGGGAATGTGATAACTCCAGACTCAGCAGAGACAGAAAAACATTTCCAATGTTTTGAGCTAGTCCCTTCAGTGTCCTCCCTAGAAAAGGCTCAATCTATAGGAAAAGGTGCTTAGAAGTACTAGAAATGACTAAAGGGGCAATGACATTTTTATAGATTAAGAGCAAAGGGATTACTGGCGAGGCCTGACATTTCTTCTGTACGATAAGGCAGGAAGCCAGCTGTCTAACTTAGCTATCTGGGCACATGGCAACTGGCTAGGAGTCTGAACACCGTGTTTCATGGAGGTAATGCTGAGGAGAAAATGGAAGATATTTTGATTAACTGGCTTCACGGGTTAAGATGCCTACTGGGCACTGAGCTTCCATGTTAGGCAGGTCGCAGCATATCAATCTATAGGCTGAGGCTGCATTGAAGCAGAGAGCTGCTCAACGGCCAAGACAAATCCTGTGATTTTCTTAACTCCCCCTTCATTACTCCTTGGGGCTACACTGATTTTACCTGTGTGAAGTGCTCAACAGTTCTTGATGTTCCTGACAGTGGACAGAGGAAAAGAACTCTTTCGTGTTTTCTAACCACATAGGTTATAGCAAGCAGAGATTAAAACCTATTCTGGTTTACCTAGAACATCAAGAGAGGCACCCTGGGAATGCGGTCACAGCAACTCTTTGTATTATTACAAAAGAACCAGGAGGGACTTTCCTGGCAGTCCAGTGGTTAAGACTCCACGCTTCCACTCCTGGAGGTGCGGGTTAGATTCCTGACTGGGGAATTAGACTTCTGCATGCCATGAGGAGTGGCCAAAAAAAAGAGAAACCTGGGCGACAGTCAATTATATTCAACCTTCTGAAGGTGGTTTGGCCACAAATTCATACAAAGCAAGAAGAACCCAAATTCTCTTTCTTCACATGACTAGCAGTTCTGTGCTGCTGCCTAATCCAGTATGACAGGTTGCCAGAGATCCTCATCAATTTGGAAACGGAGGCGAGAAGGAATAAACACAGCTTTGGCTTCTGAAAAGGCACCAGGCAAACACACAGCCCTCAGTAGCTGTGCCCCTTACTTCTGCTCACCTTCCATGACCACATAAGGAAGAAGCTTGTCTGACCAACTGAAATCACAAAAGTTTAAGATAGTGATGAAAAGATTAAAGGGGCCGAGTTCTTCAAACGAGGAGTACTCTGGGCTCCGGAAACCAGAATGTTTTTGAAAGGGAAAAAATGTTCCAAAGCAAAGTGAAAAGTTTGGTGCTCCAAAGACCTTAACCCTGAACCGTCCCTTTCAATATTTACTTGTTCCAAAACACATGCCATATTCTAGGGCAAAGCTTTTAATAAAGATGGGAGGAGAATCTAACATTGCCACTTGATCCATTCTTTGGATGTGATTTTGATGTCCCCTAGTTATACACTTCCAGGTTTCTGATGCAGTCTGCACAAAACAGTCATATAAAGCTGAAATCAGGATGAACACAATGCTACATGAAAAGAGGGATGAGAAAAAGTAGTAAGGATTAGTCACACCTCTATCAACTAACTCTGATGGGTCAGCTTTGGTAGTAATGGTTAGCAGATACCTGTTTGAATCCCATCAGATTCCTGAAGCAGGCTGTGTTAAACCATGTATTAAACAACACTTATTTGTTCCAGGTTTGTTTCTACTCATTCCCAATGACTTCATTTATATACACTTGTATTTTCCCAAATACGTGGTTAAATAATGGTGTTTGTGATATGACTGGACCCTAGATTTACATTACAGTTTCAGGAAGAGACAACCAGTGGGCATAATGTTTTGTCCTCTAGAAAGTAGAGTTCCTGGTGAGATCACAGTTTTATTACTTCAAAATAAACCTATAACTTAACTGCATTTATCCTGAAATAACTGCATAGCAAAGTGATATATATAGATATATTTAAATGCCCATATAACTGACATTTTAAGTTGCAGGGACTTCATGCAAGTCAAAATAAAAGACTGGCCATTAAGTTCCTTGCTTAAAGTCTGTGACTTCTGCAAACTCTGTGCCAGCAAAAGCTCTCTGGCATTCTAATGGGGTTCTATGGGGAGGACCTAGATGTGCAGGAATTGTTAGTATTTTATTTCACACGACTAATTACTTAGTTTACCACAGTCTTTTTTACTCCAACTTGTACATGCTAAATACAGTCCGTGCATCTCTACCTGGTTCATTTTTTTAAATTCTTTAAAAAAGTATAATAAAGCCTCAGACTACTTCAAGGGCTTAAGGTTCTCAGATGCTGAGAGCGACCTAAGATAACTTAAGACATGAAAACAAAACTTCACCAGCAATAGCATCGTTTATGTCCTCCACGAAACGTATCAGCACAAAATACCACATCTGATGACAAGATGTCTAGAGAGAACTTGGACTGAGAATTTACCAATAAAAGGAGTAATTTCAAAAATGTACAAAACTGCTTTCACACAAAGTTCTTCCATTCTGTTTCCACTCCTTCCCCTGTAATACTTGATGGCTACTAAAAGACAGATGATCTTGGGGACAAAAAAGTCCAAAGTTCTCTTCACTTAAGCTTTGGTCAACGGAAAAAAAAAAAAAGTAAGAACATGGTGATTTTCGGATTTATTCTTTGGTCAAGCAGTATAAAGCTCACTGAAAGACGTTCCCTTGCCTGGTATGAAAACAGAGTCAAAAGAGGATCTCAGGTTAGTGAAAAAGCGTGTTCAGAATTTCGCAGGGAGAAACAAGGAGGTAACGGAAGGAGATGGAGCCCCTGAGGCCCAGATGCCAGCTGAGACCTGCACTAGGTCACTGAGGACGAAAGAGCAACGCCACTCTGTGAGTGCTACTCACACGGGCCACCCTCTAGAAGGGCGAGCTGACAGACTCAGGAACATGACAAACGATTCCTGAGCCCTCCGGAGGGGCTACCCACATTCTGCTTCATCAGCTTCAATCCTAATCTGGACCCAGACCCAGGCAGAGGCTGTCATAATTCTGAAAAGTAGAAAGCAGTAATAACCAAACCAGACGTTCTGTGGATATGAGGAGCCACCACCTCTTTCCATCCCACCCCTGCCCTCTCGTGCTGGCAGGAGGAAGGATCACCGAGCGGCCGCTCTGCACACAGAGCAGAGAGCGTGGGCATCAGCTTCAGTACCGAGGTCTGACCAGGGTGGCACGTGGCTGCAATCTCCGTGTCTTAAAGAGGGGGTGGGAGTGTCAGATCGCAGCTTGGGAAACACCCAGAAACTGGACATAACCTTCAGAGGGTGACCATTACGGAGAAACATTTCATGGTGAAGAAGGATTATCCTCTGGTGGCCAGAACAAAATGGACGAAGGCCAAGGCTCAGAGGCTCCTGGCCAGACAGAGTTCCAAGCAGAGGGGGGCAGTTTCAGCAACGATAGTCTTGACTGCCTTTCTTACACGGCTAGACTTCAGTCACCTTTAAAACACTGGTGGATTGTGTTGTGACTGGCTCAGTAGGGATTCCAAGGCTGGCACCCTCTGAGACCTGGACTGGAGCTGAGTGGGAGGCACCTGCTCCGCAGGAAGGAGGGCCAGGGACAGCAGGAGCTCTGGCCGGGCCCAGGAGTGGGAGGGGGCTGCGAGAGCGAAATGGCCTGTGTGGTCAGCCAGAGACGGGCTAGGGTCAGCGTGATTTCACAGGTAGAATAGTTATAAAACAAAACATTTTTTTTAATAGACAAAAAAAAGCAAAGTGAGTCACCCTCTTTTTTTTTTTTTAACGGTGAAATGTAGCGAAGGAAGGGTGTGCAGCAGTTTCTCACTATTTACAAAACGCCGCTGAGAGTGGAGGTGGCCGCCGTCAGCAGCTGAGGAAACGTCTTGCACGTGAGATGTCCACGGAAGTGTGGTTCCTGCCACTGGCTCGGAGAGGCCACACGCAGTTCCTGGGTGAGGGAGACAGCTCCTGTAGCGGAGCACCAAAAAGGCTCAGTCTTCTGTTTCTTCGTATGTCATCTCATCAAAGGGCCTGTCCAGGAGGGGTACTGAGCGATGACGGGAATACTTCAGGTGCAGCAGGTCCCCAACTTCATCTATCTCCTTTAAAGCCTAGTACACAAGACACAGCAGGAGTCAGTCAGAGCCAGGAGGAGGAAGGCACACTTGCTGCTTTACCTTTCTGAAAACAATCATGGCACGGTTATCCTGTGGTGGGACCGTACCCAGTGCACTTACTCTGAGTAGACTAGAGTCTGGCAGTGGAAAGAGTTGGCTTTTGAGCAAGGACATCAGGCTGACCATGAATAACAGGCTGTGAAGAGCAGGGATTCAGGATGAAGGGTATAATTAATCAACATATGACATGCTTGCTAGAAGAAGTAGTGTATACCCTGAACTGGCCAGGATGGCTACAACTCTTCGCCTCTCGTTTTATCCTCCAGTACGTGTTCTTTCTGGTATCACACTACCAGAAACGCGATAAGAAGTTGGCATTGGGATGCTTCCTAGATGAGAGATGAAGAAAGTCCCCAAATGCACTGCTGTGCAGACTCAGTAACAAAAAGGAAAGAACAGAGTCAGCATTTAAACTCAGGTTTGATTTTAAACCCCCAAATCCTAACATGGACAGATTATCTTGTCTTTCCATCAAAACTCTCAGTATAACTTTCTTGTCTGTAAAGTTTGCTCTTCTATTTTTCAAAGATAATATGTTTCTTATAAAAATTAAAACACTAAGACAAGTGATGAAGTGAAAAATCTCTTCCTGATTGCTACACTAGTCTTACCTCGTAATCGGTGTATGGTTTCCTATATGTACTTAAAAACAAACAAAACCCAACCCTGGCTGAAGTATACATACGGACATACAGCAAAGTACACAGATCATAGTTCACACAGTTAACTTTCCAAAAGGCAGCACATAGAGAGTCAGAATAGAGAATCAATGTAAGAAAGGGATGTGTGATACGTGTGATCAGAATTTCTCAGAGCAATCCACTGAAGACAGCCAAAATTCTGAAATCCTAGGCTCTAAGGCTTTCTAATAAAAGCACCTGGCACAGGTCACAGGCCGCATTTCTGTCCAAGGCAGCTCTCTAGCACTGTCGTTGACTCCTCAGGCATCTGTGGATGTGAGTCTAACAGGCCTCGGCTCTGGTGAGAATGGCTCTATCTGGGACACCACCTCATTAGACTAAGAAAAGGTAGAAGCCCGGCTGTCTGACTGTGGCTCTCCAAATCTCCATCACATCATATAAATCATCTGTCCACTCAGGGTTATAATTACACAGGAAAATGTATACCATCTAGCTCAGAAAAGAGAATCAGTTGATTATTAGTTAACAGACACATTCAACTGTTCTTAAGTTTAGCCTTTAAGAAATCAGTGTTTATGGCGGGGGGGGGGACACTAATAAAAAGTATAGCATATTTATTCTAACGTAAGAAAAAAATACTCTTCACTCCAAATGTGAAAAATATAAAAAGCAAGTAAGAGTTAGACTTCAATATGCTATCAGAACAGTGGTACCTTTGAGGAGAGGTTTAATTAAAAGTTCCACATGGAAACAATTTAAGATTGAATTTCAGCTGAGAGAATCTCTTAAACCATTTATTCTCCCAACCTCTGGTATAGGACTTACTAATTTAAAACAACATATGACTCACTAAATCACAAAGTAAAGGATATTCAGAAGAACATGATATTGTTCATCAATTAAAAAAGAAAATGAGCAAGAAAGCCACGGCAGCCCAAAGGGATGTAGACTGATACTGTAACAAATATCTCAGATGAACTGGTTTTACTGACACAAAAGAGAAAACTGTAACTACAAACTGCTGGCCACGTTGCGAGGTTACCTGGTTAGACTAGGAATAAGGAACAGTTTGTTAACAAACAGTCTACACTGAACTTCTGGGTGACAGGGTAAGATGAGTTCTTAGGGAAAAAACATGTTAATTATAGGGTTGAATATGGTCTTTGAATAAGAGAATATTCTAGAATAGCTGCACATCCCTGAGCTGACAATTTTCCTCTTCTGTTTTTAAAAATAACAGTTTTACTGAGATATAATTCACAAAATTCACCTCTTAGAAGTTCATAATTCAGTGCTTCTGAGTATATTCAGAGTTGTACAACTTTCATCACTATCTAATTTTAAAACATTATCACTTCAAAAACTAAACCCCATACTCAAACCCTCATTCCTCCCTTCCCTAGGCCCTGACAACTGCCAGTCTATTTTCTGGCCTGGTGGATCTGCCGCCTTAGGCACTGCTTAGGAACGGTCTTCTGTGTCTTCCTTCACTTTGCATCCTGTTTTCAAGGCTCACCCCTGTTGTAAGGGTATAAGTTCATCCTTTGGCATGTGGTTATCCAGCTGTTCAGTACCATTCACTGAAGAGACTAGACCTTTTCTATTAACCAGTTTTAGGCTTCCATGTTGAAAACCAGTTAGCCACAGATGTTTGGGTTTATTTCTTGACTCGCGATTCCACTCCATTGGTCTACAAGCCTATCTTTATGCTCGTACTCCACCGTTCTAATTACTGTGGCATTGCAGTAAGTTTTGAAATCAGGAAGCTTGAGTTCTCCAACTTCTGTTTTCCTTCTCCATATTGTTTTGCTGATCTGGGGCCTCCTACGGTTCCATACAAATTTAAGGATCAGTTTTCCTATTTCTGCAAAAATAGCCACTGTGATTTTGATAGGGATGGCAGTGGGTCTACAGATCTTGCTGAACTGACATTTTAATAAACTGAAATCTTCCAGTCCATGGATATGGGGTATCTTTACATTTATATAAGTTTTTCTTCATTTCTTCCAGCAATGTTTTACAGCTTAATATGCAAGTCTTCCACCTCCCTGGTTGAACTTATTCCTTGGTATTTTATTCTTTTGAATGCTATCGTAAATGAAATATTAATCTCCTTTTCATGTGTTCACTGCCAGTGTATAGAAATACACTAATTTTTGTGTTTTTCACTCTGCAACTTTGCTGAATATATTTATTAGCTAGAGCAGGTTAGTTCTTTAGTGTGAATTGTAGAACATTTCCTTTATATAGAACCATGTCTCAGGGCCTATTAATAGATAAAACTCCGTTCGTATCTCGTAATATTCATGTCTACTTCCATAAAAAAATCATCAAGATAAAATGACTTTAACAAACCTGCAGTTTCGAAAAAAATACTTTATGCTTGAAAAACCTAAATGGAAGGGAAAATCAAATAATCCTTCAAGTGGATATTGTGAGAAAAAGATCAGAACTGTCAACTGGTAAACACACTATTGGCAATAGAAATCTACCAAGATACCTGGTTACAGCTAAGTTATTTCATGAAATGTGTTTGGTTATCAGGAGTAAAAACTTTTAGAAGACATAGTGAATAACTTTAGTCATTGCTTTTAATGACAGTTATTTTTTAAAAGGTGTGTTGAAACTCCTAAATACCCAAACAGGATGGAAGAGAAACTGGTATCATTGGGTTAAAAAATAATCAAAGAAGAAATTCATCAGTAAGATTTTTGAGTAAAGGGAAAATCTATCGGAAAAATCTCAAAAAGGTATAAAAATAATAAAGAAGAAAAAAAACAAAGATACAATATCAATAAACTGAATCCAATTTTAGCATCAGATGATTAAGAATATACCATATTTGTAGAAGATTTGCTATGAAGAAATAGGGACAAAAAAATCAAAATCTTTAGCAGTTAGGAAAATCAAAATGTCAATTAGGCCATTTTTAAAAATTAAGCTTTAGAAAATATGCATTCATAATATTAAGATTAGTAGCTCTCCAACTAATTAATATTCTGGTATTTCTCTCACCTAATTTTAATGGCAAGCCATTCCAGTACTCTTGCCTAGAAAATCCCATGGATGGAAGAGCCTGGTAGGCTGCAGTCCGTGGGGTCGCTAAGGGTCGGACACGACTGAGCGACTGAGCGACTTCACTTTCACACATTGGAGAAGGAAATGGCAACCCACTCCAGTGTTCTTGACTGGAGAATCCCAGGGACAGGGGAGCCTGGTGGGCTGCCGTCTATGGGGTCACACAGAGTCGGACACTACTGAAGTGACTTAGCAGCAGCAGCAGCAATTTTTTTTCTATCAACTAATTTTATACAAATATCATGTTCCAGTGCTCTATAAACTCTCAGAAAGTAGTATTTATTTAAAGTCTGAAATCCTTTTTTTTTTTTTTAGAAGTCTGAAATCTTAAAGCGGCTGGAGACAAGACAGTGGAGCAGAAGGACTTGAGCTCACCCTCTCTCGAAATCACAACCACCTGCTAAACAACCACTGACAAAAAAGACCTGTCACAAGAGACAGTCTACATCCAAAGACAGAGCAGGAGCCACAGCAAGACGGCAGGGAGGGCACATTCGCGATACAATCAAATCTCACACCCACTGGGTGGGCAACCCACTGACTGGAAAATAATTACACTCCAGAGTTTCTCCAAAAGGAAGGAGAGTTCTGAGCCCTGTGTCAGGCATCCCAGGTTGTGGGGGGTGGTCTGGCAATGGGAGGAGCAGCATTTGGCTTTGAAGGCCAGTGGGGCTTGACTACAGTCCTCCACAGGACTGGGGGAAACAGAAACTCCATTTTGGAAGATGCAGACAACATCTTGTATGCACCAGGACCCTGGGGAAAAGCCGTGACTTCATAGAAGCCTGGGCCAGACCTACATGCTGGTCTTGGAAGGGTCCCCAAGGGAAGGCAGGGGTGGCTGTGGATCACACTGGCAGTGGAGGTATGGGGGAGTACTCATTCGAGTGAGCTCTCTGGAGACTGCTACTTTGACACTAAGACCTGGCCCCACCTAACAGTCTGTAGGCACCCAGTGCTTGGATGCGGCAGCCCAAACAACCAACACAGCGGGAACACAGGCCCACTCATCACCAGACAGGCTGCCTAAAGACTTCCTGAGCCCACAGCTGCCTCTAAACACTCCCCGTGATATGGCCCTACCCACTAGAGGGACAAGACCCAGCTCCACCCACCAGTGGGCAGGCACCAATCCCTCCCACCAGGAAGCCTGCACAAGCCTCTAGACCAGCCTCACCCACCAGGGGCCAGATACCAGAAGGATGAGGAACTTCAACCCTGCAGCCTGTGTAATGGAGACTGCAAACACAGAAAGTTAGACAAAATGAGACAGCAAAGGAATATGTTCCAGACAAAGGATCAAGATAAAACCCCAGAAGACAAATCAGTGAAGTGGAGACAGGAAATCCACCTGAAAAAGTATTCACAGGTAATGATAATAAAGATGATCCAAGATCTCAGGAAAAAAAAAAAATGGAGGCACAGACCAAGAAGGTACAAGAAATGTAAAACAAAGAGCCAGAAGATATAAACAAGAGTTCAACAACACAATAACTGAAATGAAAACAGAAGGAGTATTTTTATTATTAGTGATTCTACTAGAAAGCATCAACAGAATTAAATGAGTAAGAAGAACAGATAAGTGACTTGAAGATAAAATGGTGGAAATCACTGGAGTGGAACAGAATAAGGAAAAAAAGAGTCAAAAGAAATGAGGACAGTTTTAGAGACCTTTAGGACAACATTAAACACACCAATATTCACATGATAGGAGTTCCAGAAGGAGAAGAAAGACAGAAAGGAAACAGCCACCCAAGTCCAGGAAGTGCAGAGTCCCACACAGCATAAACCCAAGGAGGAACACACCAAGACACATGTTAATCAAACAAACAAAAATTAAAGACAAAGATAAAGCATTAAAAGCAGCAAGGAAAAAGCAACAAATAACATATAAGGGAAACCCCATAGGGTTATCAGTTGATTGTTTAAGCAGAAACTATGCAGGTCAAAAGAGAAAGGCATGATATATTTAAAGCGACGAGAGCAAAACTCCTACAACCAAGAAGCCTCTACCCAGCTAGGCTCTCATTCAGATTTGATGGAGAAATCAAAAGCTTCACAAACAAGCAGAGGATGAGAGAATTCAGCACCACTAAACTAGCTTTACAACAACTGTTAAAGGAACTTCTCTAGGCTGAAAAGAAAAGATTAGAAACAAGAGAAAGACAATTAGAAACAAGAAAATTACAAATGGGAAAGCTCACTGGTAAAGGCAAACATACAGTTAACAAAATGGCAATAAACACACATATAGATAATTACCTTAAACATAAATGGATTAAATGCTTCAACCAAAAGACAGACTGGCTGAATGGATACAAAAACAAGGTCCATATATATGCTGCCTTTAAGAGACACACTTCAGATTTGGAATACATACAGACTAAAAGTGAGGGGATAGAAAAAGGTATCCATATAAATGGAATTCAAAAGAAAGCTGAAGCAGTACTTGTATCAGACAAAATAGACTTTAAAATAAAGACTGTTACTAGAGACAAAGAAGGATACCATATAATGATCAAGGGATCAATCAAAGAAGATCTAACGCTTTGATTGTGTGGATCACAACAAACTGGAAAATTCTTAAAGAGATGGGAATACCAGACCACCTGACCTGCCCCTTGAGAAATCTGTATGCAGGTCAGGAAGCAACAGTTAGTTCCAAGTCGGGAAAGGAGTACGTCAAGGCTGTATATTGTCATCCTAACTTATATGCAGAGTACATCATGAGAAATGCTGGGCTGAATGAAGCACAAGCTGGAATCAAGATTTCTGGGAGAAATATCAATAACCTCAGATATGCAGATGACACCACTTTAATGACAGAAAACAAAGAAGAACTAAAGAGCCTCTTGATGAAAGTGAAAGAGGAGAGTGAAAAAGTTGGCTTGAAGCTCAACATTCAGAAAACTAAGATCATGGCATCTGGTCCCATCACTTCATGGGAAATAGATGGGGAAACAATGGAAACAGTGACAGACTATTTTTCTGGACTCCCAAAATCACTGCAGATGGTGACTGCAGCCATGAAATTAAAAGACACTTCCTTCTTGGAAGAAAAGTTATGACCAACCTAGACAGCTTATTAAAAAGCAGAGACATTGTCAACAAAGGTCCGTCTAGTCAAAGCTATGGTTTTTCCAGTAGCCATGTATGGATGTGAGAGTTGGGCTATACAGAAAGCTGAGCACTGAAGAATTGATGCTTTTGAACCGTGGTGTTGGAGAAACTCTTGAGAGATCCTTGGACTGCAAGGAGATCCAACCAGTCCATCCTAAAGGAAATTAGTCCTGAATATTCATTGGAAGGACTGATGTTGAAGTTGAACCTCCAATACTTCGGCCACCTGATGCAAAGAAGTGACTCATTGGAAAAGACTGTAATGCTGGGAAGGATTGAAGGTGGGAGGAGAAGGGGACGACAGAGGATGAGGTGGATGGATGGCATCACCAACTCAATGGACATGAGTTTGACTCCTGGAGTTGGTGATGGACAGGGAGGCCTGGCATGCTGCAGTCCATGGGGTCTCAGAGTCGGACATGACTGAGCGACTGAACTAAACGGAACTGAACTAAATGCACCCAACATAGGAACACCTTAATGCTTTAAAAAGTCTGAAGTCTTATGTATGAGGTAATTAGCATATTAAAGAAATACCAAGAGATGGGAACATATTAAGAGACCATAAATCTTTATAGTCAGTAATAATTATGAGTTCCTATTGTATGCTTGGCACACAGAATGAAAAAAATACTTAGTTCCTGCTTAAGACTTACCTAATGGAAAAGACTGCCATTAAATAACTACAGGTGTAAAGAATTTTCTAGGCGAGAGTCTTAGGATTTTCAGAAACATCTAGCAAGAGGGTTTGGGAAAACCCTTGAGCAGGTCTACATGGAGATACGACGAATGAGCAAGTCAGTCAGACAGGGAGAGAAGGGTCAAGAGAGAGACCTCCTCACACAGAACAGGTGGGCACGCTTAGAAGAGAAAGCTAGACCAGAAAGAGAGTAAAGAGCTAAAGAGGCTGTAATGAGCGAGAGTGGAACAAGATGAAGCCAGAAACCTCCCAAGAGCCCTGATGACACAGCATCCGGTGGGTGATGCTAACAGCTCTGCAATTTTCTGCTGACAGCCATGTATGAAACAGCACTGTGCGCTCCCTCCTCGACCAGCAACCATCTATCTCAGGTGCGCAACGACCATGAGGACCAACAGCTGACTGACTGCACCTGACTCACAGGCCTTCTTAGCACAAGGTATATTTACATCAAGGTGAAAGTATCTACTTACAGTATCCAGCATTTCTCTGGTATGAGCTGCAGACAGGCAAAATCTGGCTCTGGACTCAATGATTGGGGTAGCAGGAAATCCTACCACAACTACACCAATGTTTCGCTTCAGCATCTCCCGTCCAAAGGCGCTGCAAAGGGAAAACAAGAAACCAGGAAGAATAATAAAGCACACAGTACATAGGTCTTGCCGTCCTGAGTGATTTAATCTCTTAAAGGCACTAGAGATTTCTATTAGGAATTTCTTCTAACTTCTGTGAAAGTTAAAACTGACAGTTTACAAACTCTATTCAATCCTAAAGTGTCTTCTTCCAAATGGTTTCCTTTAGAAAGGTGAAAGGATAAGTGTTGGCAGAGACCAATTTTTAATAAGGCTTGTCTAAAGTAATTTTCAGTTGTAGCTTTAAGGTGTCCCTGACATGTAACAGTGGCTCAGAGGTTTCAAAATGAACTTGAGTTGAAGCCTGGTCCTTGAAATGTTAGAATTGGCAGTATAAAAAATTTTTTAAGATTAAGGATGTGGAGGATCTGCTATAATATGGACGTTTTTCTGCTGGTGGAAAGACCAAGCATTAGCCTTCCAGACCATGTGTTTTCTGGATCGATTTAGGTGTTGAGCTGCCATTGGCATTCAGGGTTTCCTTAGGTATGTGTGAGGCCAGCTCATCCCCAGTCTTCAGAGGACCACCCAGACCACCATACTCCCAGGTTCCCTGATTTAATTTCCCCTCCTATAATAATTCACTTTAATAAACATCTGCTGAGTTCCAGGAGCTATGGTGGGCACTGGATATTCAAAGGTGAAGAAAAAACTTGCTCCTCTGATGAGTTCACTTAAACCTGAGAAATGATCCTTATTCAAATTTATATTTAAGACCTAGTCAAACTCACAACTCTGAAAAGATGTGCCTTTTTTACTGACTAAGCAGATGACTCTATCCACTTCATATTGGCTTTTCAAATATATTTTTGTTTTGTTATACATCTGTGCTTCTCAAATACACTGAAAGCTATTTCAGGGCAAAGATTTCCATTATATACGCCTTGCACAAGCCAAAGGGGCTGGTGCACTGTGCACATCTGGTAACTGTGCAATTACATGGCTGACCTCATGGCTCACTGCTCCCCCGTGGGCACTGCACTTCAGCCCCAGTCACCTCCTGCTAGTCTTCTACTGGCTAACTATAACTATGTTCCTGTATTATGGCCTTTGGACAGAAGCTTCATTCTCCAAGTGGCTAACTTGCTCAGTTATGAGTTCCAGCTCATATATCATCTTCCCTTCCCACTAAGGCTCACCCAGGGGTGACCATCCCATTTAATTCTGTAATCTGCCCACCCACAAGGCACTCTCTCTCACCCCCTTATCCTACTCTGCTTTCTCCCATGGCACTTAAAACCTTCTAACATACATATTACAAATTTCTTTATTTATTCTGTTTGTCTGACTTGTGCCCCAGTAGAGCATAAACTCCAGGGATTTTTATTTCTGTGATTCGTTAACTGATCTATCTTAACCCCCTAGAAGAGTGCATTTAACTCAAATGTTTGCTTAACGAAAGACTAACAAGTTAACACATTTTACAAACTGGAATCCACTGTTTGCTCTATGGCACATCCAGCAAACAAAGGTTAACATAATGTGACCAAGACAATTTTACCTAACAGAACATATAACCCTGGTCTCACATCATGGGAGATCTTAAGTCTAATAAGAGGCTGATCTGTCATCTGCAAAAAGGTACCCAATTTTGGAGACTTAATGGTTAAGAATCCACCTGCCAATACAGGGGACATGGGTTCTATCCCTGGTCCAGGAAGATCCCACATGCAGTGAAGCAAGTAAGCCCGTGCAACCCAACTACACAGCCTGAGCTCTGGAACGTGCGAGCCAAAACCAAAGAGCCCATGTGCCACAACTGCTGAAGCCTGCATACTCCAGAGCCCTTGCTCCACAACAAGAGGAGCCACTGCGGTGAAAAGCCCGTGGACCACAACCAGAGAGCAGTTCCTGCTCGCTGCCACTAGAGAAAGCCCACGCACACAGCCAAAATAATTTAAAAAAAAAAAAAAAAAAAAAGGTACCCAATTTTGGCTGGCATGTAGAGCATCAGAGGCACCACTGGAGAATCTTCGTTTCCATAGATGATGAAGCCCATGCTTTTCAGACGTCTCCTGAAATACCTGACGTTTTCGGCTAACTGCTGAATACACTCTTTGCCTGGAAAATCATGGGGAGGGAAACAAAATAATTTTTGCATGGAAACAGTATGGAATATAAAAAGACAAATCTCTCTTGCTTTGGTAGATTCTGTCATGGTAAGAGCTGAGCGCAGACTGCATCTTTCTGGAACCATCTCCTAGAGTAACGAAAATAAAAACAAAAATAAGCAAATGAGACCTAACTAAACTTAAAAGCTCGTACTCTTGGAACACGGACACTATGAACAACTAAATCACTTTCCTGTATACTTGAAACTAACACAACACTGTAAATCAACTACACTCAAGGATAAAAAAAAAATTTTTTTTTAAAGAAATATTAGGTAACAGGAATGTAAAAAGAGAACAGAGTAACCGTGTTTAATTACAAGTTACTGCTAGTCCCTGCCAGCCCATCCCCTGGAGACTCACCTGCCTCCAACACCCCAGCCCAGGAGGCCCATACCATGTCACCCTGATTGTCTGGCTCTGTTCTCAGGAAAAGACATGGTGCCCAGAGACTTCCTCTCATCCTGCATTCTTTCCAATTTCCATTGTAAGATTTCTGTCATCCACCATCTTCCAAAGGGGGGCATCATGCAAAATTTTGGTCAACTATTGCCAGTGTTTCTCAATAAGGCTGCTATCAGCATTTGGGGCATGACAATTCTTGGTTGTTAAGGCTGTCCAGTGCCTTGCAGAACATTCAGAACCACTGGCCTCTTGGCAATAAATGCCAATGCACCTCTCCATAGGCTAGTCTATGACAATCAAAACTGCTCCTCAGTTCAGTTCTGTTCAGTCGCTCAGTCGTGTCCAACTCTTTGCGACCTCGTGGACTGCAGCACGCCAGGCCGCCCTGTCCATCACCAACTCACAGAGTTTACTCAAACTCATGTTCATGCACCCATCTCATCCTCTGTCATCCCCTTCCCCTCTCGCCTTCAATCTTTCCCAGCATCAGGGTCTTTTCTAATGAGTCAGTTCTTCGCATCAGGTGGCCAAAGTACTGGAGTTTCAGCTTCAACATCAGTCCTTCCAATGAGCATTCAGGACTGATCTCCTTGAGGATGGACTTCCTTATGTGTTGTTATTCATATGCACCATCTGTATCCTAGCAGAACTCATCTGATTTTTGTTCTCGCCAAAATTATGGAGTAAATTCTAATAATCTTAGAATGAAATTGTCCACCCAAACTGCTAAAAAGGCAATCAATATCCTCATTTTCTTCCTTCCTTTAAATGACTCTTTCTGTTCACTGATTTTTAGGTGGTCAAACTAGTCAAACTCTTCTAATCTTTTGGTGCTATGTATATGCTATGCTAAAAGTAACACTAATAAAATTATTATTTGTATATGTGTATGTTGCTGCTGCTAAGTTGCTTCAGTCATGGCTGACTCTTTGCGATCCCAGAGATGGCAGCCCACCAGGGTCCGCCATCCCTGGGATTCTCCAGACAAGAACACTGGAGTGTTGGTCTTCTCCAATGCATGAAAGTAAAAAGTGAAAGTGAAGTTGCTCAGTCGTGTCCGACTCTTGGCAACCCCATAGACTGCAGCCTACCAGTTTCCTACATCCATGGGATTTTCCAGGCAAGAGTACTGGAGTGGGGTGCCATTTCCTCCTCCAGGGGATCTTCCTGACCCAGAACCTGGGGCTACTGTACTGTAGGCAGACTCTTTACCATCTGAGCCACCAGGGAAGCGTTATATGTATATATATGTCCATGTAAAAGAATGTAGACTATATGACAAATAACTGACACTGGTTATTCCTGTTTATTTTATGTGATATATATTTGAGTTTTTGAAAATGAGCGGGTATTGCTTCTATAAACAAAATAAGAATGAATGAGTAGGAGGATACATTTACATGTAGTATTAAAGGGATTTCCCTGGCAGTCCAGTGGTTAGGACTCAGCATTTTCACTGCTGTGGGCCTGGGTTCAATCCGTTGTTGGGGAACTATTAATAATATCCTGTAAGCCATGCAATGCAGCCAAAAAAAAAAAGGTACTATTAAAAATTCCACATTTGGGATCCTTAACAGATTGATCCCAAAATTCCATTCCGTCTATAGGGTCGCACAGAGTCGGACACGACTAAAGTGACTTAGCAGCAGCAGCAGCATGCAGCAAGAGGACTCAAACAAAATATATAAAAAAGAATTTAAAAATCAGAACTTAAATCAGAACATGAAAACACATCTTATTTGTACAAATAAACAAACTCCACATCCAGAGTTTTCCTTGTTAATCTCCTAGATTAATTAATTAGAATCATATAACACAGTTCCCAAATTAGTTTGTTCTTGGCTGTTACTGATGATCTACTTTCTAGCAAATTGACGAGGATAAAAACATCATGCATGGGACCAACTAAAAATTAATTAATGAGCAGAAACTAAAATACAAAGTTAACTGAACTTAATGTTGTAAAACTGTCAACATTCCAAGGAAATTAGAGTTTAGAATCCAAAGTTGGGTCTTCACTGCCAAGCCCAATACGGAGGGGGGAGCAGCTGACAAGCTTAGACCAGAGTTTATTCATTTACTTACTTCTACTGAAGCTGAGAAACATTAAAGGCAAATTTCAGTATTCAGGAGAGGGGGAGGGGAATGGGTGGGAGGGAGAAAAAAATTTTTTTAGTATTCAAAAAGAGTGGACTAATTAACTGAGAATACTGTGCTGGCTAATTTTATGTGTCACTCTGACTGGGCTCCATGGGCCTCAGCTGTTTAATCAAATATTATTCTGTTTGTGTCTGTGAGGGTGTTTTGAATGAGAGTAACATTTAAGTTGGCTGACTGCCCTGTGTGTGTGGGCCACAATCAATCAGCTGAAAGTCTGCTGCTGCTGCTGCTGCTAAGTCGCTTCAGTTGTGCCCGATGCTGTGTGAACCCAGAGACAGAAGCCCCCCGTCCCTGGGATTCTCCAGGCAAGAACACTGGAGTGGGTTGCCATTTCCTTCTCCAATGCATCAAAGTGAAAAGTCAAAGTGAAGCCACTCAGTCGTGTCCAACTCTTCGCGACCCCATGGATTGCAGCCTACCAGGCTCCTCCATCCATGGGATTTTCCAGGCAAGAGTACTGGAGTGGGGTGCCATTGCCTTCTCTGAGCTGAAAGCCTAAATAGGACAAAATAAGACCTGCCAGGTTGCCTGCCTGCTAAGGTGAGACATGATTATTTTTCCTGCCTTCATACTTGAACTGAAGTGCCAGCTCTTCCCAGACCTCGAGACTGACGGCGTTTGGACTAAATCATCTGGGTCTCCAGCTTGCCTGCTGTAGACCTGGCGTCTTTCAGTCCCTGTAACTGTGTGAGCCAATTCTTTCTCTTCCTCTTTCCCTCGGCCCTCCCTATAAAAATACTGCATAGGAAAAGTTCAGCAGATGTTTTATGATGATGACTGTGGCATGGATGTCTTAGAAAGCTTGGAATCTCTCCAAGAGACAACAATCTATTCATGTGACCAAGTTATTCCAGGTGCTGTGGGACTCAGATGATACTTAATAGAACATTTTCTTGAATAATGGCCATACTTTTACTTAGAAGTTAAAAATAACTTTTAACTGCTGTTAGAGCCACTTATCTTCGACTCTCTTTTTACTATGCTCCACAAACAGCTGCAATCCCCAGTTCTACCATTTGAAGTACAAGCATAGAATTGGAAAGAATATTAACCCATATAATTACTGTACTTCACTTAAAAGGTTGTGGTTATAAGCAAGAGATAAGAACCACTTCCCATATCGAATAGTAAACTGACCAAGCACTTCTTTTGCCTTTTGTGTGTGCTCAGTCGTGTCCGCCTCTGCAACCCCATGGACTGCAGCCCGCCAGGCACCTCTGTCCATGGGATTTCCCAGGCGAGAATACTGGAGTGGGTTTCCATTTCCTCCTCCAGGGAATCGTCCCGACCCAGGGATCAAATCTGAGTCTCTTGTGTCTCCTGCACTGGTAGGAGGATTCTTTAGTACTTTTAACCTTTGTCAACTGCAAAGACAAACAGCTCTCTAGGTCTCTGGGAATAAAGCACCTGTCACTGAAGATGTGTGGCTCAGACAAAAACTGAATGGCAGACATTACTCAAAATTACATATAGCAGCAAATTATTTTAGAATAAAGAAATCTTGTAACCATGCTCTCTATACATCCCCACAAGAGCAGGACTTGCTAAATAATTAAAAACTGAACAAGCAGAAGGTGTAGTGAAGTCCCTCCAGTCTTGGCGCTGTGCTGTGGAGTAGAGACAAGAATCTGTAAACCCCGAAGTGAAGCTCTGCCTACCCAAGGCAGCCGCTGTATGGAGACCCCTGGGGAAGCTACTGTCACAGGTCTGACCAGGAGGCAAAACCTTCACCTGAGGATTTGACAAGTAAGAAGGAAGGAGAATACATTAAACTCAAGGTCACTGGACAGGAGAGCAGTGAGATTCACTTCCAAGTGAAAATGACGACACGTTTCAAGAAACTCAAAGAATCACATTGTCAAAGACAGGGAGCTCCCGAGAATTCATCCAGGTTTCTCTTTGAAGGTCAGGAAATAGCTGATAATCACACTCCAAAAGAACTGGAACGGAGGAAGAAGATGTGATTAAAGTTTTTTAGGAACAAAGAGGGTCATTCAACAGTTTACATTCTTGTTTTTTTCCTTTTCTTTAATCCTTTAAAAAAAAAAAAGCTCTTTTGTAACGTGGTGTTCAAAACAGAATTGAAAACTGGCACCCCATCTCTTTAAAAAACCTTGTAATTTGGATTCTTGTGCCATGATTCATTATTGTCTGTTTTCATTATGCTGAATTTTGGTGATCCAACCTCAGCCCTCTTCATATTGCCCTCTCTGTTTTAAAATTAACATGGGGGCACAAAGAGGCCACCTCTTCCAGGACTATGTATTTGCAAGTTTGTGATAAAGAAGATCCATTAATGTCAGTGGTTTTATGATCACTTCACTCCTGGACTTGGATTTTCAGTGGGAGATGGAAGTTTTTCAGAGAACTGAACTATGAAAAATGACCTTTCCTTAGCTTGAAGCTAATTTTAAAATCTGAGGGTCAGGACCAAAAGAAGAGGAGTATCAGGTTGGAGTCATAGTGACAGAGGTGGTGAGAACAATGATTCACTCCAAATACAGCTTCACTGAAGAGAAAGCGTTTTAAGATGAAAGAAAAACCTCCTTAGAAGATCCCAGAAAAGTTCTACTTTTCATTAGCAGTTAAAGTTATTCACGGAGATGTGATTACAGCAGAACACTGCTCTTTTTGCTACTTTTTGGCCTGGGATAGTGGTTTTAAATGGACACTGTCTGTATCAGCTTAATTAAAACAAACAAAATATTTGCTTAAAAAAAAAACTTGAATAAGTAAAGGTAAAAATGGGAGAGGAACCTTTTCTACAAGTTGTAGCAAATATTTTGTACTCATTAAAATTTTGATACAGACTTCCCTGGTGGCTCAGGGAAAAACGTCTTCCTATAATTTTGATAATTTTTGCTTAATTTATGAATCTTATAAAAGCACAGATATTTAAGTTGATTTTCATGTCAACAGAAATATATTAATATATTAATAATTATTAAGGTTAAATCATGAAGGAACTTCTACTTTATGATAATATATATTATATATATATATTCACATTTAGATGATACCATAGTATGTGAATTGGGCAGAAAAGGGATTCATTCTTAACCAGCTCATCAAGCTTTCTTCGTTGAAGAAGCAGTCTCTTCTTGACTCATCTTTCTTAATCACTAATGATCACTCTCTTTGATCAGTTCTAAAGTGGGTGGGGGCTAGGAGGCAGCAAACAACACTTTCAACTCTCAGCACTTTCTAGATCAATAAATGATGTACTTGACACAAGTATCCAGACAAGATGCCTAGTGAAAATCGGCATCTCATGGCCTCCTAGAAAGGAGAGCAAGAGGGACAAAAGAATGCCAGCAAACACACAAATTAACTGACCTTTAAGGTCATCAGTTCTTTAACTTCTACATGAACACCTATAGAGATGTAGGTGAAAAATTAGCATCACTATATCTAGAAATATCTTAAAATACCAAAAGGGACTGGAGAAGGCAGTAGTGGTGAAAGAGAGAATAGCAAAGGACCTAAAGAAAAACATCAATGAAGCTATTTTTAAAACCACACTATGTTGGAACTTGAATTAATCTGTTCATGTTTTTCACATGATCTGAGAGAAAGAAGGATGAAATATACTATTAAAAATGTTACCTAAAATTAAAATATTAGCCAAAAGGCAGGGCAGACTGATTTTAATAACACTTAAGCCCCAGTTAAAGGGCACCAGGAAACCTCCCATTGGGCTATTAAGAGACCAAGAGAATAGAAAAATATAGTGAACAGTTTTGTAAAATGGATACTTATAAGGGACTTTCAGGAAGCAAGAATTCAGTAACTTTGGAACACTGAAGCAAAATGAGTTTACCATGCTCTAGACACAGCCCCTGTTTTGCTAGGCTGTTAACAAATATCGAAGTGCTCAACCTGGGCAACTGTCAAATTAATGAACGACAAAGCAGATGGCTTGCCTCCCCCTAGTCTATGGATGCTGTTCTAAAGCAGGCCTTCAGCTCGTCACCTCCCTACAAGAGTGCATGTGTGTGCGTGAGTGTGCTCAGTCGTGTGCGACTCTTTGCGACCGCATGCATTTAAGTATCTGAATCTACTACCTGTTAACGACACTATTTCTATTTCTTTTCTCGGCAACTAGAGGAGCTCTGTGAACACCAAGCACCGTAAGTAAATTCCTTTCATGAGCATGGTTCATCACCCTCTCCCTAGCAAGCAGCTTAATCCCTTAATCAGTTTCAATGTCCAAAACGAGGATTTCCTGAGGACTGCCACAGGATGCGCAACAGGCAGCGGGGCCAAGGCTTTAAGTTGCTGATTCAATATAATCAAGAATTTAAAAGAACGGTTAGAAACAGAGGGCCCTAACCAAAAGGAAGAAAAGAGGCCAAGTGCCTCAGAAATGAAGGAACTGAGTTGTAAAGGGTGCCAGCCCATAACTAGGACAGAAAGGCTTAATTTGTCCAAAGACTGTCCTACTGTCCTCCTTGGTACTGGAATGTATCGTGGCTACTTTTAGACAGAAATGAAGCAATGAGGAAATACGACTACAGTGGTCAAGCACCCATGGGCAGGTGAAGGGGGTTAGCAAATAAAGCGAGGCTTGGAATTAAACCAGAGTTTCAGAGGCAGAAGGCAAGGCAATGAGCAAGCACTGAACATTTAGGGGAAAAAAAAGAGTATATAGTGGGCAAGGCTTTTGTAGATTAGTTACAAAAGAATCTGAGATTCTGAATTAATAGGCTATAAAAATATAAGTAGCATTAAAACAAAAAATTACAGCCAGCCTGTAGAGGTCTGACCATAGGCCCCTGATCCCTTCGTTGTTTCTTTTCCCTTCCTTAATCGGTTCTAATTTCACCCTTGCTGCTGATTCATTCAGCAAGGACCATCAGTTCTTTGTAAGGAAGCATCAGCGCATTAAGTTTCAAACACAGTGAAGATAAACAACTCAGCATCAACATCAAACTCGTGTTCCACATGCCAATATGTCTCTTATTTTTCTTTTTAAAAGAAAACAGATCAAATATCTTGTCCTCCAATTTCCTTTCCTGTCCCCAATTATTACCGATCAGTAGAGTTGCTTTTGGTTCTCACTGATGTAAGCCAGCTCAAGAAAAAAGAAGAGATAAAAAGACAACTCGCAGATCTCTTAAAAGTTAGTTTGCATTATTCACTTAGGTTTTCTTTAAAATGCAAGGTCTAGGGCCTTGTCCACCAAGACTTATGGTCTTGAATCCTCATTTTTTCCAGTGGTCTCTCATTGTTTTAATTATTAATTTTTTGGTTGTGCTGGGTCTTCATTGCTTCATGGGCTTTTCTCTAGTTGCAGTGAGTGCGGACTTCTCATTGCTGTGGCTTTTCTTGTTGCAGAACAAGGGCCCTAGACACTCGAGTTTCAGTAGTTGCAGCTCACAGGCTCTAGAACAAAGGCTCAGTAGCTGTGGAGCACAGGCTTAGCTGCTCCGCAGCATATGGTATCTTCCCAGACAGAGATCAGACCGGTGTCCCCGACGTTAGCAGGCGGACTCTCATCCACTGAACCACCAGGGATGTCCTCAATTCCTCATTTTTAATAAACTCTACAGCAGTGGTGCCACACGTTAGAATCCTTTGGGATGCTTTTAAATAAAAACTTATAAGAGCCTCACCCCTAGATATTCACTGGGTCGGCAAAGGGGCCGTGGTAATTAGGTATTAGGCATTATTACTAATTACTATTACTGTGTGTGAACAAGGTTAGAAACCACCAAACTAAAAGTGACTTTGATGCAGGTGGTCCATGGACAAAGTCTGAAACGGGCTGAAAAGAATACAGCTTAATGAGGTCCTTCTGAAACTCATTCCACTGTCAAAGCAGATGGTAGGCACATACAAGTATTTAGATCATTTATTTTTTCCTAAACCACAGGTGACAATTAAAAAAATCAATTCCTCTTCAAAAAGCTCTCAAATCTTAAGGAAAGCCTTAAGGAGACTATCTTGTTCTTAACCAAAAAGAGTCCATCTGTCTTGCCACTTATTTATACATATTTAGTATTCCCATGGCAATAAGCTACAATAAAGTTGATGAAAATCTAGGATAAAGTCTCCTGAACAAAGCCCTCAAAAACAATTCTGGGGGACAAAGAGCAATTCCAGCCGTAAAACAAAGACCAGGCTATAAAGTTGCCAGATAATAACTGATGAGAAGAAATGGTCATTCGTCTCAGTTAAACAGTAACTGAACAAATCAAATCATGGAAAAATCTTTTAAATCAATTTTATTATGAAATAAATCTAAAGTAGTTCATCTACTTCAATCTTAAAAATAATAATAATATGACTCAGTACTTTAATTAAGAGTTTAGTTCCCAGGCTTTCCTGGTGACTCAGAGGTAATCTGCCTGCCAACGCAGAGGACATGGGTTTGACCCCCGATACAGGAAGATCCCACATGCCAAGGAGCAACTAAGCCCGTGTGCCACAACCACGGAGCCTGTGCTCCAGAGCCTGGGAACCACAACTGCTGAGCCGTTGTGCCCTAGAGCCCAAGCTCCGCAACTAGAGAAGCCTCCACAAGAAGCAGCCCATGCACCTCAAAGAAGAGTTGCCCCTGCTCACTGCAACTAGATAAAGCCCATGCAGCAATGAAGATCCAGTGTAGCCAAAAATAAAAAATAAATCAATAAATAAAATTATTTAAAAAAAATTTAGTTCCCTTATATCATCTTACCACATATTCTCTAAAATAGTTCAAGGCTCTTTTCCTGTCCAAGGGGAACATCCTCAAACTCCTTATTTATGCTGTGCATTAATAACAATATCCTACTAAATGAACAAGTCTACATTTGTTCAGAGATTAGCTTCCAGCCTGTTGATGCCTGCGGACATCTTAATAGCTAGCTTCAAACAAACTCGGAAACAAGAAGACCACTGTGTGGCAAGAAATTTTTATTAGTACATGGATTTGGAAAAAAAGAAGTAGGAGTGGAAGAAGAAATAGACAAAACCATGCCACAGAAGCTCCTGAGTATTCAGGATGGGAAAGGGGTTACTGATCCATGGGCAGCAAGGAGGTAGCAGGCTTTCATTGGTAGCGGTGATTATAACTAAACAGCGTTTTGTTTTTTTTAAATTTGCAGACCAGAAAAAAGAAAATTAAAAATACATTATAAAATAGTCTATTTAATAAGATGTTAAATATCACTAAAGGAACTTCAGAAGCAGAAGTGGATGGAGTTCAGGAAAGCCACATTCTACTCAGATATTAAGAAAACCTGTCCTATGTGTGAGCTCAAATTTCTCTACCTATAAAGTGGTTATGCTGCTTGCTAATTTCAGAAGGCTTAAGCCATGAATTAAAAATGGCTTTTTGCAAGATAACAGCCTACTTTACAGAACGAAATTCTTTGATTGCTGGTTATTTTTCTAAAGTAATATATTCCATAGGAAAAATCCTTGTAGCTAGAAAGATTAGTAAGAAATATAAAATCAGTAAGGTCTGAATTTGCTTCGAATAGTTAGCTGGATTTAAGGAAGTTTATGGATTTTCTTTGGTGGGGCGGTGAAGGAGGAGGAGAAGGACGGAGGAAAACGAAGAAAGGGGGAAGCTGAACCAAGAGGAATTTATTTGTGGCTCTGAAGCCAGTCCTTCTCAGAATCCTACCCCTACTACTAGACTATGGGCATTTTCAAAGGTGAGGATCATGCATTGTTCACTCTGTACCCCTCAAAAGCACAGCCACCACAGGGTACAGAGTAAATGCTTAAGGAACGTTTGATAAATGAAGAATTAAGTATTTCTTAACACTGTTCTAGGCAGTAAGTTACAAGTAAAGGGATCTAATCTAACTCTCAGTATTAGATATACTGCTAAACTGTACTGTGGCTAAGAATAAAACTGTGTTCACTAGGAAATGTGACTTTTACTTAGATGAATCTAATAGAAAAATAAATTACATAAAAGCAGATATGTAATAATAAAGAAAAGAAGCGGAACTCAAGCACTCCTAGCCTCAGAAAGCACAGGAATCAGAAAGGACGGACCCAGGCTCAACCAAAGGAGAAGCCTGCCGGCCAAACGTAACCAGTGGGTGTCCGAAGTTCTCTTTATGCCCATTAGCTCCTCCTCAAAGACTCAGGGTGGGCCCCCCACCAAGGCTTTTTGTAAAAAAAAAGAATCTTCTCAGTTCTAAATTAGCTTTAGACAGTTCCTGGGATTCTCAAGGTGATCGTTTAACACCTCATTAACAAGTCTATTATAGGAATTAATCCAAATGAGCCAAACCGAATTTTAATTAAACCTCAATCTGCCCAATGGGCTCTCAGTTCCCCTCAATACTAAGAAGTACAAAAAGTGCAGTTTCTACAAAGAAAGTTACTTCTGTCATATTACAATCTATCAGTAAGATGCATCTAACTAGCTTATTCCATAATTTTGCCATTCTGGCTTTAAAATTCAGCTATCCCTTGTGGTTCAGCTGGTAAAGAATCCACCTGCAATGTGGGAGACCTGGGTTTGATCACTGGATTGGGAAGATCCCCTGGAGAAGGGAAAAGCTACCCACTCCAGTATTCTGGCCTGGAGAATTCCAGGGACTGTATAGTCCATGGGGTAGCAAAGAGTCGGACACGACTGAGCGGCTTCACTTTCACACTTTCATACAAAGTACTTTAAGAATCTATCCATCCATTTTCTAATATTTCTGGATCATGTGTGCATTCATTTGTCCAGCAAGTTTATCGAAAAGCTACCAGATTTCAGACACTAAGCGAGGTGCTATGCTTGTTATGGACTATGTCTTTGGACATCAAAACACATGAAAGCCCAGCTCTGGAAAATGGAAAAGCACAGTTTTAGTTGCTTCGGCCAGACATTTTGCCTTGATTCATGAATAGATCTTACAGCTAAATTTCCATTACTGGATGTGGATTAGTGATGTATGAAGTGAAATCTAGAATTTCAAATGTCTTGTGCAATTTGTCAGAATTTCCTCTCATTTTTTTCCTACTCACCAGCCTATTCTAACTTCATGTGTCCACTCAGAGAACATGCACAATTCCCAACCACTGTTACCTTACTGTGGTTCCTAGGGAACACGGCTCTCAGGATCTACTCATCATTCTAGTCATATGGTTTGGAGAGGAAATGCAGAAAAAACTGGGAGAAAGAAGAAAGGCATGCTCACAATGCAGGGTCGGGAAAGGATCTCAACTCACCCTGCGTGCTGCAGCCTTTCTGAAGGCTCTACACTCCTGTCACCAAAGAATAACATGTCTTTCCATAAGCAAGATGAAAACAGTAATCAATAATCAACCACAGATCAATAATCAACAATCAACCACAGACTACTTGAGTGCGTGTTTAAACCTTACTTTCAACCTTAAGCAGGATTATTTCCATGAAGTTATTATGTACTCTGGAATCTAAAACAAAAAAGGTTTTAATCATAAAAGTAACATATTCAATCTGGTAAAATAAAATTCATTCCGACACCTCCATTCCCACTTCCATCAAGAAGCTGCAGGTTCTGTTTCAGGCTTTCCTCATGGCTAGTACAGAAATGCCAAACGTATCCTTACCCCTCTGATGCTTTCTCTGTCAATCCTGGATGGTGTCTAGGTAAGGCATCTATCTGGATTCCTCCTTTCCAGGTTTTGTCCACTAATCACCACTACTTTTTGGTAATATTACTAATTTTAAAATTCTTGTAGTGGTTAGTTATCTTCATAAATTTAAAGACTATCTTTTTGGGGAGGGCATGCTACACAGCCTGTGAGATCTTAGTTCCCCCACCAGCGATGGAACCCGGGTCACAGGAGTGAAAGCACCAAGTCCTAAGTGCTAAACCACCAGGGAATGCCCTAAAGACTATTTCTTAATTTCAAAACGTGTTGTTTGTAAATTTAAGACAGTATCTACTGATTCCACTAAGTACGATAAAAAGAAACCAATACACTTGTATGCTATCTCCTGCCTTCTGTCAGCTACTTTCATATTGTCAAGGTTCTTGATGCCTCTGATTTATAACGATAGCCAAACTTTCCATGCTTTACCTGTAACTGACTCCCAAGAAGAGAAACTAATTAAAAGCAGTAATACTTCACTACGCTTGTGTTAAACAAAAGAAAGTTTTCCAAGTGTCAAGGCTAAAAGTGTTTTCTCTTTTTCAACCCCCAACAACTCAACAATTCATTTTAGTTTTGATTTTATCTTAAGTTAGAAGAGAACAGTTCAACATTTCACAGCTCACAATATTTATTATCATTATGAAACAACTACTTCAGATCCATTAATTCTGATTTGGAGGGGAAAAATAAAAAGAGAAAAATCATACTAAGCCAGTACACAGTCAAAGAAGGAACAGAAGCACTGTGTGAACATACAGTGCTATAAATCCTACCATCTGACACAGGTCATTATCTTCGCTAAAGGAAAACTGAAGTATTTAATGGCAAGCAAGTATTTACATTTTGTCTAATCTGCTTTAGACTTATCTATCTATAAGTCCTGTTTACAAGATATTTCTCCGTCCTAATTTGATTCTTAATGTTCTTCCAATGACTACTAGTCTCCGTATCTGTATCATTAATGAGAAACAACACCTGCCAGTTACAACGGGACAATGTCTCCTTTTCTGGCTCTGAAAACTAGCTCACAAATGGCTGCTTCTTGCTCAAGCTAACCGTATCATAAAAGCACGACGATCTACCCCACTAAGAGAAAAGCAGTGACAGCATCAAAGATTATGTTTATATTAAAATATTAATTTCCCTAAGTCCTACAATTCTAAGAACAGTGGTCAGTATACATGAAGTATCAATTCAAGCACAATCCTGTTTGAGTGAATGATCACTCTTATCCTCTATTTAGATGTATAGATTTCATAAGTTCTCAAAGTTTAAGAATATAAATAATGGACAAAATCGTTAGGTCATTGGTCTTATGTTGCCTGCCTTTAAGGCACCAAAGTATTAATCATTGAACCATTCACCAAGTATGTACTGCATGCCTACTATGTGCAAAAGGAGAAAGGGGCAGCAGAGCATAAGATGGTTAGATAGCATCACTGACTCAATGGACCTGAATCTGAGAAAACTCCTGCAGACAGTGAAGGACGGGGAGCCTGGCACACTGCAGTCCATGAGGTCGCAAAGAGTTGGACACGACTTAGCGACTAAACCACAACAATGTGCCAAACATGGTTCTAAACAGAAGGAATAAAGCAAACAAGATGCACACTTCCTATTTTCATGGAATTTATATTCTACTTGGGGAAGATAGACAATTAATTTGAGAAAAATCAAGTCAAATAATTATCTACTCTAAGGTCTTGAAGTAGGCACTATTTAAGATGCAAAGGAGGTACAAGACATATGTTTCTGTCCCTTAAGAACTAATAATCTTATGAGGAAGATGACTCATGCATAGAAAAGCTACAGGAAAGGGTTAGTCAAGTTTCATACATATAGCTTTGGAATAACTCATATTTTCACACATTGTACTATGAAATACTAAGCCATCAATCTATTTGCATCAACTGACCAACCAGCCTTTGGAGTTACTGCCCAATAATATTGCCTATTAACTAAAAGTTAATTTTTGGTAAAGTCTCCATGTTTCTATAACAGCATTATTCTAATACCTTACAACATTTCATCCTTGTATTACCAAAAATGTTTGCTGAAGAGAAAAAATAGTGTGAATACTGTTAAGATACAGAGGACTCTGAAACTTCATTCAAGACAAAACCAAAAATTATTAGACATGCTGAATGTGGCAATAATAAACTTCATATACTCATTGGAATTATGCTATTACAAGCATAATTAGCTGTATGTTAGAGAGAAAAACAGAGAAGGCAATGGCAAGCCACTCCAGTGCTCTTTCCTAGAAAATCGCATGGACAGAGGGGCCTGGTGGGCTGCAGTCCATGGGGTCGCTACTAGTCAGATACGACTGAGCGACTTCACTTTCACTTTTCACCTTCACACATTGGAGAAGGAAATGGCAACCCACTCCAGTGTTCTTGCCTGGAGAACCCCAGGGACGGCGGAGCCTGGTGGGCTGCCGTCTATGGGGTCACACAGTTGGACACAACTGAAGCGACTTAGCAGCAGCAGCAGCAGAGAGAAAAAAATTCAGTAACATAAAATACTTGAGATATACAGTCAAAATTATAATGAAAGAGGGTGCAATATAGGGGTAGGGAGTGGGAGGCACAAACTGTTGAGTAAGGTAGGCTCAGAATGTGTTGTACAACACGGGCAACAGAGCCAATATTTAGTAATAACCGTAAATGGGAAGTAACTTAAAAATTGTATAAAAAAATGAAGAAATTTTTAAATAAAAACCTTATTTACCTTTAAAAATTGCAATGAGAAAGCTTAGAGATTTCATTATATGTTTAGTGTTTTAGGACTGGGACACCAACAATAACATCTAGCAAGTAAGTCTATTGATTTATACACTTTGAAGAAAACACTGTGTTCAAACATTAAGCATTAGCTCTGTTAGACAATAAATGTGTGAAACTGTAAACTTGTGAAACAAGGTTTTGGGGAGAAAAAACACGTATTAACACAGAGGCATCATAAAAAACAGCAGTTCAGTTTGTTATGAAAAATGAATAGCATCTGGGTGACAGGAGGATCAGCATCGTCAGAGGCACCAAACTGGTTTAAATAAGAGTTCAAACAGGAAAAGATAAGGTTAAAAATCAAACTACAGAGGATCTCAAACATCCTATAAAGAATCTGGCTTTATTCTACGAGCACCGAGGAGTTACTGAACACCGTCATCCTCTGCTTCAGCATCTTCAGGCAGGCAACGACAGAGCTTTTGTCAGGAAGATTAGCAGGTGGTGCAGGAGAGACTGGAGAGAAGGCAGTTACGGGAGGGGCAACTGTTTAAGGAACAGGGAGTTAGGGCCTGAAAACAGGCAGGTGGCAGAGGGAATAAGCAGAAGTGACAGACAGAAGCAACAGACTCTGACTCAGTACGGGGAAAGGCGGCCATGATTCCAGACCTACACAGCTTGAAGACGGCGCTATACTACATTTAGTTGAGAAGATGAAGAGGGGATACAATGAGAAAAAGCAGCATCACTCCTGCCTTTTCCCTGGTAAAAGGCAAGTAGGGTGAATCTTAATCACGAGGAAAACCAGATGAACCTGAATTGAGGGATATTCTAAAAGTGCTAAAAGTGTCAACGTCATGGAAGTCCAATAGAGCCTGAGGAGCTGTGGCTGAAGAAGACTAGAGACAACCCAGTGCAACAGGTGGCCCTGGCCCACACTCCACACCCTCGGGACGCTGAGCTGAGGTTACTACTGCTACTCACTGACATTAAGTGACAGCATGTTCACATTAGCTAATTAAATAATATTCATTGCAGAAGGAAACGGCAACCTACTCCAGTATTCTTGCCTAGGAAATCCCATGGACAGAGGAGCCTGGCGGGCTACAGTCCATGTGGTCTCAAAGAGTCAGACACAACTGAGGGAGGGGCAGGCACTCGCCAGAGGCCCCAGAGCTTTTGATGGCAGAGCCAGGACTGTGGCTGAGGACTCCTGACTCCCAGGCCTCCCTCACCAGATAGGAGCATGGAAAACTAGAATCTAAACTACGCCTGAGGGCTTTCCTGGTGGCTCAGTGGTAAAGAATTGCCCCCCTACCAAAGCAGGGGACGCGAGTTCCAACGCTGGTCTGGGAAGACCCCACACGGCAGACCAGCTGAGCCCACGCATCACAGCCACTGGGACGGGGCTCTGGAGCCTGGGAACCACAGTACTTAGGTCTGTGGGCACCAGAGCCTGTGCTCTGCAAAAAGAGGAGCCACTGCAGTGAGAAGCGTGAGAAGCCCACGCCCTCAACTGGGGAGCAGCCGCTGCTCGCGAAAAGCCCACGCAGCATAAAGCCCCTGCACAACCATAAATAAAGTCTTTAAGAAAGCAAAATAAATAAATAAATAAATAATATTCATGTACTAGTGCTAATTTCTTGCTTTGATTGGCTGTATTATGGTCATGGAGGAAAACACCTTTGCAGGAAGTACACACTAAAGCACTTGGGATGATGGAGCATAAGATCAGCAATGATTCAGGAAAAAAAAGTATTTCTGTGTGCTGAACTTCCAACTTTTATGTGAGTCTGTGATTGTTCGGCAGATAAGAAAAAGATTTCAAAACATTATGATGACAGACATTAACTTTGCCACATGACTACCGGTTTACATCAGGAAATTTAGGGACAAACATTTTAAACTATTGTGACTTTTTTTCATAAATTTTAGTTCTCTTCCCCTGCTCCTGGCTCCTTAATACCAACTGGAAAAAGCAAGAACACCAAGGAAGATTAGAATGTTCCTATTTTCCCCTACAATTTCCATATTTTTCCCCAGAAGTTGTAGGAAGTTTCAAAAACAATATACACATTTAAAAATGAAAGACATAACGAAAGATGATCTTTGTATGGAAACAAGAGACCTGAAAATGAACAAGGGTCCATACTAGGCCAAGAAAGAAAATAAATATTTTAGTAAAGATAATGTATGAGCCCCTTAAGTTGCTAAATCAGTCTCAAAAATGAAATTCTGCCACAAATTTATGATCATATATAAAATGCTAACAATTCCAATAAGAAAGTAGCTTAGAGAAGAGATACATAAATTCATGATCTCAAAACACACATACACACACCATTCAAACAAAATGTTTTCAGAAAAGTGAATCTGGGTCTCAAAGTAAGGGTGTGGTAATGAAACTAGAACATATAGGTGGGAGTACAAGTGGCCCAGGGTAAAAACAAACCAAAAAATGCTGTGCTAACTGCAGCTTACTTAGAGCCTCTAGTCCTACAATTCTTTGAATTATTTGAAACTGAAACAGGAGGAAAAAATAAATAAAAAAGGAAATCAAGTTCCTGGTGACTCTTGTCTTCAGTCCCGTCTACAATGGAATTCTGTTGGTTTAGCATCCTCTTTGGTGAGGAAAAACTTCTAGAGTGGCCCCACAAGAAGGACTGTTCACAACGAAATAAGTTTACACAACAGAGAAATTAAAGGTGTGCGAGTATATAAAACTATTCTGTCTTACAAAAAGGAGAAAATATTATGTCAAAAATGAGCTATTTCAAATAGTGCTTAATGTTTGTATGTCTGATAACAAAGTCAATCCAGGACTAAGCACTGACAATACATTACCTTTGCCCTTCCCTGGCAGCTCACCTGGCAAAGAATTCACCTGCAATGTGGGATACCTGGGTTCGATCCCTGGGTTGGAAAGATCCCCTGGAGAAGGGAAAGGCTACCCACTCCAGTATTCTGACCTGGAGAATTCCATGGACTGTATAGTCCATGGGGTCACAAAGAGTCAGACAGGACTAAGTGACTCTCACATTCACATGTGAGGTATTTGCCATTAAGTGAAGAAAGAGTTCGTTCATTTGCAACATCAATATTATTATGTAACAGTCTCTTCTGTTCACACATGGGCCGTGTTTTGCTTCCCCCATTTCCAGTTCACTTCACCACTGAAATTCACTCAAAGAAAAATATCAGTATAGCTCTTAAGCAAATCTGAACTCCAGACAAATTCCTTCAAAAGATAAGCATGGATATATTATATTCTGTTTTTTTCATGAAATCTGAAGGGGCTATAAAATTCCTAACCTCTGGGAAACAGGCCACAAGTCTGTCCGTATTAAGCAGCCCATAGAAACTGTTCAAGAATTTGAGTCTGGTACTACACAAGGCAAGAGAACCAGTGTGCCTCTGTTTTCATATCAATCTAACATTCCTACAGGACAAGCCTCTACCTGTGACCCACCTTGCTCACCACCACCCCCATGCACTCCACCTACACGACTATGCTTCTGCCACAGTGGCCTCCACGCTACTGCTAAACACAGAGTCATCTACATCTCAGGGCCTTCTTGCCCTGGATTTTCAGGTCTAAAGTTTCACCTCCTTCAAGGGCTCGATAAAATCTTACCTTCTCAATGACTACCCTATTTAAAACTGCAAATTGCTTCTCCAGAACCCAACATATACTTTCCTCCTTCTTTCCAGAGTACTTACCACTTTTTGGCAACTGTGTAATTTATTTCCCTTATTAGAACCCCACAAGGCAGGAATCAGGGGGTATTTTCTTCTTTGACAAATCAGGAGTGCATAGAAACAGCACCTACCACACACTGTGGGCATGCAAGCATTTGGTAAATGATTAATAAAACTTCCAATTCTCTATGACATGGTAATCTCTGGGATTAATACAACAGCCCACTATCCTCTACATCCCCAGTGACCCCCAAGTACACAGCTCATTCAAGTGATCTGCTTGGATGTCCACCGTCTACAGATTCTGATTTACAGAGTCTAACATTAATACGTAATAAGATACTCAATGTTTGCAGAGTTAATGGGATTCAATGTTCTGAACATATGAGATCAAGTTTCTCTCAAGGCAGGTGACTTCTATTATAAAATCACATCAGGTAATTAATTGCAGATACCTCTTTTTTAAAGGTTACCTTAAAGCACAGTGAAAAGGCTACTGCCAGATTCTACCTTTTCTTCTTCAAGGACAATGAAAAGATGCGTTCAATAATGTCATAAAAGTATTACCCTAACCCACTCAAATCTAAACAACAACAAAAAAAATCAGGCCAAACTTAAATAGGATGAGTTAGCAGGCTTTATAAGAAATGGTATTTTTTACTGGGGCTTCCCTGGTGGCCCAGATGGTTAAGAATCTGCCTGTGATGCAGGAGATCTGAGTTTGATCCCTGGGTCGGGAAGATCCCCTAGAGAAGGGAATGGCTATCCACTTCAGTATTCTTGCATGGAGAATTCCATGGACAGAGGAACCTGGTGGGCAACAGTCCATGGAATGGCAAAAAAAAAAAAAAAAAATCTAACTACTTTTGGTTAGATTTTTATTATCCTGTATTTTGAGAGAAACAATGTAGCCAACAGAAGTCTGTCATACTACTTGGAAGTTTTAGGGACTAATTTTAAAACATATTATCTAAAAGCTAGCGGTGGCAAGTTTTAAAAATGGCCACATATTCTTCAACCTGACTCCCATTTGAGGTCCCCCACGTCCTGCAATCTGGATTGGCTTTGATGACGTGCTCTTAACAGCAGATCAGAGAATGTCGTGGGGTTTCAGCACATCCTTTGGGAATGTATGCTCTCTGCAGCGTCCTATCTGGTCACCAGGCCATGAGGACTTCCACCACATGGAGAGGATGGCTCAGCTGAGTCCAAACTTCAAGTCATGCCAGCCCAGGTGATGTGTGAGGGAAGACATCTCCAGGTGTTCCCAGCCCCCAGCCATCAATCTTCCAAGTTCAAGCCCCAGACACTGTGGAGCAAAGACAAGCCATCCCTGACTGAACTCCTGACCTGCAGAATCTGTAAGCATAGCTAAGATAGCTGCTGTGTCACACCACTAAGCTTAGAGGGTGGTTACAGAGGCAACAGATAAACTGGAAAACAAATGCTAACCCAAAGCCTATATCTAATTATCACATTTCATTTTCTCTCTACCAGTAGAGCCTAGATTTCGTCATTTAGCATAGATAAGTCATTTATCCAGAGGTCACACATCACTCGGATCCATGCTCTAGGATCGGGCAAAGACATAATCCAAGGTAACTTTGATAACTGTTAACATTTGTTTTTTAGTCACCTGATGGACAGGGAGGCCTGGCGTGCTGTGATTCATGGGGTCGCGGAGAGTCGGACACGACTGAGCGACTGAACTGAAGTGAACTGAAACCTATGTCAAATAACTAGATAAATAATAGCTATGTATATACATATACAAACACATATGTATACTCAGGTCAAAGCACACTATTTCCAGCAATACCTTATAAGAAAGAAAGAAGATAACGTTGTAGTTCTATTAACAGGGAGCTTTTCACAAAGCTACATGCAGTGTTCACAACATTACTGAATTACTTCCTTCCCCAAGGAATCATTTTATGAAGCTGAAAATGATCAACAGTTCCAAGAGCTAACAATAATGTACATACCACAGATCAGAAAAAATATTAAGGTGGAATTCTGATTTAAGAAAACAGGCTCAAATCAATGAAAATGAGATGCACTACTTTCTCCCTGTTTCTCAAAGCAAGCCAGATCAACATACTACAAAATATGACACAGCTGAAGAGGGGAGATTATCAGGCTGATAATGTTTTACAAGAGTAAAACTGATTTTAGAAGCTTTAAAAAAGCAACAAGCAAATGTATGTCTCATACTCACAATGGAGAGTCTTCTCAAAGTGAAAAAACCAAAACCCCAATTGCTCCCCTTTTATTATAATGTCTCTATAGTCAACGCTGCCCTCTAGTGATATAAAATAAAAGTCAAGTATCAGGAAGTGAACACTCTTGTTCACTTGAGGATGTTTTAAGTCAGGGCATCTAGTTTAGAGTACAAATCCCACCAAAGACAGAATAAGTAGATTCGGGATGACCTTTATTAATTATTACATGTTAAAGTAGAAAATCTTTTAAAAGGCATTAAATAAAGGACACTAATTCATGGAAACAGCAGCTTTTACAAACTATGGAAATGAAACATCACGACCTAGTGAATTATTTACATCTTCACATGAAATTATGCAATTCAAGACCCTGAAGACTTATCACCCAAGATTTACCGAGAATACGTAGGACAGTGAGATTAAAGCCTCACTGTCTATAGACAAGACAACTCAACAGGAAGTGAGCCAGGCTAGTTGTCCTGGCACGTGTGAACACACTGAAAAGTGACCACAGACACCAAGACCTCACACACCCATCAGCTCTGCCCAGAGTATGCCTGACTCCTCATTTTAGGAAAAAAACTCAAGAAAAAAGAGCACGTCTGGCCGCTGAGTACTGACTGAGTCCAGGAAACTTTCCAGGAAAAGGCCTTACCGAGGGTGGTGCCATCCTGCCCCATGATGCACTTCATAGAAGTGATGATCTGCTCCACCACAGGCGGGGAGAGCGACGTGGCGTACACCGCGCTGTGGGAATGTGTCCGCAGGTAGTCGATCAGCGCCTGGGGAGGGCACAGAAGCAAGTCATTAGAGGCCATTGGTGAGTGCACTGGCAGCCTTCTGCCCAGGTGAAAGGAGCCTCCTCGCTTCAACAGCACTGACTGGGGATGTCAGTCTGAGACACGAGGCCCACCAACACGGGGAGAGCACACTGTCAGCATCCTGGGTTAGAAGAAAAAGCAAGAGCGTTCCAGAAGAACATCTGCCTCTGTTTCACTACGCTAAAGTCTCTGACTGTGTGGATCACAACAAAAGGATCCATATTTGTTGGAATGTGGAAAATTCTTAAAAGAGGTGAGACTACCACCTTACATGCCTCCTGAGAATCCTGTGTGCAGGTCAAGAAGCAACTGCTAGAACTGGACATGGAACAATAGACTGGTTCTAAACTGGGAAAGGAGTACGTCAAAGCTGTATGTTGACACCCTGCTTATTTAACTTATACGCAGAGTATATCATAAGAAACGCCGGGCTGGATGGAGCACAAGCTGGAATCAAGATGGCCGGGAGAAATATCAATAACCTCAGACATGCAGATGACACCACCCTTATGGCAGAAAGTGAAGAAGAACTAAAGAGCCTCTTGATGAAAGTGAAAGAGGAGAGTGAAAAAGTTGGCTTAAAGCTCAACATTCAGAAAACAAGGATCATAGCATCTGGTCCCATCATTTCAAGGAAAATAGATGGGGAAAAAGATGGAAACAGTGGCAGATTTTATTTTCTTGGGCTCCAAAATCACTGCGGACAGTGACTGCAGCCATGAAATTAACAGGTGCTTGCTCCTTGGAAGAAAAGCTACGAAAAACATAGACAACATATTAAAAATCAGAGACATCACTTTGCTGACAAAGGTCAGTATAGTCAAAGCTTCGGTTTTTCCAATAGTCAGGCATGGATGTGAGAGTTAGACTACAAAGAAGGCTGACTGCCAAAGAATTGATGCTTTCAAACTGTAGTGCTGGAGAAGACTCTTGAGAGTCACTTGGATATCGAGATCAAAAGAGTCCATCCTAAAGGAAATCAGTCCTGAATAAGGACTGATGCTGAAGTTGAAGCCTCAATATTTTGGCCACCTGATGCGTACAGACAACTCACTGGAAGAGACCCTGATGCTGGGAAAGATTGAGGGCAGAAGGAAAAGGGGGCAACAGAGGATGAGATGGTTGGATGGCATTACGAACTCAATGAACGTGAGTTTGAGCATAAATTCTGGGAGATAGTGAAGGACAGGGAAGCCTGGTATGATGCAGACCATGGGTTGCAAAGAGTTGGACATGACTGAGCGACTAAACAACAACATGCAATGTCCTTAGGCTTTGTTTTGTTTGCTATTTTGGCCATGCTGCACAGCTTGTGGGATCTAAGTTCCCCAACCAGGGACTGAACCCACATCCTCAGCAGTGAAAGTGTGGAGTCCTAACCACTGAACCACTAGGGAATTTCCTGTTTTGTTTTTTAAACATGCTACAACATGGAAGGATGAAAAACTAGTTTTAAAAAAAGACCTCATATTTAGAGAACATATCATTTAATATTAAAACAGATCTATAATCCTAAACTAAACAAGAAAGTGTCTGGATTGCTTTTAGATATGACTTACTTCTAAGTATTACAGAAAATATCATCTGCATCTTACCCCACACCTACAAAGCCCATCCTTACATTCCTGAGTATGAGAAAGACAGTTCTCTAATATCAACTTTAAAGACATTAAACATCCTCCAGATACACAGAGATTTATAAAATGATATAAATGTAGCAGAAATTAAACAGAAATTTACTGGGTTTTTCGTAAGAACATTAAAGCTATCTCACTGAATGAAAAAACAAACAAACAAAACCTTGTCTGCCAGTAAGAAAAATTTCCAAACAATCAGTTATATATCCCTACTCTCTGATGCCTTTTAACTTCACTAAATCTTTAAATAAAATATGCATACAAAGAAGCTTATGTTTCAGAACCAAATCAGGAAACACAAAATGCAACCAGGAAACAGTGTAGTGTGTTACTTCGAAAATACAAAATATTGAACAAAACCCAATATAAAAAGGTAAATATATTGTATCTTGATGATCTCCCAGAGTATTATTCTTCTATCTTTTGGTGTAGCAACAAATCTTACCAAAAAGCAATCAATTATCCAAAGTAAGCCTGGAGATAGCCTTTTCCTAATAACAAAAATTTAGGGCAAAAATCTATCGAACCTGACCAAAACCACTGAAAATGGGGTTTCTCTAAAAGGAATCAATGATGAAGAGAAAGTCCCTGCTTTAAGATTCTCAGGGTCAAATTTTAAAGAGGAATTTAAGCACATTTAGAGTACCATGTACAAATATTTGACATGCATTGTTTCTTTCCTAACATTGTGTATAGATTTTTAAAAGAACTGTTTTATTGATATACAATTCACATACTATAGTATTCCCTTTCTCACAGGGTATAATACAGTGGCTTTCAGTATATTCACAGAGCGGTCCAACTTTCATCTCTACCTAATTTTAGAACATCAAAAAGAAACCTCATATTCGTTAGTAGTCACTTTCCACGTCCCCTGTTCTCCTTTGCCCCGGCAACCACTAACCTATTTCTGCCTCTATGATGTGCCTATTCTGGATATATCATAAAAAGAAATACTGTAACTGGTGAGCTTTTTTGACTGACTTCTTTAACATAATGCTTTCAAGGTTATTTCCACGTTATAGCACGGGCATGTATTATTTGTTAAGCCCTCGCTACAAATGTGAGCCAGGCACACTTATCTGTTTTACTGATTAGGAAATTTAAACATTAAGTACTTTGCCCAAGGTCTCACAAAGTTAGGAAAATACTCAAACCCGAACCTAGGGTTCTGTCTCTATGGCTCAACCATTCCCACCATGCTATACTGATTTTCAAATACCCTAGAGTTCATTATGTAGTTTTGGATTGGCAAAGACAATGCCTTGCAGTACACCAGAGCCAGCAAAGTAATTCTTTTCCTCCTGTCTTGATGATCACCCAAAATGCATTTGAGTCCAGAAACTGGTCTTCTGTCCCCACTGGCTCCCATGACATCCCTGCTATGTCTGAAATAGTGAGCACAACTCAGACCCCCAAAAGAAGACTGTGCGAATGGGCAGCACCACTGTGTGTTCTTTCATACAAGAGGGTATTCTGTCCTCAGACCAGGATGTAGTTTAGAATGAAGCTCCAATAGAAAAACAACAAACAATCAACAGAACCCGCCTTTGGTTTATCAGAGGCACTCAGAGGGCAGTTGAAGTGTGAAGCCTGCTGGCACCAGGTGCCTGATCCACAAACAAATTTAGGATGTCCACATCCAAGTTCGGGACTCTATCTCCTCAAAACCGAAATCTAGTAGCCAGTGCCTTCAGTTCAGTTCAGTTGCTCAGTCGTGTCCGACTCTTTGCAACTCCATGAGTCACAGCACGCTAGGCCTCCCTCTCCATCACCAACTCCCAGAGTTCACTCAAACTCATAGCCAGTGCCTTAGTGTACCTTAACTGCTCGATTGTCAGGGTCTGTTTACCTTCTTGCCTCCGATGTATCCTCCAGAAGCACCAAAGCTTTTTGTGAATGTTCCCATCATGATGTCCACATCCTCAGGATCCAGGCCAAAGTAGTCCACCACACCTCGTCCTGTAGGGCCCAGAGCCCCAATGCTGTGAGCTTCATCCAGATACAAGTATGCCTTGTATTTCTTCTTCAGGGCAATCACTTCAGGAAGGCGAACAATAGACCCCTCCATGCTGGCAAAACAGGGCAAAATACACAAACACGCTGAGCCTTCTTAACTCTCAAAACCAGGTTGGCCACTTTATTATTATTGTTATTTTAAGTTCATTGCTTTTTTAAATGATCTGACAAGGCCGCTTGTGGTTTTAAAATGGCAATGACAGACAATGCCATGGCTAGTAAGATATCCAGAGGAAAGGAGATTGGATCTTTTAAAACAAATACCAGAATACAAGTGAGCTCAATTCACCACAGAGAGACAGAGGTCACAGTAGATTCTTCTAAAGTTTGTAATTATAGGCAACATTTGACTTTGCATATATTACATGTGTAATTAAAGTTACACGAAAGAATAAAAAACATTAGGAGGTGGGAGAATAAATACAAGGGCTGCAAATAGGTAAACAATATAAAATATTTCTTAAAATTAAATGGCATGTAATTTGTTCTGACACATTAGAAAACATATTCTAATTCTTTTCCTTATGTGTAAACTCCCTATACAAACAGTGGAAGAATCATGGACCCAAAAAGATGAGATGATACATATAGCATGATGAAAAGAATAAAGACAACCCAGGTATTTTAACAAGTCAGAAACTCTGTCTCCTTAGTTTTCAGAGGGGTCTAGATTAGACCCCTCTTCAACTTTCAACTTCTATGACTTCATGCGGTAAAGTGGACATCAGAACAAATACAGCAGGATTACCTATATATTCCCTCCACAAGGATTAGAATTTTCTTCCAGGGCCTTCGTGTCCGAGGCTGACCGTAAACAATGGCATCTTTCAACAGCTTCTCTAGGCTTTGCATATCTGTAGCACACAAAAAAGAATCTCAGCACAAAGTATCTTCCTCTTTTATAACTTTATTCCTAAAATGAAAATATACATTTCTTATTCAGGAAGCATGTCTCAGATAGCCAAGGACAATAACATAATTAGAATCGGACAGAACAAAAACGGGGCAAAATGGGTAGGCTACTGACAACTTGAATTAAAATCTCATTTCAAAAACACCAGAAACTCAATTAAATGAGTATGGTAAAGTTGACTCAGTTGGTTAGCATGCTTATGAAATGACCAATTTTTTTTCATGAAATTTCAGTTAGCTTTTTCTGTATTTAAACAATTAAATGTATCTTTAATCCTAGTGAGTCATTCTGAAGTAAATGCATAAAGAAAGCTGAGTAAGAAAATGAGAATAAACTACTATAAACACATACACCTTCTAAACAACAAATATGGGAGAAAAACGTCACCTTTCACCCAGGATATACCCAGGATATATTCAATAAAAGCTTGTTAAATAGTTTTATCATAGTAGTGGTTAAAAATAACACCCGCCTGGACAGGCATGATTCTATATGTTAAACAAGCCTGGCAATCTAGTAGAAACTGTTCCATGTTTGATTTGACCAGCTGTCTGTCTACAACCAAGTTTTTGGGCTCTGCTGTTACGGCAATTACCAGGCCAAGGAAACACTTGGTGCGTACTGCCATTAAGGAGAAGAATAACTTTCCTGTTAAAGATAAACGCCTGGAAGACCACTGTTACTACCACTACAGACTTCACACTTGAAATATACGCCCCGAAACAAGGCCCTTAAGAGTCCTCCACCCAAAAATGTATGCAAATGAAGTTTACAGTATAATTTGTCAGGGGTGGGAGACGCCCCCGTCATAAATCTGGTTCTTTACTATTCATCACTGAAGGGAGGGGTTACAAAGTCACAAGGATTTGCTCTCTTTATAAAATAATCCGTAGAAAAGAGAAGGTAATAAAAACACACACTGTAAATAAACACAAAATGGCCAAAAGTTGACTGTTTACACCTTCAGTTATTCATAACAAAGCAATCTTATCTGCTATCTAACCCAGAAATAGGAGATGCTCCCACAAAGTAAAAAATCTGATCTGAAGCTTCAAGTCTTGCTACAGAGGGCAATGTGTCGCAATTAGCAGAAGACAAGTAAAAATGGACTCATTGTTTTAGCTTCCTCTGTTTATACAGAGAAAGAAAGAGAAAAATAAAATGTTGATTCAAAATTTTACATGAAAGAAAATATCTATGGAATTCTTGACCATATTATCTACTTGGGAAACAAAATTCAATATTTCTCTCATAGTATACTCTCGAAATCCCATGTAAATTAGAGATTTAGACAAAAAATATACCACAAAACAACCAGAAGAAAACGAAAGAGAATAATCTGAGAATGAGAAAGGCCAACACTCAAAATCCAAACAAGTCGTAAGACAGTAAATATGACATCAACATTTCAGTAAGTCCACACAGCAAGACACTAAAAACAAAGTTAAAAATACAAAATACTGCAACACAAAGGGCTCTTATAATCAGTAAAAAGAGAAACAGTTTGAAAATCACCAATTTACAAAGAAATACAAAGACAATAACTCTGTATAAAAAGTTGCTCAACACCTAATAATCAAATAAAAATTAATGCTATTGGACTTCTTAGATTATGAAAGAATTTAAATGCTACATGTTGGCCTGTAAGTAGAAACAGTCACTGTTTTGATTTCAGGTGTTGTTGAGTAAAAATCTGCACAGTGCTTGGAGGCAATCTGGAAAAGTACAGCAAATTTATATCATTTTAACCATGCATTCTAAAGACTGTTCGGAATTTACCCTAAGGCACTAATCAGACTAGTAAGGAAAATATGAATGTAGGTGGTACTGCTTCCAGCAGAGAAACTCAGAAACAGCCTGGATGTTCAAACGAAAGGATGGACTGAATGAGAGCACTGCCTGCCACCTTGCTCTTACAGAAAGAGGGCAGGCACATGTACTGCCATAGTTCCCAATGTGTTTTACGAAAACAACAAGTCATACAACAGTGCTTCGTAAATCCCATTTACATAAAACAAAATACTATATATATCATTCTCACTGTAAAGCATTTCAAAGAACAAAGACGAAAGGAAGGTCATTACCATCCGCAAACCTTCCATCCAGAAGCACACATCTAGTATCTGAGTGTACCTTCTTTCAGACTTTTGTCTGACGTTTGTCGTCTTGTAGACCTTTGTGTACACATTTTGGTAACATGACATTAAACAGTTTGGTCATATCTCTTCACTACACAAAAGCATTTTAACCTTGAAAGTTATGCATTTTTATTACAATCATTTTAATAATGCACTAAGATATTTCCATTTAGGGAGAAAGTCTTGACTTAGTGCCACTGTTCTCTGCTCTTATGGCCTTGTTCATATATGCATTTCAGTATTCGTCTGTTGTATTCTAACTACTGGTTTGTCTACAGTCTCTTTAGCAACCAGTCAGAGATCCTTGAGATCAGGAAGCCAGCTTTATTCGCTTCAATACCCACAATGTTATGGCAAGACAGGTATCTAGTATAAATGCACACTGAACAAGTGATTTATAAACAAGGAAGATGAAAAAGTTCAAAGTCAGAAAAAGAATAATGTTTTACTTTGTACCAAAAGGCTTCCTTCAGCCTTTATTTTTATTCCAATGAGAAAGATAGTAACTTTTAAAACACAAGACCAGAACTTACATTTTAGGTATTGGTACTTCAGTTTCATTTACAGTTTCTACTGTTTATGTAACTAATTGTTATCACTGCCACTAATCCAAACAATCCTAAACCCTAAAGCCAGAGTAGATTTCACAACAAACTCACTGTTGTGTTTGAAGACTCGAATGGTTGCTCCTGAGAGTCTGGCTCCCAGAACCAGAGAAGCATGGTTGAGTTCATCACTCAGAATCAGGCAACCCTGCAAAACCACCAGGAGAGGAAGATAAGAATCTGAGGGGAAAGGTTTAGTTAGACGAACTACAAAACACTAAAACCATTAATAATTATATCTTAATAGGGAAAGTATGCACACTGGCAAAGGTATCAATTTTCTCTGAAGTCTTTGTTTAATACTGATATTATAAAATATTTATTAGCTTATTATATACTATAATATTATATAAATCATATTATTATTATTGCTTATATGCTATAACTTTTTCCATCCTTTTACTTTTAGCCTGTGTCTTTAATTAAAAAAATTTTTTTAATTTAACCTGACAATCTGTCTTCTAATTAGAAATACAAACCGTTTATGTTTAATGTGATATCAATATAGTTGCGTTTAAATCTTCTCCCTTGCGCATATGTGTCAAGTCACTTCAGTCAACGTCTGACTCTTTGCGACCCTATAGACCATAGCCTGCCACGGAGGCTCTGCCACTCTGTCCACGGAGATTCCCCAGGCAAGAATACAGGAGTGGGTTGCCATGCCCTCCAACAGGGAATCTTCCCGACCCATTATGTCTCCGGCATTGGCAGGCAGGTTCTTTACCACTAGTGCCACCTGGGAAGCTCTATGCACGCACGCACACACACACACACACACACACACACACCTTGCCCGTACACACACACACACACACACACACACCTTGCCCGTACACACACACACACACACACACACACCCCTTGCCCATACACACACACACACACACCCCCCACCTTGCCCGTACACACACCTTACCCGTGTATCTCTGAACAATGTGCATTACAGTAACAACAAGTATTAGGGACCTACATATTTTCATATTTTTCTACTAGAAGAAACAACCTGATTAATAATTTCCAAACTAAACATCCCTTCTTCCATAATTTTAGTCTTTTATGAGATTTTATTTATAAGAATTCCTTTAAAATGAAATGAAGAAAGTAAGAGTCATCTAAAGGCAATACAGAAAAAATCATGAGTTCCAGTAAAAAAGCTTCAACTGATGTAAGTATCCACAGGATACACTTATACAAAAATTTTCTGGCTTGCCTGAATGTTTTACAAAACAAAAGAAGATATACATGAGGGAGCTTTCATAAGTGACAGACTAAATCTTACTTTGCTAACAAGAGCAGGAATGTTCATTGAATTTGTTGCGAATCCCATGCCATATGCCATAGCAGCTTCTACTCCTAAGAAACTTGCCACAAGCTTCTCCAGTTCTTCATGCTTGTCCAGGTTCCCTGTGTGAAGAAGTTAATGAAGTCAATGTCACCAAAGTTCAAATTTAAGAGTTACTCATTACTTTAGAAAAAGAAACCATAGCCTATGTTATAACCTTTTCAGACTAAAGTCTAATGAAGGAATCAGTATCATGAAGAGTCAAGGCTTATAAAGATACAATTGTTGGATAAAATCAGATGCAGCACCTGTGGTGGCATTTCTGTAAAGAGGGTTGCCAACAATGTCTCTCATTCCTGTTCACACATGCTGGTTCCAAGTCTATGCCTTAAGAGGCCTGGCAGCACCTGTTTTAATACACTTGAAGTCAGCTGCCATGTAAAACAGTCTAGAAAGCCTTTGTAAAGAGAGATCATGTGGACAGGGAAGGGCTCTTAGAGACTGAGGAAGGAAGGGGCAGGGCTCACCATCAGCTGAGGTGCCAGACATGCAAGTGATGCTATCATGGATACGCTATCCTCAGTCATAATACCCCAGCTGACCCCATGTGGAGCTGTGATAAATGTCAAGTCCTTTCCAAATGACAGAATCACAAGCAAATAAATATATGTTTCTGTTTTGAGCCACAAAGTTTTGGAATGGTTTGTTACGTAGCAAAAGGTGAGTTTAAAAACACCTTCCCTAACTTTGTATTATGATTTTAAATCAGTGCTCAAATCCATAAGGACCGAACAACGTTTATCAATGATACTGGCTACATGCAGAAGAGAAAAGATGCTGAGAAAGAAGACTGCTGAATTAGGATGCTATGTGTTCTTTAAAGCTTAAGCAAGTGATTTATCCTCTTTGGGCCTCTGTTTCTTATCTGTTTAACACCAATAATAATATCTGCTTTATCTACCTCATGACATTGTTATAAAGATCAAAAGAGATAAGATGTTCGAGCAATTTATAAAGGGCCATAAAGATATAAGCTGTGGTAACTCTGTGTCATCACTGCATAAGGCTCCCTTAAGCACATCACTGGGGATCCCAAGGAAGAACGACCCAGTGGCACTTGCCATTCTCTAAACCCACGAGAAACCATAATGAACGACTGCTTTCACCTATTTAAGTTTTGGGGTGATCCACAGGAATAAATATCCAGAAAATTGTCTTATATCTTTTATGGTTATCAGTTCTCTTGAACAAGATGGAAAAATTAAGACTCTTCCTTTGAGCTTAAATAAATTAAATCTCTTTGTAGACACCTGTTTGCTTTTATGTTTTATAGACTTATAATAATAATAAGAGTTAACATTCATTGAGGGTTTACCACGGTATCAGCACTTTACATGAATTAGCTTATTTAGTTCTTGAAACAGCCCTATAAGGTAGGAACTATTATTAGCCCCAATTTACCCGTATGGAAGCAGATTAACCCTCACCTGCCCATGGGCTCAGTATACCAGTGAAAAGTTCTCTCAACCACCATCATTTGACCAATAAAGTCAACATGAAAGCTATAAATGAAACAAATATCTAATGGAACTTTTCTAGAGATAGTCTGTATGTAAAACATAATGGAAAAGATAAAAATATCTCAAAACACACTGAAGCATTAAAATCATCCATCACTTCAGAAAAATAAAGCATTCTTTACTTGATCTAAACTCCACCGCAAAGCTTGTACTTGGACGTTCATATTCTAGCTCTGCATCAGTATCAGTCCCTCCTGAGACAAAAAGTTAAGAACATGAGCTGACCAAACCAACAGCCTACACTTACCAATTTCCTGCCGAGTGCTGCACACTCCAACTCCATACTCCTCTAGGACTTTGGCAGCTGCCTCCTGACATGGTCCAGTGTTCCTCGCAAACCCGAGATAGTTGTAGGAACCCATGTTTATAACATCTTTAATTATATTCCCTGTGTACCTGTATATCAACAGCATAAAAGTTCATGAAACTCAGGAGCAAGTCAAATACTTACACGTGCTAATAAACTTATTGATAATACAAAAGGAAGCACCGTCTGTAGGAATTAAGAGAGAATATGGTCTCCATGAAAAGCAGCTCAGACTCACCACCAACTAGGAAGGTGGGCGTTAAAACGGAGTACCAATGTTCACTTATCAACAGGGATGTCTAAAAACTGACTCTATTGGGGGACTCCCTGGTGGCCCAGTGATTAGGACTTGGCCCTCTCACTGCTGTAGCCTGGGTTCAGTTCCTGGCCAGGGAACTTCAATATCCCACAAGCCATGCAGCATGGCCCCCCCAAATTTTTAATTAAAAAAAAAACAAAAAAAAAAACACTGACCATATTCAGTGTTGGCCAGGACACTTTTATAAGCTCTAGATAAGAATATCCTTTCCTTTTGGAGGGCAGTTTGGCAGTACTTACCTATCAAAAGATACATTGGGTTGATACATTCATTCTTTTTTGAACGAACTTTTTGGCCAACTCAATACATATTTTTGACTGAGCAATTCCTACACACATATAAAAGGATATACGCTTAAGGAAACTTCAAGTCACTACACAATTCATCTACCATGTCCCTTTCTCAGGCACATGGACCAGTGACATTCCACATGGTGGAAGCGCAGTCAGCCCTGGACCCCACAGCAAAGACATCCCAGTTCAGAGGCTTTACCGGTCTAAGATGGTCATGAAGTATAGACAAAGAATAAACTGCTGCTGTCTTCACTCAGAGATCTGGGGTTTTTAAGATAGGATGAGGCAGCCCAATGTGTTTTACATTATATGTATCTATACTGTAGAATACTAAGTAGCCACTACAAATAATGAGCTTGCTGTGAATAAGCTCAAGAAAGATGTTACTGACGTGTTAGCAAGCAAAAAAGCAAGATGTAAAATACTTTCTACAGTAAGATCCCATTTGTGTAAATCAAAACACTGTGTGCAACCCCAGTAACACACTACACACATACGCCACAGAAAATATCTGGAGGAATAACATACAATCAACTGATAATAATGGGCACCTCTAGGAAGCGAGCATTTGTGGGGAAGTGGATTCAAAAAGGACAGTGGTTAGTTCTCACAGGGGACCTTCACTTTATTTGTATTATCTTTTTTATTTTTTTAAATAATGACCATACAACCATGAAATGCTTGTAAAATATAAACAAAATTTTATGAATATATAAAATTTTCCACTCTGTGTTCTGTGACAACCTAGAGGGCTGGCATGGGTGGGAGATGGAGGGAGGTTCAACCGGGAGCGGACATATATATACCTATGGCTGATTCATGTTGATGTATGGCAGAAACTAATTATCCTCCAATTAAAAAAATTAGTTTTCTAAACAGTTCAATTCATTTAAGTAAAAACACTCCTTGAATCATCTGAGAAATCAAAATATCCATAAATAAATTCAGACACTTGACTCTACTAAAAGGCCCAACAAAAAGGACGATTTTTCTTTGTTTTTTTTTTTTCAATTATAATTCAACAGTGGTAGATGTCATAGACAGATGCATTTTAAAAATCTCCAAAACAATGAACAACATGCAAGAAAGTTAATCATGTTGTATTGTACTCTCAAAACTTCTACTCCTGCTTTGACAGAATACTCTTAACTGCAATAGGAAATCTTCTGAGGTGAAGAAATGCTCTGAAATAGTTTTGCAACCAAGACTCACTTGAAGGACCAGTTGTAGTCGTGAGACTGTCTCTCCATAATGTCCACCCTGGCTCCAGGCACGCTGCAGATGGGCCGGTTCCAATTGTCTCTGATCCTCATGTAGAGATTCCTCGTGTAGAAGTTCTCAAAATCCTGGTACAATGACACGAAGTCCTGCCAATGAATGGTGAGATGCCATACGTTTAACTGAGCTTCTCTGCACAACTTCTCTTCTCATATTACAAGAGCACTTTAGAAGGAGAGGTCAGTTATTCAGAATTAACTGATATGGAAAACATTTGGGAAGGCATCCATTCTTTCTGTTGTTTTAAAACAACTCAACCAGATAAAAATCACTTAGCTTTGACTGATGAGCTCTAAGAAAATGGTTGCAAGTAACTACCTAACTGCACAAAAGTAGGGTCAAAGAATTTAACTTCATAAAGCAGGCTTCATAAAAATAAAACTTAGTTGTACAATTCTGTCAATAAATGGTTTTCCTTCCTAATAACCTTAAAAACACTGCTCTTTGCTCCATCTCTGTCCCCATAATGTATTAGGGGAAATGCCATAAAACCCTGTAATTCCAGTTTCAACCAAGAAAAATAATTCCAAAATTAAGATTCCATTCTCTGCATATTTTCAAGGATCAAAAGGAAATTAATTCAAAGGAAATTTTCCAAAATAAGAAAAACTAAAAGCTAGGTTATAGAAACACACCTATCTCGGGTTTCTTTCCTTGGATGGGAGTTTTTAAAAAAAATCTCAAAATGAATTTCCATGATCAAGACTTTAGACTTTAAAGATCTCCCTTATAAGTTATGCTAAAATCTAAGACTGTAAAAAATACAGGCACAGTGAAGCTTTAATTAAGGCATAATGTTCTGCTCAGAACAGAGTGACCAGACCACATGAGGTCTACTTGAAGGTAATCAGTAAACAAAACAGAAGAAAACTGTACCAGAGTTTGACAACAGTCAGCAAACTACTGAGCTTCTAGCCCTCAGATCTGGGCTTGGTGCCAACCCAAATTAATCTTTTAAATAAGCTAATCAAAAATATTAAAAGTTTAAGCCTTATTCTTTAAAAGATTTTCACTGCTAAAGAAGGTTCTACATAAAACTTTAAAATTAACAACCTTCTAGGACACTGGACTCTGAAGTGTCTACTAAATAAGCCTCACAGTAGATAAAAATCTCCTCAAATAAAGCTAAAGCAGAGTCACAAAGTTCTCAGGAATTTGTGGTACCTGATACCATCTCTCCTGCAATTGGTTCTAACATTTACATTTCCTTAAGAGAAAATATCCACAGATGCTCGTCTGTCACAACTGGAAACTTACTGCTCAAATATTCGGTGGACCAAAAAGCGTCTTCAGTTTTTTGTGTGCTGTGTGCTTAGTCGCTCAGTCGTGTCCGACTCTTTGCGACCCCATGGACTATAGCCCACCAGTCTCCTCTGTCCTTGGGGATTCTCCAGGCAACAATACTGGAGTGGGTTGCCATGCCCTTTTCCAGGGGCTCTCCCCAACCCAGGGATCGAACCCGGGTCTCCTGCATTGCAGGTGGATTCTTTACCGTCTGAGCCACCATGGAAGCCCAAGAATACTGAAGTGGGTGCTGTGCTGTGCTTAGTCACTCAGTTGTGTCCGACTCTTTGTGACACCATGGACTGTAGCCCGCCAGACTTCTCTGTCCATGGGGATTCTCCAGACGAGAATAATGGAGTGGGTAGCCTTTCCCTTCTCCAGGGGATCTTCCCAACCCAACTCCTGCATTGCAGGCAGATTCTTTACCATCTGAGCCATCAAACTTCCTGACCCAGGAATCAAACTGAGGTCTCCTGCATTGCAGGCAGATTCTTAAAAATAAAAAACATTTTTCATTTTCACCAAGAACTTTACTGAACATATTCACCATTTTGTTCCACTACCTTCTGCTATTTTTCAGGCAACTTCAGGAGTTGACATTTTTCCCACTAAGAGAATTTTGTAAAATTCGAAATAAATGGAAATCCAAAGGCGCAATGTCTGGTGAATATGGTAGATGAATCAGAACTTCCCAGACAAGCTGTAACAGTTCCTGCCTGGTCATTAAAGAAACATGCAGTCTTGCAGTACCCTGATGGAAGATTATGCATTTTCTGTTGACTCATTCCAGATGCTTTTTGTCAAGTGCTTTCAGTTGCTCTAAGAGGAAGCAGTACTTGTTGGAATTTATTGGATGAAGACCAATGAAGCCTTTGGTGTTCATTTCTCTTGCCCCATGATCTCTTTCGTTCCAACATTATTGTACAGTATCCACTTCTCATTGCCCATCACAGCTTGTTTTAAAAATGGAACTTTTCATTATATTTCAGTAGAGAATCACATATGGAAATACAGTCAAGAAGGTTTTTGTTCACTTATGTGGAGCCCAAACACCAAAGTGATTAACATAACTGAGCAGGTGTAAATTATTTCCAATGCTTTATCTGGATATTTTGAATATGTTAGCTATCTCCTGTGTGATATAATGTTGGCTGTTCTCAATTAATGTCTCGATTTGACACATTAGTTAACAACTTCAACTGGTCTCCCTGATGGTAAAACATCATCCAGCAAAAAATCTCCAGCATGAAACTTCACAAACCACCTTTGATAGATAAGTCATGGTACCATCTCCATACACCATACAAATCTTTTTTTGTGTGTTTCAGCTGCATTTTTACCTTTCTTGAAATAATAAAACATAGAATCTGCCTGCAATGCAAGAGACCCGGGTTTGATCCCTGGGTTGGGAAGATCCCTTGGAGAAGGGAATGGCTACCCACTCCACTATTCTTGCCTGGAAAACTCCATGGACAGAGAGGAGCCTGGTGGGCTACAGTCCAAGGGTTGCAAGTCAGACACAACTGAACAACTAATACCTCCACTTTCTTTTTTCAATATGGAGAAAATGTTGTTGTTTTTTCTCTTCCATCTTCAATATTTAAATAGCTACACAAACATTCAACAATTTTGATAATTTTTTTTAAAATGCACACTGATATAACACCTGTCACAATACAATCTAACAAAATTTTTGAATGAAGTTAAAGACAACTAAGTGCTACTAGAGCCAGGAAAAACCAAACAAACTTTTTCTCCAACCCAATAAATAAGAGTCACATTAGGGGTAGAGGAGGAAAAGCTGAGCTTGTAGTTCATTGGCAGTGTGAGAGACAGGTTATAATAAGCGATGGCTGCAAACCTAGCATTTCCCAAATGTCTCAAGACAAAACTCCAGGGAATTCCCTGGTGGTCCAGGGGTTAAGACTCGGAGTTTCACTGCTGTTGGGCCTGGGTTCCATCTTTGGTTGGGGAACTAAGATTCCATAAGCTGCACAATGTGGCTAAAAAATAAATAAAACTCCAGCATCTACTGTATAGAAGGATTTTGCCCCCATGACAAAGAAGCTTTCTCTGAAAAGCTGAATAATGGGGCCATGTGGGGGTACATACATCCATACAGAAAAATGGCTGACCAAGCCTGTGCTTATTCTGCATGCAAACCAGTCTTTCAGCCACAGGAGGTAAGTGACGCAGATGACAAGAATCCCTGAGGGAATGTTTTACTTGAACTGCAGAGGTCAAAAGCCAGGGGCCCACTTTCTGACATCTAGTTTATTTCTCTCATAAACTAAATTATTTCTCTCATAAAACCTAAAAATAAGTAAAACAGGTACTAATTATAGTGCAGGGAAGCAATTTTTTCAGAAGAATTAATAATTTCTATCACAACCTAAGTTGAACTTACCAACCATATTATATACAGCCATATTATATACCTTTACACATCTATACTATGTCCAGATATATGCCCTTCCTTATCTTATTAGACTGAATCACATGAAATTATCATTTCAGCAGTTCAAAAATGGTCAAATATTGGTATTTTCATGTGATCTGATGTATATTTATTATTTAAAACGCAATGAAAACAGGAAAACAAACTCACAAACTTAGGACAAAATACCTTGGCACTATTCATAAAGGAAGACTGATAAAGTTGCTTACTTTAAAAGAACTTCTGTTCATTAAAAGACACACACAGAAAACCTATGGCTGATTCACACTGCTGTTCAGTAGAAGCCAACACAATACTGTAAACCGATTCTTCTTCAATTGAAACCAAGTAAGTGTTTAAAACAGATACACACAGGGTGGCAAGACAAGTCAGAGAATGGGCTCAGACAGTGGTGAAGTGTCTTCTGGGAGACACAAACATTTCCTGTAAACTGCTAAGAAAAACAAAACAGAAACCCAACAGATAAACAGGCCAGAGATTTTAACTGGCACCTCACGAAATAGAAACATCAAATGATCATTACACACCGTGCAAAGGTGTTTCGCTTAATTGGGCAACTGAGAAATGCAAATTAAAACTACAATGAGATAGTAGGACTGACAAAAAAAAATTTAACTCTGACAACAGTAATTGTTGATTAGGATGTGGAACAATGAGAACTCTCAAACACAGCTGGTAAGTGTAAAAAAATAGTACAATCACTCCGAAAAACAGTTTGTCACTATCTAGTAAAGTTGAACACATGCATATTCTATAACCCATGTATTCCAAGACTTGAGAAATTCACAGATACATGTTCAGGAAACATATCAGAAAGTTGACAGCCGTTTTATGAGTCACTGAAAAAACTGAAAGAAAAAAAAAAGCCTCAATGTCCACTGATACTAGAGTAGATAAATTTTAGTAGTTATACTCTTACACTGGGATTCTATACAGCAATGAAAATGAAGCAAAAGTACACCACAAAACGGCTGAATCCTATGCTGAATACACAAACTAAGGCACAAAAACAAATATACAATTCAAATCCATTTCAGAATGTTCAAGACTGGGCTTAACTAAATTTTATTGCTTATAGATATACATGCAGATGATAAAATCATAAAGAAAAGTCAAGACAATCGCTAGCCCGGGGAGAGGGAAAAGGCAGGACTGAGAAGGGACTGTGGGGGTGCAGTTTCTGAGGTGACAGCAATGCGCTACCTCTAAGGTGGGAGTTCCATCACTGCTCACTCATATAAGCACTCATTACAACCACACCCACTTTTTTATTAACCTTCCAAGATGTGTGCTGTACCTATGTATATATTGGTTATATATAGCCAATGAACAGGTTAAAAACTAAAGGAAAGAGCATTTTCCAATAAATCTCAAAAGTTTTACATGACAGTCTGTTGAACTGCCTGGCTCAACAGTGTGGAACCCAATTTGCCGTAACATCTGACCACAAGAAAACCCACTGTGTCTGCTGGCACTAAGACATGTATCTATTCGGGAAACATCAGGGTGCTTCCAAACCTTCGGCCACTGAAACTGAAGTCTACACACCTGAAACCTTTTCTTTAAAAATGCTCTAGAAAAACATCTATTTCTGCTTTATTGACTATGCCAGAGCCTTTGACTGTGTGGATCACAATAAATTGGAAAATTCTGAGAGAGATGGGACTACCAGACCACCTGACCTGCCTCTTGAGAAACCTATTTGCAGGTCAGGAAGCAACAGTTAGAACTGGACATGGAACAACAGACTGGCTCCAGTTCAGCGACTGAACTGAACAGTACTGTTGAGACTTTTCATGGTGATAAGCAGGATGACTGACTGACTGACTCTGTGTGTGCTCAGTCACGTCTGACTCTGAGACCCCAAGGATTACCCCGCCAGGCCCCGGGATTATCCAGACAAGAACACTGGAGTGAGTTTGCTATTTCCTCCTCCAGGGGATCTTCCCAGCCCAGGGATCGAATCCCTGCAGGTCCTGCATTAGCAAGTGGGTTCTTTACCACTGAGCCACCCAGGAAGCATGATAAAGAGGATACAGAATATCAAAGACAGGCTAATGAAAAAAAAGTCTTTAATGGTCTAAATTTTTATTTTGGCAACACCTTTTCTAGAGAAGGAAATAACCTCATAAGGTATGCCCAGACATAGCTGAAACATGACAAAACTGTTTCAATACTTAAATTAAGAGAATTTGAAAATCCTATATAATTCCCACCTGAAGAAGTAATGAAAATGAAAAGCAATCCAAAAAAGAGGGAATATAAGAATATGCATAGCTGGCTCACCTTGCTGTACAGCAAAAACTAACACAACATAGTAAAGGAACTAAACTCCAATAAAAATTAATTAAAAAAAAAAAGCATTATGTGGCTAGGGGTATTAGAAACTAACAATGTCATCTCTAGCTCTACTTAATGAAGACAATCAGGTGAAATAACCTGAGAAAGGTTATTAAGTTGGTGACTTTAAAATCTTTGAATTGTGGTCAAGAGCTTTCCCTACTATTCATGTAAGTCATATTACTTACTGTGTGTTCTTTCATGTTTTTAATGTTATAGGAGGTCACTTCCTTGTTTCTGTAACATCAGTGAAGGAATAAAATGAGATTTCAAGATTAGAGACATCTGTTTTCTCTAAATCTAAAAGTGGGTCATCTGTGTGTCTGCATCTGAATATGTATTCACACACACAGGACTGTGAATACATCAAAGCCCAGAACTTTTCACTGTAATTATTACCACCACTCACTTCTTAGCACTCACCTCTTAAACACTTAACTGAATGTGTAATATGATACATTAACATGTGCCAAGCAGTCTTTCAGGCACTGATTATACAGTGAACAAAAAGAAATAATACTCTTTTGCCCTTGTGGAATTTATACTTTGGTGGAAGAAACAGGGAACAAGACACATGTATAAAGTATGTCAGTAGTGAAAAGTGCCAATGAAAACAAAAATCAAACAGAGAAGCAGGATGTAAAATGCTGGCGTCATGCTGAAACTTAGCTTGGACGGCCAGGGAACAATGAGGAAGAGAAAGCAAGGGAACCATTCACAAGACTACCTGGGGCAGAGCTTTCCTGGCAGGTGAACAGCAAGTGCAAAGGCATTGAGGCAAAAGCATACTTCCTTAGAGCCTTGACGGAAACGCAAAGAGACCAGTGTGCCTGGAGCAGAGGAGTGAGAGGCTAAGTAAGCAATAAATTATGCCTAGGTGATAAATTCAGTTCAGTTCAGTCGCTCAGTAGTGTCCAACTCTTTGCGACCCCATGAATCACAGCATGCCAGGCCTCCCTGTCCATCACCAACTCCCAGAGTTCACTCAAACTCATGTCCATCGAGTTGGTGATGCCCTCCAGCCATCTCATTCTCTGTCGTCCCCTTCTCCTCCCGCCCCCAATCTTTCCCAGCATCAGAGTCTTTTCCAGTGAGTCAACTCGTCACATGAGGTGGCCAAAGTATTGGAGTTTCAGCTTCAACGTCAGTCCCTCCAATGAACACCCAGGATTGATCTCCTTTAGAATGAACTGGTTGGATCTCCTTTCAGTCCAAGGGAATCTCAAGAGTCTTCTCCAACACCACAGACTGATAAAAAGGGGTGAAGTCTGAATTTCCTAATGGACCACAAAAGGGATATGCCAAAAAGAGGAACTGAGGATTAACTCCAAAGTTTTAAGCCTAAGCAACTGGAAGAAGAGAACTGTTATTCATGGAGATGGGGAAGACTGCTGGTTGATTAGAGAAGGGGATGTCAGCTCAGTTTTAGACACACAGAGTTTGAGGGGCCTATGTGGGGATGCCAAGTGGGCAGCTACCTACACAGTGTAGAGCCCAGTGAGGGAGACAGTGCTAGAGACATATATTTAGACATTATCATCATACAGAGGGGCACTGAAAACCAAAACAGCGGATGACATCACCAAGGGAGTGAGTACAGATGAGAAGAGGGGCTAAGCATGAAGCCTGCGCCACAACCTACATCCACACTGAGAAGTTGGGCAAATGACAAGGATGCAGTGGGAGAGGACAAGAAAAGACAGCCAGAAAGACAGGAGGAAAACCAGGCAAGCAGGTTCTGGAAACCGAGTGAGCAAAATGCTTCAGTAAGGAGGGAGTGATCAACTGGGTCAAATGCTGCTGCGAGGCCAAACAGGACGAACACTGAGAAAGGACTATCAGCTTTTGCAATACAGGAATTTGAAGTTTCAGTTGAAGTGGTGGGGCAAAATTTGGACTGGAGCAGGTTCAGTGGAGAGCAGAAAGAAAGACATTGCTACATCGAAGAACTCTGCTTTAAAAGAAGAAAGGAGCCGTAAATGAGAAAGGATCGAGAGAAGGTTTCTCCCTGCTGTGATACAGGACAAACAGAGACGAGGCTGACTCGGGAACCCCAGAGGCCGGCACTGACTCTGCAGTGAGCAGGAGCGGAGCACGGGCCTGTGCTCCTATGACAAGCTCTACTGGACAGCCACACTTCGGCAGAGAAGACCGTTTGTCTACATTTTCAGTCATCTACGACCAAAGATGCCATGGCATTTTCCAAATGCTTTAACGAGAAGCAACAAAACCAAAACATAGTTTGAAATCTAAGGAAACCTCAACACGGTTTCTTAAACTGGGATCTAAGAGCTGTTGAGGGCTTACAGGTAGTCTCTGGGACCTATGAATTTTATTATTGTTTTTAAACTTTATCATAATAAGCATTTTGAAATCAGTTTGCCAGTTTGACACTGCAACGTTACTCTATTTAAACTTCGAATGACTGAGGACAGGGGATAGGACACCTGTTTTTTAAACTTCCACATTCTGAGTTAATAGTAAAAAAACAGTTCCAAACAGCTGAATGAAAAGAACAGCTAAATAAAGAAACAGAGACCTCAAGATTCAAAAGTCAAAAAAACTTCCTAAAAAAGCTACATTGTTGCTAAGCAAAAAAGCCTAATAGGTGACAGGGAAACTCTTGCAAACCTAGCTACATCACTAGTGCGAAAGGGGAAAGTGTTAACATTCAATAAAACTCTTTAAAAAGGTTTATTCTGGATTTAGATTCCCAGTGAGAAATCCCTAGAAGAAATAAAGACAGATGACTACTCTATATGATGAAATATGATTTGGCAATAAAAAGAATGAATAACTGAAATACTACACCATGGGGCTTCCCTGGTGGCTCAGACAGTAAGGAATCTACCTGTGATGCAGGAGACAGGAGTTCGATCCCTGGGTAGGGAAGATCCCCTGGAGAAGAGAATGACACCCCACTCCAGTACTCTTGCCTGGAGAACCCCATGGACAGAGGAGCCTGGTGGGCACAGTCCACGGGGTTGCAAAGAGTCAGACACACGGAGCGACGAACACTTTTTTCACTTTTTATACATGGATGAATTTCAAAAACATCCCAAATGAAAGAAGCCAGACAAAAAATTACACACTATATGATCCCATTTATATGAAATGTCTAGAGATGGAAAGTAGGTTAGTGGCTACTGAGCATGGGCTGAGGGAGGAAGGGAGATTGTTATTGGATATGGGTTCCTTTTTCAGATAATGAAAATGCTCTAAGATTAGCTTATGGTGCTGGCTGTACATTTTCTGTAAATAGTAATAAAAATCATTCAACTGTACGTTTTAAACAGGTGCCCTTCATGGTGTATAAATTATATCTCAATAAAGCTGTTCAAAAAAAAACAAACAAACAGGCAGAGGACTTCCTTGGAGGTTCAGTGGTAAAGTATCCCCCCTGCCAATGCAGGAGACACAGGTTCGATCCCTGATGAGGGAAGATCCCACATGCTGTGGGGCAACTGAGCCCGTGCTCTGGAACCTGAGCTGCAGCCCACGTACCACAGCTACTAAAGTACTGAGCTCACATGCCACAGCTACTAAAGCCCTAGAACCTGTGGTCCCCAACAAGAAAAGCCACACAACGAGAGGCTCGAGTACTGCAACTGGAGAGCAGCCCTTGTGGTAACGAAGACCCAGCACAGACAAAATTAAATGAATAAATAAGCATTAAAAAAAAAAGTGTTGGATAATGAACAAGGGCCTCCTGTAGACCACACGGAACTCTGGCCCAATGTTACGTGGCAGCCTGGATGGGAGGGGAGTCTGGGGAAGAATGGATACAAGTATGCATATGGCTGAGTCCCTTCGCTGTTCACTTCAAACTATCACGACACTGTTAACTGGCGATGTGTGCTGTGCTTAGTCGCTCAGCTGTGGCCGATTCTTTGCGACCCCATGGACTGCAGCCGGCCAGGCTCCTCTGTCCATGGGGATTCTCCAGACAAGAATACTGGAGTGGGTTGCCACTTCTTTCTCCAGGTAATCTTCCTGATGCAGTGACTGAGCCTGTGTCTCCAGCACTGTAGGCAGATTCTTTACCGCTGAGCCACCAGGGAAACCCATGTGGTAACTACCCACCATAATTTGCTCCTGACTTCTAGGTATTTGCTATTTAGATGTTGGAACATTTTTATTAACTCAAGCTTTTACTGTATCTATCACATACATGTTTCTGAACTACTAGCTTCACCTAATAAGAAATCAGACTGAGAAAAACACATTTTCATCCAAAACACCACCAATAACAGAGAATCAAGCAGCAAAGAATTTCAACAATTTTATGCAAGTTATGTAAAACAGAACACAGTTATGCAAAACTCACCTTTACTACCATGACTGTGTGGTTCATTTCTACCCAAAGCAACAAAGAAAGAAGAACTAACATAAATAGTTTAAGCGGGCTCTCTTTTGTAATGGAATGAGGGAAAAAATAAGGATATGGTAACAAGCACCACTCAGGGAAACAAGAAAGTAACAATTTTATATTTGCATTTTACGATCCTAAGCAAGCACTTTCCCTCCCCTCTTTGCAATGCCAACACTTTAAAAATAGCCTATTCCTCTCACTACATCTAATCCAGCGTAAGAAGACACACCCGATCTACCATAAAGCCAAATAAGCCTTCCTTCCCTTCTAAAAGCTGAACTGTTACAAGAAAATGGCAGAATTCAGGTTTTAGCTACTAATGTCATCTACTATGAAAATCCTACTGAAATGGATTTGAATGACTCAGTACGGTCGTCCCACGAACAAACTCTATAGGTAAATGTCCCCTCTGTTCTACATACTTCCTCCTGTTACTTCCTTCAAGAATTATTTCCTGATTTACCCTATGCTACTCAGCTTACTTTTTTGTTCTACATCTGCATACAATCCAAGTATTATTTATCTGCACGGTGCTTTGCAAAGGCCCACAATTTTGAAGTGTTTATGTTTCCTCAACAGAATCAGATTTAAGAGGAAAATCTACATGTTCCAATCCTTCTACACAAAGTGAAGTACACACATAGGCAATCCCAATGCTTCGAAATAGTCAATTCACCCTCTGGAGACGTGAAACAAGTTCTAAGACAGGGTCCTCCATCACAAAGGAGTTCAGATGCATCCCCGCGGGTTCATCTGCTCTCCCGTCACACCGTGAGAGCGCGCGCACCAGCTGTGCACACTCTTCAGTCACTCCCCTCCTCAAAACTGCCTACCAGACATTCGAACACAGCTTCTCACACGTGCACTTTCCAGGCTCTCCCAAACATTCCCCGTGCCTCTGCCTACACTTCTACCTGCTCAGCAGCAAAGCTCTCTATACCACAATCGGCGCTCCCCCAACTCCCACCTGTACATGCCAATCATTAGGTTGGCATAGTGTACAGACATAAGAGGTCCCTGTAGATAAAAGATTTTCTAGTCTGAATAGTCAGTGAATAAAACTTTAGTTCCCACAAGTCACCACCAGCACCACCAACTCAGTCTAATAAGGAAGATATTGGTTTGTACATTAGTCATCCTGGTACTGTAACAACACAGGAAGTAGACAGTAAGCTAATAACCTATAGTGGGTAAACCAAACCTGAGGGGCGTGAAAAATCAGTACTGTGATGCACCCTACCAGAAAGCCTACTTGGGATATACATGGGCGGGGGGGAGTGAATAAGAAATTTAAGCTGTTCTAGTTTTAATGATGAAAATTAGTCTGGCATTCAGAGCTCCTAGAGTTCAGAAGGCAGGGTTTTGCTTGCGTTAGATAGGGCAACAAGGAAGGGCAGCTTGTGGCTCTGGGGCTGGAGAGGGGACAGCACGGTTGAGCTGAGAAGAGGGCCTGGCTCCTGAGCTCTTGCAGCTGCAGGATCCTCAGCCCCCATGCTGACCAGTTTCCGCCTCCTAGGGGCCTGGGACGCCCTTTCCTCCCCCGTGCTTCCCGATGCCGAGCCTGTGCCCCGCGCCCGCCGCCCGCTCCCAGTGCCACCGCCCGTCTCTGTGCTGGTCTCGCCGCCGCCACGCTGCCTCGCTCCTCTGACGCCCCAGGAAAGCGAGAGGCTCGGGGGCCACAGGCGCCCAACTCCCGAATCCCTTCTCTGATGGACCACATGCCCTGGCCTGGAGGGCCGCCCTCTATGCTTCACACGTGAGAACACACAAGTTTGCTTTTTGCAAGATCGGACATTATTTCACTCTATTTATTTTTTCAATGGAAAAATGAAAAAAAAATAAAAGCCTTTATTATGGGAAAAAGAAAATCATTTTAAATCGTTTATCATTTTAAATAATAAAATCGAAAAACTTAAAAAATGCCCATAATGAAAATTTTGGTTTGGGAAAGAACATACTGTTGTTCCTTAGTACAAGACAACTTAGGCTTTGTTTGTTTGTATTTTATTGGAGTATAGTTGATTTACAACAATTTTTTAAAGAGTTGTATATTATATTTAACTATGTATATTATACTTAACTATAGAGAAAAGTGAAGTGAGGGGAAAGAGAGTCTCCCAGAGACAGTCATTACATCTCTGTTTACCATGACTAAAACAAGATTGCTTTCCATGGAAACAGAGTAGCTCAGTCACATTCTGCTTCCGGGTTTGTGTTTTTGGGGAGCAGAGGTGATCTGTGAACAAGACAGGCGTGTCCAACATGTCTATGACAAAACACAACACGCGTTCTGAAGACCACGATCGTTCCTGAAGACTGCAGACACAACTTAGAATACCATGTGGTGTTGTGAACAGAAAGGGCACGGCTTCAGGCTCTTCACAGACCTGCCTCCACAAGCTAGCTCTAACAGCACATATCTGGGGAAACAGTACTTAACCTGTGAACTGCAGCTTTCTTAGCCATAAGTAAGTATATATTCTTGCGACGATGAAATGATGTTAAATGCTTTGATTTCTGTGACTTTACCTTTGTCCTCACTTTCCTTGTGGAATGTTTTCATTTAACTGCATCTAGATTATTATTATTTTTTTTATTTTAACGTATACCCAAATGCCTAAAGAAAAAAAAAGAGTGAAAACAGCAAGATAAGAGGCTTCCGTTTACAGAACTGAAGACTGACAATTACCTTCTGCTCCTCTCTTTCGGTTGCATGGTGACACTTTTCAATTCTCCAGTGCCTCAAGAAATCTCGAAGATATCCAAAGAGAGTCAGGACACCATACCCCACATAAGTAAGCACAGCAACCAGCATTGGCGTTTCTTCAAAACCTTCGTTAAAGGGTCTTTTATACAGTCCTCCATTTTGTGTAACATGATGTATCTAAAAGGGAATTAAAAATGTTTATTTCAGTCATGGTAAGAAAAAGATTACTACTTAAACTCTGAGTCCCTACAGATGTGTAACCTTCAGAACTCTCAAGGTAATTGTCAAAAAAATAAAACAATCCAAACATCCACTAAGTTCTAAGCAGGGCATAATTTTTTTCAATGGAAGTAAGTTTTAAGTTATTTATACTTCAGCTGAACAGCAAAGAGAAACAAGGGAAGGAGGACTGTCTAAGAAAAATGCTTAACACTGATTTCTATCATTTGATTTTACGAAAGAGATCCTAAAATGGTATAGTTGGAGAATGCATAATTTTCTTTGTTCTAATGAAGAAAATAGAAATGGACAAAGAGAATGCCTGTTCTGAAAATAGCATATTAGCTTACAAATAATCAAAAGTAAATTCAGTTTTAGAATAAAACATTCATAAATCTTTTACTAGCTTATATTCTTAAAGTCATCAAGCCACAGCACTTCAAATAATTATCACCACAAGGCCCTATGAAAACACATAGTTTACGCTGGCCTTTGTTGTTCGTGCTAACACAAATGAATTATGTGCAGAAGTAAAATGCTTACATAAGAGGGATCCAGCACTGTAGACAGCAAAAAGAAAGCGAAATCTAACACAAGGGGAAAACTGTTCGAGTGACCTGTGACAGTCCTGAAATCATTCTGTTCTCCCTCATCCTGACGGAGTGACTCTCCAAACACTGTAAGATTACGCCTGCTGCTGCTGCTGCTGCTGAGTTGCTTCAGTCGTGTCCGACTCTGCGCGACCCCACATACGGCAGCCCACCAGGCTCCCCCGTCTCTGGGATTCTCCAGGCAAGAACACTGGAGTGGGGTGCCATTTCCTTCTCCAACGCATGAAAGGGAAAAGTGAAAGTGTAGTCACTCAGTCGTGTCTGACTCTTCGCGACCCCATGGACTGCAGCCCACCAGGCTCCTCCATCCATGGGATTTTCCAGACAAGAGTACTGGAGTGGGGTGCCATTGCCTTCTCCAAGATTATGCCTAGCTTCCTTTTTTTAGGGATATCCAAATTTTAACACATAAACACCAACATACTATACTTTTGATCTCATAGGTGAAAACTTTTTACTCTTTGTTCAATTTTAATTGAAATGCTGCTTTAGAGTAAATTTCCACTGAAGTAGTTTGTACGTACTTTTAATCTTAACTCTGAAACAACCAACTGCTGTGAGGATAGTCAATCACAATTTCAGTTCAGTTCAGTCGCTCAGTCGTGTCCGACTCTGCAATCCCATGGACTGCAGCACGTCAGGCTTCCCTTTCCATCACAATTTACCAGGAACATGTATTTTCAATTGAGCACTGTACTAGAGTTAAGAATTCCAAAGGAATAGAAGACTCTTTCTTGGACTCTCAGGCAACCTGATCCAAGGACTAAATATATTTTAGATGAATGTATCCTGGGAATGTTAGCTTGAGAAAGCTACTAGAATGCTACAAGTCAGAACACTTTGGGAAGAAATTACTGAATTTGATGGAGGAAAGATATTGCATAGGCGAGATACATGGAATCTGTTGGTACTAATTCAATTTGGTGCCTAAAGAACTTCTGAAAACTATTCATAAAACTGACTTAGGTCTTTATCAATCTCTTCCCCAGAGGTGGAAGTCTGTGTTAACATCTAGTGCGTAGTAAACTTTTATGCAGGAGCAAAGCTGCAATGTGTTTAGAACAGAATAGTTAAAAATAAGTCAATATTTGAAGATTAAAAAAATGTTTAAAATACCATGCAAGCAAGCTATTAAGCTGGACAAAGCAAAATCACGATCATTTAAAACACAAGAAAAATAACATCCTGATTCTTAAAAAAAAAAACTATAAAAATATTTTGCCGTAGGAACACTGTTTGAATACCAGCAGCTAACTCATCTTTTAACTCTGAAATTGTTGGAATTGTTTTTTCTCAATAGAACATATGAATAAAAAGTAAGGCAATTTTCAGAGCTCCTATGTCTCTTAACAATTGTGTGCAGATACATATGCCAGGAATGCTGTGGGTGGATCTCTTTAAAAAAGATATTTCCCTTTATTTTCAGGCACACCCAAACCAGCAAGACCATGTAAATTTACACAGTTGGCTGGACTGAGCATGAAGCAGGAAGCTGAATCCTTAGTTTGCTTTGAAATACTGTGTGATTCTCTCACAGCTTCATTTAATAAAATTAAATGCATTTTAATGAACTGAGATTCAACTGTGAAGCAACTTCTATAATGTGGCCTCAGTCAAAGCACATGTGTGTGAGTCGCTCAGTTCTACCCAACTCTTTGTGACCCCGTGGACTGTAGCCCGCCAGGATCCTCTGTCCATGGGATTCTCCAGGCAAGATTATTAAGGCAAGAATACTGGAGTGGGTTGCCAGTTCCTTGTCCAGGGGATCTTCCCAACCGAGGGATCCAACCCACGTCTCCCACATTGCAGGCAGATTCTTTACCATCTGAATGCTAAATATGAACTCTGACGTGATTCAAATAAAAACAATGGTGTTATCACCCTATTTGTGTATAATATTCCATAAGGGAAAGCACCAGGTTGATTTCTGTTCACTGTACAACCAGCACTCAGGATAGGATTTATTAAGTGCTAACAACATCAGAAAACTTAAGATCGTGGCGTCCAGTCCCATCACTTCATGGGAAATAGATGAGGAAACAGTGGAAACAGTGAGAGACTTTATTTTGGGGGGGGCTCCAAAATCACTGCAGATGGTGACTGCAGCCATGAAATTAAAAGCCACTTGCTCCTTGGAAGAAAAGTTATGACCAATCTAGACAGCATACTACAAAGCAGAGACATTATTTTGCCAACAAAGGTCTGTCTAGTCAAAGTTATGGCTTTTCCAGTGGTCATGTATGGATGTGAGAGTTGGATCATACAGAAAGCTGAGTGCCGAAGCATTGATGCTTTAGAACTGTGGTGTTGGAGAAGACTCTTGAGAGTCCCTTGGACTGCAAGGAGATCCAACCAGTCCATTCTAAAGGAAATCAACCTTGAATATTCACTGGAAAGACTGATGCTGAAGCTGAAACTCCAATACTTTGGCCACCAGATGCAAAGAATCGACTCATTTGAAAAGACCCTGATGCTGGGAAAGATTGAAGGTGGGAGGAGAAGGGGATGACAGAGGATGAGATGGTTGGATGGCATCGCCAACTCAATGGACATGAGTTTGGGTAAACTCTGGGAGTTGGTGATGGACAGGGAGGCCTGGTGTGCTGCAGTCCATGGGGTCGCAGAGTCAGACATGACTGAGCTACTGAACTGAAAAAACATGACTTTTAGAACAGAGGTGCCTGGTGGGCTACAGTCTATGGGATCGCAGAGTTGGATGTGACTGACTGAGCACACACAGGAGGACCTTGGGCAGAATGTTAGGGGCTGAGTGTTTGTGTTTCTGCCCCCATTCAGATGTTAAAGGCCTAAGTCTTTCTGTGTGAAGGTATCTGAAGGCTGGGCCTTTGGGGGATAGATGTGTTTAGGTCCCAAGGGTGGGGCCCTTTTGATGTGACCGTGTTCAGTCGTTTCCAACTCTTTATGACCCCATGAACTGTAGCCTACCAGGCTCCTCTGTCCACGGGGTTTTCCAGGCAAGAATACTGGAGCAGGTTGCCATTTCCTCCTCCAGGGGACCTTCCCAGACCAGGGATCTAACCCGAGACTCTTTTGTCCCCTGCACTGGCAGGTGGATTCTTTACCACTGTGCCACCTGGGAGGCCCTTGATGTGATTGTTGTTGTTTAGTTACTAAGTCATGTCCAACTCTTTAGCAACCCCATGGACTGTAGCGTGCCAGGCTCCTCTGTCCATGGGATTTCCCAGTAATCCCAAGAATACTGGAGTGGGTTGCCATTTCCTTCTCCAGGGGATCTTCCCAACCCAAGGATCGAACCTACATCTTCTGCATTGGCAGGCAGATTCTTTACCACCAGGGAAGCCCATCTGATCTTAGAAGAAGAGCAGGCAGAGATCTCCACTGAGGAAAGGCCATGTGAGCATACTATGAGAAAGTGCTTGTCTTCAAGCCAGGAAGAGAGGGTCCTCAGGAAGAGGGTCCTCCCTAAGAACTGAACCTGCCAGTATCTTATCTTGGACTTCCCAGTCTCCAGAATAGAGAGAAACAAATATCTGTTGTTTAAGCCACCCTATCTATGGTATTTTGTTAGAGAAGCTTGAGTTGAGAGAGAGGTAAAGGGACATAATGCATATAACCTACTCTCAACTGGTTCAGGAAAAAAGAAGGGTGTGTGTTTGTATGGAGAGAGAGAATAATAGGGAATTTTCTTCATGAACCATTTGTGAGTCAGCAGCAGTTATAATGTACCTTTATCTTTTAGTACTTCAGTGCATATTTCTAAAAACAAAGACGTCCTCTTACCTAACTACAGGACAATTATCAAAATCAGGAAATTGCTAGAATACTAATATGGACTTTATTTAGATTTTGCTAATTGTCCTAAGAGTGTCTTTTGTAGCAAAAGAAAGATTTTGATAATGTATTGCATTCTCTCTTTCTTTTCAGAAAAGAAAAAAAAAGGGGGGTTTCACTGTAAAATAACTAGAAGGAATAATCCTGAGCAGAGGTTTCAAGAATCCCATAAAAGCAAACAAAGCAACTATGTAATGAAGCAATAATGAGGAAGTAATTACTGGAAAATGGAACCTTACATTTCTGATATAAACACAAAATCACAGAAGCATGATTTCTTTTAAAGCAAACACACACATTCCCGCTGAACATGACAGCAGGATGACAGGACCTGCCTTATCACCACAGAACGTGCCCACCTGGCGGAGAGCTTGGGACAGACATTATTTTAAAAACTAAAGTTCAATATGAACCACCCATTATGCCTCAACAATCAAAGGACTGTTATGTCTTTTCTTTTAAATGAACCCTATTCATTTCCAGTGATGTGCTGTGCTGTTCCTTAAAAATCAGTTCTGCTGAAATGGTCTTTTCTTGGAATTTTCCTGCAATGTACTAGCCTCTCTCTACTGCCTACCACACATACTAGAGAAAATAGTTTGGAGCTTTACGCCCATCACACAAGCTATGCCACACTCTGAACGTGTTGTTTCCAGAAGTGTCCTCATTTTGAAAAGCAGGGAGTCCACGTTTTTTTTCTTCTTGAAATCAGGATGAATTCCTGATTTCTTGTTGGTTAGTATCTCAGATGGAATGGACTAAGAAACACTTCCAGAGCCAGCTGTGTTTCCACATTCCCGTATTCCTCTTGCAAACTCCAAGTATGTACGCTCTGCTGCTTTCAGCCTGCGGCTCCCCGTGCACCCTGTGCAGTGGCGCTCGGCACAGGAGTTGCTACCGGCACCCACTACCCACACCTCTGCAGCACTCCTCTGTCTCCAGATAAGCATCAAGGTACAACTGATGAGTGTAACAAGAGATCGTGTGCCAGGGCGGGGCTGAGGTCTTCCCTGAGGTCTCTTCCGCCTCTAATGTGTTCTGGGCCTGGAACACAGTGCTTGCCACCGTGGCTTTGTAGTGGGTGCAAACTGGAAAGGCCACCAGAGTCACATCGGTCTCCCTTTTCTGGGAATATTCCCTCACACCAGGGGTGGGCGCCTGGTGGTCACACCTGTGCAGTAGGACCTGATTTCCTGGCTCACAACTGGCTGGCACAGGGGTAGGCACAAAATGAACCCTGTTAACTCTCTCACGTGGGGATTTAAAATTTCACTGGTGAAGGAGTCTGAAGAGCACTGGACCGCCAACATCCTGGGGAAAAGGTCCACAACTAGCTGCAGGGAGTAACTCCCAAGCACTGTGTTACTTCCTATCATTTTACCTTTTCTGAGTGGCTCATCAATGCCTCCCCACTCCCTCCTTTTGATTTTGCTTGTATACTCATCATCCTGACAGTAAGTCGCCTTTTTGTTCAGTGAGAGTCAGTTGCTATCAACTGAAAGAAATATAACAGACACAGAATCTGTGTTAAAAATATTTTTTGAACTTTTTTCCTGCACTTACTAAAATAGTTTTTTGTATGTTGGCATAGCCTGAAAACTTTTAGGGCTTTAGTAAATTTTAAAAACTGGCTCCCACGTTATCAATTCTGTGCATTTGTAATACTGCTTACGATCTTATCTAGGAAAAGGGATACCTGGCTCAACATTGGAAGTACTCATTTCTCTACATTAAGGGACATCAGATTCTAACTGCCTGCTGTAAGTAACCTCTCCCTACATTCTCATTAATACGCATGACGACACACTCCCAAAAAGGGGGGAAAGTCAGAACTAGCATTTTTTTTAAAGGGCAACAAATCAAAGAGGCCATAAATCACAATTCAGATAATATTTGTCTGCTAAGTTTGTCTAACTACAGAGAATATGCTCATCACCATTAAATAGGACTAATTTTCCACAGCATAAAAATCACAAAACAAAGGGCAAGTAATAGGTTATTTAACAAGATTTTAAGGAAACTGGAAGTGGAGCCTGGGAGCCTTGATGTGAGCAATGAAGTCAAGCCTGGATCCGGAGCTGGATGAGATCAAGTCGGGCTCGCTGGTTGGTTAACCGGTCAGCTCCACCCGGGCTGCCTTTTGGGCAGCCCCAGCCCAACTACTCAGGGTTATCATCCAGCTATGGTGGGCAACCAGGACCCACAGCCACCCCTTTGCCCCGTGGAGCCGACAATGGCCCAGTACCAGGCTCCCAGCAGACCCCTCCCCTACCTTCCCCAGGAGCACCTCCGGCCTCAACAGCACAGAGCCCTTGTGGCCAGACAGCCTAGGGCCAGTTTAGCCAAGAAGATGAACAAAATGGGCCAAGCTCCACTGTCCAGATGCACAGGAGCCTTGGGTCTCAGCCATCTGGGCTGACACTGGCGGTCAGCCAGCCAGCTCGCTTCAGCCCTCTGGCCCTCCCCCGACAAAGGCACAGGTGACTGCTCACCTGGCTGGAATACTGATCGGCAGGGCTGTGGCCCTCCCACTGTGAGGCTAGGCTATGGCCCACCAACATCACTGCCCCTCAGCATCAGGAAGGTTCCCTAACCCTGGTCTGCATGGCTCCTATCCTCAGGGCCACCCTGGGGCCCAGCTTCCCTAGCAATCTGTCCCACTACGGGCCTCCAGCTTCACACTCTGAGCTGGACAGAGTCTGAGGGGGAGGGGACAGCCAGAGCCAGCCCAGTCAAGTGTGCTCCCCTCCCTCAAGCTCTGTCCTCTAGCATCCAAACGACTGGCCCCCAGGACCACAACCACCCACACACTCTTCCCAGAAGCTAGGCTACCAGCTGCAACAAAACGGTTCCTGTGGACCAGCCAGGGGCCTCGGACCAATTATAGAAGTCCCTACCCAGGAGCAGCCACTTTCGTATGTATGGATGTGAGAGTTGGACTGTGAAGAAAGCTGATCGCCAAAGAATGGATGCTTTTGAACTGTGGTGTTGGAAAAGACTCTTGACAGTCCCTTGGACTGCAAGGAGATCCAACCAGTCCATTCTAAAGGAGATCAATCCTGGGTGTTCATTGGAAGGACTGATGCTAAAGCTGAAACTGCAATACTTTGGCCACCTCATGCGATGAGTTGACTCACTGGAAAAGACTCTGATGCTGGGAAAGGTTGGGGGCGGGAGGAGAAGGGGACGACGGAGAATGAGATGGCTGGATGGCATCACCGACTCTGTGGACATGAGTTTGAGTGAACTCCGCGAGTTGGTGATGGACAGGGAGGCCTGGCATGCTGTGATTCATGGGGTCGCGGAGAGTCGGACACGACTGAGCGATTGAACTGAACTGAACCCAGGAGCAGCCACTTTCGTAAGGCAGCCAGGGCTTCCCGACTACTGCTTCCTAAGTGCCTGGACCCTGATGCCATCCCAAGCCCTATTGAGGTTACTGAGATGACAGGAACAATCGGGGATCAGCGCCATCTGTTACTGGAGTATGGGGCCAGGTGCCACCCTTAGTCACCATCAACCTCCTGGTGAATGACCAAGGGAATGCAAGCCCCCGATACATCCGATGCACAGCCTACACTACCCCGTGCCCATCTGACATGGGTAAGGCTCAGGTGTCCCGGCAGCTGTCATCAGGCCGCTGGCAAGGCTGCCCCCAAAGGAGGCTTCACTGTGTAACACTGACCACGGGGAACCGGGCTCTTTGCGCTGCAATCACTGCAAACCATGTATGTGCCCTTCATGCAGTTCCTTGAGGGAGGGAAAAGCTTCCAGTGCTACTCCTGCAGCTGTATCAATGATGTTCCCCACCCTAGCCCCAGTGTTTTCAACATCTGGCTCATACAGGCAAATGTGTGGGTGCTTATGATGATCTTGAGCTATTCCTGGGCTCTTACGGATTCTTGGTCACTGTGGATGACTGCAAGAACATCACGTTCCCCACGACTCTTGCCTTCATCTTCATGACTGACGTCTCCTATAATGGCACCAGGAGTGGTCTTGTTAGGCTCCTCTGTGAGCAGCCCAAGGTGCTGTTAGACTTTCTTCCTAGGGAGGGTGCGGCAGAAGAGTCAGCGATCCCCGTTGGCTTTGTCACCTGTACTAAGGTGCTCCACCTGTACCATGCGGAGAGCTCCCTGGCCCAGCCACAGATGACAGTTGTATCCCATGTGGGTAATATGCTGGATGGCTTCCTGGTCAATGTCAATGAGTCTCGGGCAGTTCAGTTCAGTTCAGTCGCTCAGTCGTGTCCGACTCTTTGAAACCACATGAATCGCAGCACACCAGGCCTCCCTGTCCATCACCAAGTCCCAGAGTCTACTCAAACTTATGTGCATCGAGTCGGTGATGCCATCCAGCCATCTCATTCTCTGTCGTCCCCGTCTCCTCCTGCCCCCAATGCCTCCCAGCATCAGAGTCTTTTCCAGTGAGTCAACTCTTCACATGAGGTGGCCAAAGTATTGGAGCTTCAGCAGTAGCATCAGTCCTTCCAATGAACACCCAGGATTGATCTCCCTTAGAATGGACTGGTTGGATCTCCCTGCAGTCCAAGGGACTCTCAAGAGTCTTCTCCAACACCACAGTTCAAAAGCATCAATTCTTCGGCGATCAGCTTTCTTCACAGTCCAACTCTCACATCCATACATGACCACGGGAAAAACCATAGCCTTGACTAGACGGACCTTGGTTGACAAAGTAATGTCTCTGATTTTTAATATACTATCTAGGTTGGTCATAACTTTCCTTCCAAGGAGTAAGCGTCTTTTAATTTCATGGCTGCAATCAGCATCTGCAGTGATTTTGGAGCCCCAGAAAATAAAGTCTGACACTGTTTCCACTGTTTTTCCATCTATTTCCCATGAAGTGATGGGACCAGATGCCATGATCTTTGTTTTCTGAATGCTGAGTCGACCTTTTCACTCTCCTCTTTCACTTTCATCAAGAGGCTCTTAGTTCCTCTTCACTCTCTGCCCAGAGGCTCTAGGCAGACTGAATAACAGAGAGGACAGGAAGCTCATCAGGAGACAAGACTGTTTCAGCCTCAGGCGGGTGCCTATCGGACCCTGGCCAAAGAACTTGTGGCCCAAGGCTCTGGTGCAGACCTCGCCCTCTTCCGGAGTCTGTGTGTGGGCATGGCGATGCTCTCTGCAGTACCCCGGCTCGCTGGCGGCTCTCTGTTAACACACCTGCTTTCAGGTGAAGCATGACCAGCAGCAGCTCCTTAGTGACCAGAATCAGGATCTAGAGAAGGTCACTGGTTTTGACTGCGGGTCCAGACAAGCACTAATGTCTACGCTGTAGATTTCTCTGGGGCTTTCTACATGAGTGACACAACAGATGTGGGGCTGGATGGGGACAAGATGGTGACTGGGGGTTTAAGCATAACGTTTGACTCAATGAGGGGAGTGGAGCCCTGCGGTGTGCCCTGCTCTACCCCGGCTGTGCAGAGCAGCGTTGGTTCTGCATCCACAGCCTGGGGCAGGGAGGGGCGGGGCGGGGCAGTGGGGCGGGATTCTGAACAGCCCTGTGAAGATTATTCCTAAGGCTCTCATCTGTGCCCAGATGCTGGCCTGTTACAGAAAGAACTGTGCGAGCTCCTCCTCTGTAGGACAGTTGATCCTTTCCCAGGGCATGAAGCTGCTCCCAGTTCAGTTCAGTTCAGTCGTGTCCGACCCGAAGCTGCCCCCAGTATACCTGAACTCTGTGTTGAAGAGTGACGTCCTGGAGCTGAGGTCACTAATGATGACCGTGCCCAAGTCCGAAGGCTGGTTACCTCCATGGACGTGGCTGAGACCGATGTCTTGTTCCATCCTCAGCCACTACTGCTGACAAAGTCTCCCGTTGAGAATACCACTAAATCAGTATCTGGAGCATCTAGAGTGTCTAAGCAACAGGGGTCTGTATTTGCTGGAGAATGGGCTCAACCTCTTCCCTGGAGGGAGCAACTGTCCAGCAGGGTGTTGTCCAGAGCTTCTTCAGCCTCCTTCAGTGAGGCCACCAGGGGTCGGATGTTCTGCCAGTTTGGGATAATCTGCTGTCCAAGGAGGCGCGAGGCCTCAGTGATGGTCTGAGGGCACAGAGATGACAGTACATGAAGCTTATCGCAGTGAGACGAGAGGACAAGCTGGAGGTGCAGTGCAAACACCTCCCAGTGAAAAACAAGAGCCTGAGCGGGGGAGGATCCCATGAGGACCTTCTCTGTCACAGGCACAGGAGGTTCGGGCAGCAACTGGGCTAGAGCACGTGGGTAAACAGCGCAGGGTCCAGGCCAGCCTCCAGAGAGCACCCCAGGACAGCAGCTCCACAGCTGGCAAGTCACACAAGCTGACCTTAAATGAAGCGTAAGGGACACCTTCTTTCTTGGCTCAAGTACCTGACCACTCTGTCATGCCTTGCTGTTGGAAGGGGCCCTTATCCCCTTACATTACCCTCCTTTTCCTGCTAATCCTGTTGTGAGGAATGCAGTTTCTCAGCTCACTGTATGTGATTTGGTGTTGGGGGATTTGGAGCCACCCAGACCCTCACAATATTACATGTCCCTTTGGACCAGCCTCCAAGAAGAGAAGGGCAGGCAAGGAGAGTAGGGATCCCAGGGAGAAGGGCTGCTAATTCAGCTGTTTCATCAACAAACTTGCTATGCTCGGGATAAACACACACACAGGTGCACAAGGGCAGGGTGTAAACCACAGAGAGTGGAGAGAAAGTGGTCAGTCTTCTAGGGTCTAGACGTCAACAACCAACTCGGTCACTGAGGGGGGTTGACCAGCTTTCTTGCGCGGCGTCCATGGCTTGTTCTTTCTCCTACAGTGACTGGTGATCCCTTGGTGGATAGAGGCACATTATCAGACACAAATGGGCCTGGGAACAGAGCTGCAAAACGTATTGAGACCTGGGAGAGGTATCAGCCTCCTTTCCAGATGCAGAGGCCCCAACACTGGACACTTCTGCAGGAAGCCTCGTCATCAACTTGCAGTACCTCATGGAACCAGCCCACATCTCACTCTGAGCTCCCGCTGGAAACACCGCTCTCCAAGCTGGAGGCTGATGGGGAGAAAAGCAGAGGTGGCCGGTCCTTCCTGCCAGGACACAGTCTCTCCACAGGCTTCGGTACTGACAGAGAGCCTGATGGTTATCTTCCAGCCAAACCTGGCGGGGGCAGGACAAGGGCTGGGCTTGACAGAGACCAGGTTTGCCTGCTCCCAGCCTGGGATACTCCTGCTCTGGACCTCCCATTCCTCGTCATTAGTTTATTTTTCAATGTATCTTCAATTTGTAAAGAAATAAAATTAAGACGTAGGGAATTCCCTGGTGGTCCAAGGGCTGCAGAGCAGCTAAAAATATAAAGTTAAAAAAAAAAAAGATTTTAAGAAAACTGATTGTTTAGAAGAGGAAAAAAAAAAAAAAGACACTCCAGTTAGAGGTTTTCCTTCTACCATACTGCAGAAGAAACAGCTAAGTGGCCCCCTGTATACATTCTCTTTAAATTCCCGTTAGCGATAGACGTTCTTCAGTTTTCTCTGGGCACAAGGCTACCCAGCTACATACCACATTCCCCAATCTCTCTTGGAGCAAAAGACAGCCGTGTGAGGAATTCAGGCCAATAGGAAGTGAACAGAAATGATGGGTACAGCAGGGCTGGAGTACATCCTTTAAAACAGCAAGTGCTGCCTTCCCTCCACTTTCTCACCTCTCTGCCTGTGGTCTAGAATGTGGATGTGGTTGAAGACGTTAACTGAAGAACAGCACCCTTAAAGGCTGCAAGACAACAAAGATTAGATCCCACGCCCGACCTATTCAGGACTACCTACCTCCCAATTTTACGAACAGGCCGTCTCGACCGTATTTATTTAAACGTCACACAGCAACAAAAACAAAACAAAAAAATCAAAAACAACACTGAGACTTTTGCTTCCAAGTTGCAGTTAATAGGTAGAGCCAAGCCATCACTTTCACAGAAAACCTAGATAAAACTATATAGATTACTCAAAACAAGAAGTAGTTTTAAAGACAATGAGAAACTGTTTCCCACACAAAGAGAACAAGGTGAACTAAGATTCCAGAGAGGGAAGAGCCTTTCCTCAGTGAGCTAAAATCACTGGTCATTTTCTCTCCTCACGGCATTCACAGAATCTGATCATCAAGAGATCATAACTAGACTTGCCATGGGCAGAAGAGCTCTACCAAGGAAAAGAAAAACCAACAGAGTTTATAAGAGCTATATAGGTTGGTGTGAAGAGTCCTGGATATGTGACCAGTTTTCTGCATAGGACATTTATCAAGTGCTGGAGAAGCTATGGAGATGGACTAAAAAGGTGATGTGAAGTCAACCACAATCTTACCACGCTTAGGAGTTAAGGTCATACTAGAGGGAGGAGCCTGCAACAAACACACAATGGATCCCATCCTTGAGACACTGTACTCACTAGCTGCTGCTGCTGCTGAGTCACTTCAGTCGTGTCCGACTCTGTGTGACCCCCTAGACGGAAGCCCACCAGGCTCCCCCGTCCCTGGGATTCTCCAGGCAAGAACACTGGAGTGGGTTGCCATTTCCTTCTCCAATGTGTGAAAGCAAAAAGTGAAAGTGAAGTCGCTCAGTCGTGTCTGACCCTTAGCGATCCCACGGACTGCAGCCTACCAGGCTCCTCCATCCATGGGATTTTCTAGGCAAGAGTACTGGAGTGGCTTGCCATGTACTCACTAGAGTGAACTGAATCTACCTAAAAACTCTGCCCAGCCCACCAAACTCAAGACCTGGTTAGATGGAGGTGCTCAGGCCCTTCCCATATCTCTAAGAGAGCAAACGGCAAAAGGCAAAAAACAACTGACTTTAGCCTCTGCCAGTCTTTTAGTCATAACATCCAGCAACCAACCAAAAACCGCTGCTTTCCCAGGAGGCTGGGAGAGAACAGGAGTATGACTGAAAGAGGGAAGGCACGGTATAGAGTAGCTTTCTATCTCAGTACTGCTGGTCTTGGGGTATGTGTTTCCCTGGTGGCCCAGTGGTAATGATTCTGCCTGTTAATGTAGGAGATGTGGGTTGGGAAGGTCTCCTGAAATAGGAAATGGCAACCCACTCCAGGATTCTCCCCTGGGAAATCCCATGGACAGAAGTGTCTGGAGGGCTAAAGTCCATGGGGTTGAAAAAGAGCAGGACACAACTTAGCGACTGAACAACAAAGTTTTGGGGTTTCTCTCACACCTTGATCTCTCCCTTTAATTTCATGTCTCCAGAAGTATAGAATTCTCCTGTTTAATTTTTTTTTAACATTTCTAAAACTGCAAAAATAATTTTTGGACATCAGACTCTCCTAGGAACCCAGAGACCCCTTCCTACCAACAAGCTCAAAATCATCATGATCATCTCATTCTTTTCACTCATTCAGCAAATATTTCATTTCTATTTATATGTAAAGATCTATACCCTGTATTTGACGATACAAATAAAAGATAGTCCTTTTTCAAGTCCTCAAGAATTCTATTTTTTTTTTTAGAGAAAAAGAAGACAAATATCATCATGATTTTTGAGATAAAAGAGAATAGAGAAACTTTTTTAAAGGATACTCTCTAAAGGGGTTTACATATAAATATGCAGAATGAAAACTGCACACAAAGTGAGAAGCATTTTGAGCACAAGTATTTCTCAAGTTGTCCCACTTTTCCTCCTCACATGACTAACAACAAAACCAAGGAAATTTAAGCAATCTGTCCAGTCACAAGAAAGCTGGATTGAAAGTCAAGATGAGAATGCAAGTTTCTACATTTTCCACTTAAATTGCCACTTCTTAGTCATATTCCCTGGTGGCTCAGATGGTAAAGAATCTGCCTGCAATGCAGGAGACCCAGGTTCAAACCCTGGGTTGGGAAGATCCCTCTTGAGAAGGAGATGGTAACCCACTCACTTCAGTGTTCTTGCCTGGAGAATTCCATGGGCAGAGGAGCCTGGTGAGCGAAAGTCCATGGGATTCCAAAGAGTTAGCCACGACTGAGCAACCAACACTTTTTTTCACTTTCAGTCATATTCCTGAGATATTCTATGAATCAAATTTACTTTTAATTATTTCAGAGATAATATAACTTAATCTGTTTAAAAATTATCAGTGGCTTAAAATGAGACTTTCACTTTAAACTCAACCTTTGTGCTCATTTTTTGCTATTCATATAATTAGCTATTTTTCCTATTCATATTATCAGCTACACATGAATTGAGACAGAGGCTATCTGAGTTTCATTTCCCCTACTAAGAAAAATGTCTGTTTCTAGGAAACCAGAACTAACACTAATTAACTTAGCTATCCTGAAAATAACCTGCTTCCTTTTCCTACATACAAACCACGCCTGTGCAGGAGACGATAAAGATATCCCTCTTCAGTGTGTACAGCAGAGGTCTCTAACGGGTGCTTCTGTCACAATCATGTGTCCGTTTTAACACTGGTTTGTCTTTTTTTTTTTCAGCCATGCTGTGTGGTGGTATTGAACCCAGGCCATGACAGTGAAGATGCCAAGTTCTAAGCACTGGACCAACAGGGAACTTCCTTGGGTTGTCTTTTTATTGTTGAGTTAGAAGAGTGCTTTATACATCCTAGATAACAGGCCTCTTATCTGCTATATGATTTGATTTTCAAATACTTTCTCCCATTCTATGGATTCTCATTTCACTTTCTTTATGGTCTCCTCTGAAATACAGTTCTTAATGTTGATCCAGAACAATTTATCTTTTTTTTTTTCCTTTGGTTGCTGATACTTTTGGAGTCATGGACAAAAAAAAAGAAAATGGCCTGACCAAAGTCTACAAAGGTTTATCCCTATGTTTTTTCCTAAGAATTTTGTAGTTGTAACTCTTACATTTAGGTCTTTGATCTTTTGCATGTGCCAGTTGCCCCCACACTTTTTAAAAAGATCATTCTCTCTCCCCTTGAATTATCTACTCTTGTAGAAAAATCAGTTGACCACAAATGTAAGGGTTTTAGTTCTGCCCAAACCTGGGATCCCTGCATTGGCAGTGCAGTTTTAGCCACAGGAATATCAGGGAAGTCCCTACAGTAAGTTTTGAAATTGGAAAGGGTGAGTCCTCCAACTTTGTTCTTTTTCAAGACTTTGTCTATTCTGGGTCCTTTATGTTTTCGTATGAATTTCAGGACCAGATTTAAATATTACCAAAAAATCCAGCTGATACATTGATAGGAGCTGCACTGAATTTGGAGACCAATCTTAAGTCTTTTAATCCCTTAATATCTGGATATTTTTGCACTTACTTAGATCTTTGATTTCTTTCAGAATGTTTTGTAGTTTTCAGTATCCAAGTCCTGCAATTTTTCTGTTGCATTTTTCCTAAACATTTAATTCTGTTTGATGCTGTGTGTGCAAAAGCTGTGCTTTACTGGCTTTATGGAGACTAATGCAAACCCGGCTGCCCTTCCAGTTCACGCCCACTACAAAGACAGAAGGGAGGGCACAGGCCCAGAACATGTTAGAGGTGGAAGAGAGCTCGGAAGAAAATGTAGAATTCGTGGCAGACCTGCACTGGCATACAGGTTTCCTGCAACATCCGTCTGTCGTACCTCCGTGCTTATCTAAGAGACAGGAAAGTGTTGCAGAGATGTGGGTGGTGAGGGACAATAATACCTCCTATGCAGAGCGTCACTGCCCAGAGCCCACAGGGTGCGGCTGACGGGAGACCGAGCAGTGAGTGCACACTTGGAAGCCTGCATTTCTGAATTATCAATAGGAATATGGTAACATCAAAATGTAGATTTACTTTATGGCTGGCTTTGGAAGCACTTCTTAGTCCATTCCATATGAGGTAAGTTCACAAAAAATCAGGAACTTATCCTGATGGCAAGGAAAAAATGTGGATTCCCTTCTTTTCTACATGTGCCTGCCAAAAGAAAGAGGACACTTCTGGAAATATATGTTCAGAGCATGGCATAGCTTGTGTGATGGGAGTAAAGCTCCAAACTATTTTTTCTAATATGTGTGGTAGGCAGTAGTGAGAGGCTAGCTCATTTCAGGAAAAATCCAAGGAAAGTTCAGCCTCTATAACCAACTCTCAAGAGATGAATTCTATTGTCATTCCTAATACCTAAAGTCCTCAAAAATTAATTTGTTCAAGTTGTGAATTGTCAAATCCAGTGACATGATAAATTAAGACAAACCTGAATACAACCTGGTCTTGTTAATTTACTACCTGGGCCAGTTATTTAAATGGTCTGGAATTCAGTCTTACTTGTAAAATGGAGATAATATTCACTTACCCAAGCTCTTGTGAAGATTAGCTAGGTAGAAAAGCTGGGAGAAGCTCTGACCACAGTAAATGGTACCTATTACTAACACTTAAAATTGTTTTTTAAATTTATTTTTGGCTGTGCTGGGTCTTTGCTGCTGCACGGGCTCTTCCCTAGGTGCAGCGAGCAGGGCTACTCGTCACTGTGGTGCGCAGACTCCTCACTGCAGGGGCTTCTCCTGTTGCGGAGCACAGGCTCTAGGGCCCGCAGGCTTCAGCAGCTGTGGCTACCGGGCTCCAGGGCACAGGCTCAGTAGCAGCTGTGGTGTACGGAAGCTTAGTTGCGTCTCGGCATGTGGGTTCTTCCCGGACCAGGGATCAAACCCGTGTCTCTTGCATCGGCAGTGACTCTGCAGCGCTGAGCCGCCAGGGAAGCCCCTTATGGCTATTATTATCCTTAGTTTCTCACCACCAAGATTGCTGCTTACCCCTCCTTACTGACACACCCTCCACTTCCTTGGGCTTTCTCACACCACCTCCCAACACTTCTCTTCTTTCCCAATCAACTTTCTTCAACAGTGGTGTGTGTGTGCATGTGTATCTTCTCCCAAGAACATTAGGATTCCCCAATATTACATCCTTGGTGCCTCCTCTGCTTCCTTAATGCCCTTTTCTATCTATTTTACCAACTTCCATGGCTTCAACCACTACCCCTTCATTCCTTCAACTAAGATCTCCTTAGTTCCTATCACAAACCAGGCACAATTCAAATAGTAAAAGCTCAGATGTTTGCTGAAGGGGCTTACTTACTAAGCAGAAGAAGGCTTATTATTTAGAATAATTCAAAACCACCACACTGGACAGGTCAGTACTTTATTTGTAGTTTTTAGAATAATTCAAAACCACCACACTGGACAGGTCAGTACTTTATCTGTAGTTTCCAAAGCTTTCCAAATCATAAAAATTGTTGAATACTTTCCCCAACCTCAACGTGCAGAGTAACACTGGATCACATGCATAGTCTCGGTATAACTGTGTATTTTTTACTCAGAAATATCAGAAAACAGCAGACTGATTTACAACAGATCACATTCAAAAATGAGCCCCCAACACAGGGGTTATCCCAGCCCTTTAGGGTCTTACAGTACACATGTATTATTTCTACAGTCAGAAGGAAAAACTATTTTAAAACAAAAGGAAAAATCACCACTTTCACCTTCACAACGGGTCTTGAAGGTAGTCTTAAAGACAACAAACGTTACAATAAATTTTCTGAGCTTGAATAAGGCAAGAGCAAAGGGTTTACTTGCTTAATTCACATTAAGTCACAAATTACAAATTATATTATAGAAATGTTCTTAGAAGCAATTCAGAAGGCAACTGGCTTTTGAGGCCACAAACCATGTATTTAATCAAGTAAGGCACACCCACTCAGAATGCAAACACAGCCTCTACCCATCCCTCTCAATTGCCTATTCTGCCAATAAACACTGCTTCTTTCTTTCAAAAATGGAATCTAATTGAATCTCAACCAATTAACTACTTGCTCAGAACACTATGAAGTTTCTAGGCCACCTAGGCTAACCTTAAAAAATGGGCAAGCCTGCCTGCCCTGAATATCCAAGTTCTAAGATCCTATATTAAGAATACAGTGGGGGGCGGGGGCAGAAAGAATACAGTGATTTATGTGTTAAATACTGGTCTCATTTCCCAAGAATTTTTATTAACGAGAATTCCTCAGTTCCCCAAATGACTCTGGAATCTTTCAGATCCAACTAGTAAGACTTGAAATGTTCTTCCTCTTGGAACAAAAAGCACTTGAAACAAACATCTAATCCCATGAGTTGTAAATAGTTACAACATTATTTCTGCAAAGCTTTGAGGTCTTCTGATGTCTCATCAGGCCCTGTGAAAGCTGAACAGGTATATTCACCGTTCTAGCTACTCCTCCAGTTCCTGTGTCATAACCAACTTTTTTCCCAGGTACTGTTTCCTCTCACTGGAAACAAAAGCTAGTAGCTACTCAGTAATCCACCTTTCATTAGTTACTCATTTGCCTTCTTCCAAGCAGCAAAACCAGTACTTTGTTCTTTCTACTTTGTTTATTATTTAAATAAGAACATAACTTGTGCCCCGATTCCTTAAGATAAAATCTTATTTACTGGGGCAACTAGAAGGCTGTCATTCTTCTAATATCTCATAAAACTATTCCTAATGGGCTGGTGATGGACAGCGAGGCCTGGCAAGCTGCAGTTCATGGGGTCGCAAAGAGTCGGACACGACTGAGCGACTGAACTGATACTGAATGGGAAAAACTTACGTTCAAACTCTCTCAAAAGCAGATCGTTTTTTTCTTCTATGTTGTTAACTAATTTAGGAAAGTTAAATGTATAAACAAATCTCAAAAGTTCTTCAAAGAAATGGAAGACAGAAAAAATGTAATGTTAACAAGGGGCTTTAAAAGCAGAAACCAACAGTACTATATTTCAGGTGCAACCAAAATATGGCATTTATTTAACCAAATGTTAACTCCACAGTAATCAACTCTTGGTAATTAAGATCACTGAATACTCCAAACTGCTGCTAAGAAAATTTCCTGCAAAACCTCTAGAGGTCTTTAAAAATAGGATAGGATCATCTATCAAGATTACTTTTAATGATATAGTTTTTTAATAAAGTCCTACAAATAAAGGGACTGAATTACATAAACCCCTAAGGTTCCTTCCAGCTCTTAATTCTGCCAAAGCTTCCAATTCTAATTCTTTCAAAGCTTCCCTAATGCTAACTGCCACCCTTTACCTCAAAAGATCCTGACTCTCTTCTCTCACTCCCTCTGAATGGCAGAGAAGAAAAATTACCGCTTCTCTTCCTTGTGAAAACTCTATCTGCCATCGTCGTTAAAAAACAGCAATGTCTCCACCTTTAAGGATGGCTACTGTACAGAAAAAAAACTAATTTTCCTGTGATATCTCTCCTTAATTCTCACACTGCCATACCACTAACACTTCTGACCACATGTGTATCCGGGGGCCGGGGAGGGGGAAACCGGTGGGAAGGGGGGCTGCTACATACCACCAAGCAATACTGTGACACAGCTGGGTGTCCTGCAATTTTTTTCCTTTTTTAAAAAAACTGAAGAATATCGTTAATTTACAATGTTGTTAGTTTCAAGTGCAGATGTCCTACAATTTAAGTCACTTCTACACTCAGAAGACAGCATCAGATCCCACAGGCAAGAGTTCAGTCCCACAAGCCTGCCCTGCTCCACCCCCAACTTCACATGCCAGCATCAAGTCCAGGTTATCACCTGTGCCTCTGACCAGTCAGAGGCTCCTTGGACCCCTTCCTTGTGTTTGGTTAATTTACTACAGCAGCTCACAGATTCCAGGAACACTGTTTCCTTACTGTTTACCAGTGTGTTATAAAAGGAGATGATAACAAAGGATACAGATGGAAGAGAGATGCAGGCAAGGCATGTGGGGAGGGGCACAAAGCTTCCAGGTGCACCGCTGTCCCAGCCCATGCACGTGGTCAGCAACCCAGCAGCTCTCTGAACCCAGTCCTCTCTGGACTTTTATGAAGGCGTCATCACGCAGGCATGATTGATCATTAACTCCATTTCCAGCCTCTCTCCCCTATCTGGAGAACTGGGGGTGGGGCTGAGAATTCCAAGCTTCTTTTCTTGTTTATTTTTGGCTGCATTGGGTCTCAGTCGTGGCAGTGGCATTCAGACCCCGTCGCAGCACCGGGACTCAAGTCACTCCGTTGCATATAGCATCTTAGTTCCCCGACCATGGACTGAACCCGTGTCCCGTGCATTACAAGGCAGATGTTTAACCACTGGACCACCAGGGAAGTCCCAAATCCCAAGCTTCTAATCATCTTTTTGGTGACCGGGGCTCCCATTTAGAAGCCAAATGCGAGTCAGCTCATTAGAACAAAAGATGTTTCTATCATCCAGGAAATGTGAAACTGAGTCAGAAACTGGAGGTCAAAGACCAAATATTAGAACAAAAGATGCTCCCAGGACTTTTATCACTTAGGAAATTACACAGGAGTGGGTGTAGATATATACACATTTTTCTCCTATAAATCTCACAGCTATTGTAAAAAAAAAAACAACAACAGAAAATAACAAGTGTTGGTGAGCATGGGGAGAAACTGGAACCGTTGCGCACTGCTGACGGAACGGTACAGTGGTACAGCCACCGTGTCATACAGTAGCATGTTTCCTCAAAAAATTAAACATACCATATGATCCAACAATTTCATATCCAAGTGTATACCTGAAAGAACTGAAAGCACGGTTTAAGAGTTATTGGCTGACAGTGGCATGATTCACAACTGAAACATGAAGCGACTTGAGTGTACACTGACAGATGGATGGCTATGCAAACGCGGTATATATACACACGACGGAATATTATTTGGCCTTTAAAAAGGAACGAAATTCTGATACACGCTACAACATAACGTGAATCACAAGGATGCTATGCTAAAAAAAAAAGTCAGTCACCAAAAGACAAAAAAGTGGAACGTGGCATGGTGGCTACCAGGGACTGGAAGGGGGAGAGAACGTGGAGATACTGTTTAATGGGCACAGAGTTTCAGATTTACACGATGAAGAGTTATGGAGATGGATGGTGTGGATGGATGCATGACACCGGGAATGTATTTAAGTTCACTGAATTGGACCCTTACAAATGGTTAATATGGTAAATTTTATGTTACGTGTATTTTGCTGCAGTAAAAAAAAGAATTGGAAAACAGAACACAAAACCAAACAATATCTGATTGTTTCATAATGTCCTTTCTACCACAGCATCTATTGATATTTACTCAAACTCTAAACCCAAATCCAACAAAGAGGCCAGCATACACATTCATCCCTTCAAACACAGAAACGTAGACTCCGGAGAGCATAGAGGGACCTTAGAAGTGTCTAACTTCTCTTCTGTTCATTAAAAGACAAACAGGGGACATCCCTGACGGTACAGTGGTTAAGATTCCATGCTTCCCATGCAGGGGGCTCAGGTCGATTTCTGGTCAGGGAATTAAGATTCCACAGGACTCAGGGCCCGGTCAAAAAACAAAAAAGTGGAATATGTGAAGAAATGAACTTATATCTCAGATTTAAAAACCACACTACATTCTCTTTTTAGTAAAAGCAAGACTAAAGCCTGTGCACTTAACATGTTAGGTGTATTTTTATGGCATAATCTGCCATATTTCCCCCAGAAACCGGGGGAAAATACACAGAGCGCTAGAGTTCTGGGGAACCACAGCACATCCTTTCAGTTAAAACAAACACAACGCCAACAAATATTTTAAAGATATTCTTGTCTCATGAAATTTCTTTTGCTTAAGAAAAAAGGGGGGAAACAACACCCCACAGCCAAGTCCTCCTATTAGCATAAAAATTAATACCTAAAGTCTTTGTCTTAAAAAAATAAAAGACTCATGAGAAACTGTTTTCTAGAAGGGATAGTGCAGCCCCAAATATTCTTTGGGCACTCCACCAAACCATTCCTACAAATGCCACCAGTGTGTCTTGAGTGAAAATTTTCACTAAGATACAGTAGAAAAAGACAAGTTTTCCAGTTATATAGATTTTTAAATTTCATTTCAGCAGCTTAATATTTCTTCAGTATATCAGTCAGCAATCTCTGAAGAAATGTCATGCCCACCAGTGCTAAACAATTCAGGATTATGGGAGGGAGAAATCTTATTTACTACAAATACTAACTCTGAACACAAGTATGGTAAGTGAAAAGAGCACTTAAACACAAAGCACCTCTAACGCGTGAACACCTTTCTCTTGATTTCCTCCTCGCTCTTAAAAATCATAATGCACTTGTTGGCCTGCGATGTATTTTCTGTTTTCCACCATTAGGTTTCCCTGTTACAGGCTCTACCACAACAATTTTATCTCATTAGCCATTGCTAGGAAAACAACTTTTTCAATGGGCTTATAATGAGCTGATTCTTATCACTTCCTATCTCATACAATTATCTCTTCAAAAATGGAAACAAAATTTTGAGTCTGTTGTTGTCTTATGCCTTAAAACTTCAGGGGAGGCCAAGTCTCTTTTAGTATTTCCCCTCTAACTCTTACAGACTTAATATCTCAACAAGACCTGGAGAAACACCTATTTTCTGTTTCACGCCAGATAGTATCAGACCTATCTATTGTACCTACTGATTGGGGGAGAAAGCTGGCACATATTTACAGTAATACTAAATTACAACAGTCACATTTCCTGCTATGGGGAACAGACTACTTCTGAAAAAAAAAATGATTTCCTTAATTTCTTAATGAGATTTATCAGTATTAAACTCAACCACAATATCACAACACTCTTCCGCCAAGACTGACCTTTCATCTTTTTAACCAGCTCCTCTTTAAAAACACGTTTCAGAATACCTGTCAGTCCACAGAACTGGAAAGTTGACAGTCATTACTGCTTTGAATTCAGAACTTTTCAAAATATTTCAGAACTGCCAGGGCCTGGTTGATGACTCAGCCTTGGTGAATTAGTAGACAGACTCATTGCAAGTTGTGCATTTGGGCTCAGCCTGGTCTGACTCTTTGTGACCCCATGGACTGTTAGCCCTCCAGGCTGCTCTGTCCAAGAGATTATCTCGGCAAGAACACTGGTTGTGGTTGCCATTTCCTTCTCCCGGGGATCCTCCCAACCCAGGGATGGAGCCCGCGTCTCCTGTGACTCCTGCACTGGCAGGAGGATTCTTTACTTCTGACCCACCTGGACTTCCAGTTATCACCAGGCTAAAAAAATCCCTTGCGTGATAGCACTCCTGCATGGGGTCAAAAGGACCACCTAACTCAACCTGGAGCCCGGGATGGTAGGGGCGGGGGAAAGGATTCTCACCTAGCACCAAGACCATCGTGCTGTTAAGCCTCTGGACTGGGTTCACTGCCAGGTTTGTGGTCCAAAGTCTCGCTTTGCGGAAAGGGGTAAGGAAGAGACAGGGTGCGTTTCCAATTGGTACCACCTCCTAACTTTTCTTTGCCTCCTGAGGATTCTAAATGTGGTTTTCCCCGGAGGGCTTCAGAAGCAAAACCACCTGAAAGGGCTGGAGGAGGGAGCCTCCGAAGCGGGGGGGACAAAAAAACCAAAAGCCCACGAGTGGACCCTCGCGGGCTCCGAGGGGCGGGGGGCACTCCCTGCCTCCCCAGAGCGGCAGCACCTACTTCTGGCGGGATCGGGTAGCAGAGCAGAGCCAGACCTCCGAGGTGGGGTGGGGTGAGGTGGGGGGAAAACCTCAGGCGCAGAGAGATAGGGGAGCCCCAGCGGCCGCCCTAGAGCCTCCCGGCGGCGGGAAGGCCGGGTCAGCGGCAGGACGCGGCCGCCGGCACCTCTGAGCCCCGCGGACGCTCACCGCGACCTCCCCGCCGCCTCTCCTCACGGGCGCCGGCTCGCGGGCACCGGGCCCCCCGGCCCCCGGCCGCCCGGTCCCTCCGTACCTGGCCGGCAGTGGCTGCGGCGGCCGCGGCGCTGCTCCTCACGTACCCGTTCCGCACTTCCCCGTTCGCCACGCAGCTGTTCGCCCGCACCGGGCGACGGCAGCAGCAGCAGCCTCCGGGATCCGGCCGCATCGTCCCGGCAGAACCCAGGCGGCCACAGGCAGACGCTCTCTGTAGGCGGCGGCCGAGGGAGCGGCGGCCCCGAAGTCCCGCTCCGCGCCCCTCCCGCCTCCCCGAAACCGGAAATGGCTGCACGCCGCCGCTTCCCTGCGGGGCCGTCGCGCGGGGGCGGGGCCCGCTGCCGCCGAAGCCTGCGGCGCGCCCAAGGCGGGGCCCCCGGGAGCCCGAGACCGGTCCGGGGCGAGCGCGCAGGAGTGGCGTGCGCCTGAGCGGGCCGCTGGCCAATCAGGAGTGGGGGAGGAGGCGGACCCTCGCTCCGCCTGGCCAATCACGGGCTAGAACGATGCGGCTTCGCGGGTGTGTCAGGAGGGTTTGCTAAAGGGGGAAAGCTTGGACCTGGCAGCTGGGCTGAACCCAAGTCTCTAGAGCGGGTTCCCGGTTCTCTTGGAACGGTGGCGCCCTCTCTGCCTTTGCCTCCGGGGGAAGTGCTCGGTTTGAGTCCCAGCCTTCTATTTAATTAGCTAATTCTTTCTTTACACGATACCTTTTTTTTTTTGACATTCCCTCACCGTTCTATAATGCTTATCGTACAGTAACACATTTTAAGTAATAATTCACATGTCTCTTTGCCCTTCACATCTGTTCACTTTCAGGGTTTTCTGTACAATTTCTTTTGTACAGAGAGTCAAGAAACCTGGTCTTGTTCCAGGTCTGCCAGTAACCAGAAGCTAAACCTTGAGTATTTAACCACTTTGGGAGCCAAATTCTTTAAAATGGAGTGAATACGGCCTGCTTAATAGACTCATTGCAAGAATTCTATTAATGAGCCATTTTGCATCTATCACAATACCCGGCTCATACTAGAAGCATTTAATATATATTTATATACGTTATTTTTCACCTATTTTTATCTATATCCCCATAGTTATTAGAGAGGAAATGGTGGTTTAGTCACTAAATCGTGTCGGGCTCTTGCGACCCCATGGACTGTAGCCTACCAGACCCCTCTGTCCATGGAATTTTCCAGGCAAGCATACTGGAGTGGCTTACCACTTCCTTCTCCAGGGGAACCTCCTGACCCGGGGATCGAACCCAGGCCTCCTGCACTGCAGGCAGATTCTTTACCGACTGAGCTACCAGGGAGGTCAATACATGTATGATGCTAAAAAAGTTTATGGTTTTCCTCTCACAGTCTACAAGAGAAAAGATGTACATACATGAAGTAAAACAAAAGGCTGACCAAAGGCTGGAGTGATTAGGTAACAGGAATTCTGATGAGGAAGGCTGGTTGGCTGTGACAAGTCTAGACTTTCTATGTAGGAAGTTTTCAGGGCAGGAATCTAATTGGAAGCAGGGGTTCCGTTCTGTTCCGTTCCGTTCCGTCGCTCAGTCGTGTCCGACTCTTTGCGACCCCGTGGACTGTAGCCTACCAGGCATCTCCGTCCATGGGATTCTCCAGGCAAGAATACTGGAGTGGGTTACCGTTTCCTTCTCCAGGGGATCTTCCCGACCCAGGGATCGAACCCGGGTCTCCCGCATTGGAGGCAGACGCTTTAACCTCTGGAAGCAGGGGTAAGGGATTTAATTGGGGCTTAGACAGTGGGCTGAATGAACTTGGAGAAGGCTTGGGAGGAAGATGTGAAGTGAGCTTGATCTTTTCTTTTTTTTTAATGAACATTGGGGTGCATATATCTTTTGTTTGTTTGTTTAGATATATAACCGTGCATGGAGTTTCTGGGTCATGTGGTGGTTCTTCTTTATGGTCAACTCTCACATCCGTACATGACTACTGGAAAAACCATAGCTTTGACTATGTGGACTTTTGTGAGCAAAGTTGGACCATAAAGACAGCTGAGTGCTGAAGAATCGATACTTTAAAATTGTGGTTCTGGGAAAGACTATTGAGAGTCCTTTGGATAGCAAGGAGATCAAACCAGTCAATCCTGAAGCAAATCAACCCTGAATAGTCTTTAGAAGGTCTGATGCTGAAGCTAAAGCTCCAACACTCTGGCTTCCTGATGCAACGAGCTGACTCACTAGAAAAGACCCTGATGCTGGGAAAGAGTGAAGGCAGGAAGAGAAAGGGCAACAGAGAATGAGATTATTGGATGGCATCACCAACTCAATGGACATGAGTTTGAGCAGATTCCAGGAGATAGTGAAGGACAGGGAAGCCTGGCATGCTACATACAGTCCATGGGATTGCAAAGTCAGATATGACTTAGCGACTGAACAACATGGTAGTTCTATTTTTTAATTTTTATTTTTGGCTGTGCTAGGTCTTCATTGCCTCGTTGGGCTTTTTCTAGTTGTGGTGAACGGGGGCTACTCTCTAGTTACAGTGCCTGGGCTTCTGGCTTCCCTGATAGCTCAGTTGATAAAGAATCTGCCTGCAATGCGGGAGACCCCAGTTCAATTCCTGGGTTGGGTATATCTGCGGGAGAAAGGATAGACTACCCACTCCAGTATTCTTGGGCTTCCCTTTTGGCTCAGGGGGTAAAGAATCCGCCTGCAATGCAGGAGACCTGGGCTCGATCCCTGGATTGGGAAGATCCCCTGGAGAAGAGAAAGGCTGCCTACTCCAGTATTCTGGCCTGGAAAATTCCATGGACTGTACCGTCCATGGGGTCGCAAACAGTTGGACACGACTGAGTGACTTTCACTTCACCTCACTTCTCCTGTTGCAGAGCACAGGCTCTAGGGCATGAAGGCTCATTAGTTGTAGCCTATGGGCTCAGTTGCCCCAAGGCATATGGAATCCTCCCACTTGTTGTTGTTCAGTGGCTAAGTCATGTCCAACTCTTTGCTACCCCGTGGATTACAGTGTGATAGGCTTCCCTGTCCTTCACTCTCTCCTGAAGTTTCCTCAAGTTCATATCCATTGAATCGGTGATGCCATCCAACCGTCTCATCCTCTGTCACCCCCTTCTCCTGCCCTCAATCTTTCCCAGAATAAGGGTCTTTTTCAGTGAGTGGGCTCTTTGCATCAGGTGGCTAGAGTGTGGGAGCTTCTTCCCAGACCAGGGATCAAAGCAGTGTCTCCCACATTGGCAGGTGAACTCCTAACCACTGGACCACCAGAGAAGTCAAGGGAGCTTGATCTTGAAAGAGGAGTAGAATTTGGAGAGCTGCAAATGAAGAGGAAGGAGTAGGTCTTCCTAGAAGAGGGACCCTTCAGAAGCTCAGGTATAGAGTCTGGAAACAGCAAAGCCTTGAACAGGAGAGTAAGGGTTAAGGAACCTGGCTAGATTAAGGAATCCTGCTCGTCAGTCCCGCCCTCCAGAGGGTAAGACACCAGGTCCTTGTCTAGTTCTGCCACTTACTCACCATGTGTGCCACATCATCACCAAGTCACGCAACATCAGCCTTTGTTTCCTTACCCGTCTCCCAAAGCTGATACCCATACTACTTACTTCACAAAGTTTTCGTGAGCATAAATGATTTTGTCGTTACTGTTGTTGTTTAGTCACTAAGTCACGTCTCACTCTTTGTGACCCCATGGACTAGAGCCCACCGGGCCTCTCTGTCTGTAGGCTCCCCCAGGCAAGAATACTAGAATGTATTGCCATTTCTTTCTCCAGGGGATCTTCCCCACCCAGGGATCAAACCCCGTATCTTCTGAGGCTCCTGTATTGGCAGGCAGCTTCTTCACCACTGAGCCACCAGGGAAGCATGAAATAATACACAAATGATCTAATGATCATGCCCACCATTGCTAAATCACAAAAAGCATGCCTCAGAAGTTAGTAGGAAACACCCCCAGGCTCTATGCAAACAGCAAAACCACTCCTTCCAGAGGCTTAAGCAGCCTTATCATCACTTTATTGAGTTCATATGCAAAGTTCTGTGCAAGGTACCAACCAGGCTTACAACTCTTTTATCCTCCAAGATTGCTCAGATCTCTTCTGCTGTGAAACCTTTCTTGAACTCCAATCTCCCAGCAAAATTAGTCACTTTCTTCCCTGTGAACTTTATACACACCTCTGTAAATATATGATACATTGCTTTGGGATTCTTTATTTTGACAGGGAGGTTACACAATGATTAGAAGCTAGAGCCCTGTACTCAGATAGGATTGAAGACCCATTTCCGGCACCTAGAAATTTTGTGACTTTGGCAAAGCCGCACAACCTCTCTATGACTCAGTTCCTTCATCTGCAAATTGGGACATATCTCATAGAGGTGTTATGAGAATTAAATAAGAAAAGCATTTAGTTAGAGTTTCATTAGTTTCTAGCACTACTAGGCAATTTATTTGAAATTAATCTGTTGCTATTGGACTCTTAGTCCTTTTCTTAAGATACTATTCTGAGGCTGACTTCCAGGCATGAGCAAATCAGTCAAGGTTTATGTTTATTATACTAGGATATGATGATTAAATCTTCTTTGCAATTTTCTTGCTTTATGGTCCAACTAAAACCCATTACATTAGACTTTGTTTGTTTGTTTGATCTAGAAGAAAATAAATTTGTTTAAAGGTGTCAAGATGATCACCTGAAACTATTGAATATAAATATTACTAAATCTAACTCAAAAAATACAACAGGAAATCCACTTCCATTGACTCTGAAGCTACTGTGTTTGCTTTCAATCTGTATTTGCCTGTATTTCTGAGAATCAGAAAAATCTGAAAACTGCCTTGGCAACGCATCATGACTCATCTATACGCTTGTATGCAGCAGTGGGGAACTAGAAGTACTAGTCCCGACACTGTGATGTATTAAACTGCCCCAGCAAAACAGACTGGCTGAATTGTTCAATTAGGTTTTCACCTTGGATCCAGTTTGCCCGTGGTCATGTAGCCAGAGCCTAGGAAAACATTTCCCTGTAGATGGATGTTCAAGGTAATAGGATATTTTTTCCAAAATTTTAAATACATTTCCATTAAAACTGTCTTCCAAAATTTTTTAGATATTTTATTAATTTTGATTTTGACAACATATTTTGGAGTATAATATTAAAAAAAAAGAAAAGCATTTAGTACTCTGACCTGTCATGTAAATAAGTGCTGGTGACAATTAGTTCACTAGAATAAATGAACTATTTGTTAAATGAATGAATGATTGACTGAAGACATTTACACCCAAACTAGACAGAGAGCAGGCTCCTTGAATTCAGGTATTGGTCTAATTTATCTTTGTGTGCTAAGCACGTACCACAGTGCCTGAAACACAGTAAATGTCCAATAAATGTTTTACCGATGAATACATGGATGAATGAATGAAAACCCGGTCCTACCTCCAAGGAGCCTTATATCACATGGAGACCATGAATTAAGGTTGTTTTGACTGCAGATAAGGGGCCCTCCCCGGTAGCTCAGTGGTAAAGAATTTACCTGCAATGCAAAAGACAAGGGCAGGGGATATGAGTTTGATTCCTGGGTCCAATACCTCAGTCGGGAAGATCCCCTGGAGAAGGAAATGGCAACTCACTCCAGTACTTTTGCCTAGGAAATTTCATGGACAGAGGAACCTGGTGGGGCTACAGTCCATGGGGTGGCAAAAGAATCGACACAACTGAGCAACTGAACAACAACAAAGTCAATGTTAGAAAAAATCAAGAAGGTATGGACCTAACAGAAGCAGAAGCTATTAAGAAGAGGTGGCAAGAATACACAGAAGAACTATACAAAAGAGATCTTAATGACTCAGATAACCACGATGGTGTAATCACTCAACTAGAGTCAGACATCCTGGAGTGTGAAGTCAAGTGGGCTTTAGGAAGCATCACTACAAACAAAGCTAGTGGAGGTGATGGAATTCCCGCTGAGCTATTTCAAATCCTAAAAGATGATGCTGTGAAAATGCTGCACTCAATATGCCAGCAAATTTGGAAAACTCAGCAGTGGCCACAGGACTAGGAAAGGTCCGTTTTCATTCCAATCCCAAAGAAAGGCAATGCCAAAGAATATTCAAACTACTGCATAATTGCACTCGTTTGACACACTAGCAAAGTAATGCTCAAAACTCTCCAAGCCAGGCTTCAACAGTATGTGAACTGAGAACTTCCAGATGTTCAAGCTGGATTTAGAAAAGGCAGAGGAACCAGAGATCAAATTGCCAACATCCATTGGATCATATAAAAAGCAAGAGAATTCCAGTAAAAATCTACTTGTGCTTCATCGACCACACTAAAACCTTTGACTGTGTGGATCACAACAAACTGTGGAAAATTCTTCAAGAGATAGGAATACCAGACCACTTTACCTGCCTCCTAAGAAATCTGTATGCAGGTCAAGAAGCAACAGTTAAAACCAGACATGGAACAAAGGTGGTTCCAAATTGGGAAAGGAGTACATCAAGACTGTGTATTATCACCCTGCTTATTTAACTTATATGCAGAGTACATCATGCAAAATGCTGGGCTGGATGAAGGACAAGCTGAAATCAAGATTGCCGGGAGAAATATCAGTAACCTCAGATATGCAGATGACACCACCCTTATGGCAGCAAGCAAAAAGGAACTGAAGAGCCTCTTGATGAAGGTGAAAGGAGAGAGTGGAAAATCCTGGCTCAAAACTCCACATTCAAAAAACTAAGGCATCTGGTCCCATCACTTCCTGGCAAATAGATGGGGAAACAAAGGAAACAGTGGCAGATTTTATTTTCTTGGGCCCCAAAATCACTGCAGATGGTGACTGAAGCCATGAAATTAAAAGACGCTTGCTCCTTGGAAGAAAGGCTGTAACAAACCTTGACAATGTATTAAAAAGCAGAGACATTACCAACAAAGGTCCATATAGTCACAGGTATCATTTTTTCCAGTAGTCATGTATGGATGTGAAAGTTGGACCATAAAGAAGGCTGAGTTGGACCATAAAGAAGGCCAAAGAACTGATCCTTTTGAACTGTGGTGTTGGAGAAGGTTCTTGAGAGTCCCCTGGACTGCAAGGACATCAAACCAGTCAATCCTAAAGGAAATCAATCCTGAATGTTCTTTGGAAGGACTGATGCTGAAACTCCAATACTTTGGCCACCTGATGCAAAGAGCTGACTCATTAGAAAAGACCCTGATGCTGGGAAAGATTGAGGGCAGGAGGAGAAGGGGACGACAGAGGATGTGATGGTTGGACAGCATCACCGACTCAATGGACATGAGTTTGAGCAAGGTCTGGGAGATGGTGAAGGTCAGGGAGGCCTGGCCGCTGCAGCCCGTGGGGTCACAAACAGTCGGACACCACTGAGTGACCGAACAGCAACAATCAAGAAGCGTGTATTTATTCGATCTCTGCTCAAGATAGGTAAATGCTGGGACCCAGGAAAAACCCCAAGCCTTAGCGACAGGAAACTATAGACCTTTCCCCTAGAAACTTCTGGGGCTTAACTGTGGTCACCTACAACTTTCACGTTCCCTAGGTCATGTTTATAAACTCCTAGGAGACAGAACTCCGATTGGCCCAGCATAAGATATCTAATGCTTGAGCAATCAGTGACGGCCAAAGCCCAAGTTCAAGCAGGTGGAGGTGAGGAATCAGTTACATACAGAGAAGGAGGATTCACTGCAGGGAAAGAACAGCCCTATCGTTATCCACTACAAGGAATGAGAATGAAAAGGACAAATAACAATTGTTTGGCGGAGGCTTCCAGTAAAGCACATTAAAAAGGGCCATGCAGGACTACAGCCTAGGAAGAGAAATAAAGTAAGAGAAACTAGGCTATATCATTGGAGGAGCAGCTGGCCTGCACTGTCAAAGAGGTGTCTCGTTTGCATGCAACACAAGTTAATGCTGCCTGACTTGCACTGTGGAAACAGTGACAGACTTTATTTTGGGGGGTTCCAAAATCACTGCAGATGGTGACTGCAGCCATGAAATTAAAAGATGCTTGCTCCTTGGAAAAAAAGCTATGACCACCCTAGACAGCATATTAAAAAGCAGAGACATTACTTTGCCAACAAAGGTCCATCTAGTCAAGGTCATGGTTTTCCAGTAGTCATGCATGGATGTAAGAGCTGGACTATGAAGAAAGTTCAGTGCTGAAGAATTGATGCTTTTGAACTGTGGTGTTGGAGAAGACTCTTGAGAGTCCCTTGGACTGCAAGGAGATCCAACCAGTCCATCCTAAAGGAAATCAGTCCTGAATATTCATTGGAAGGACTGATGCTGAAGCTGAAATTCCAATACTTTGGCCACCTGATGTGAAGAGCTGACTCATTTGAAAAGACCCTGATGCTGGGAAAGATTGAAGGTGGGAGAAGAAGGGGACGACAAAGGATGAGATGGCTGGATGGCCTCACTGACTCAATGGACATGAGTTTGAGTAAACTCTGTGAGTTGGTGATGGACAGGGAGGCCTGGCGTGCTGCAGTGCATGGGGTCTCAAAGAGTCAGACATGACTGAGAGACTGAACTGAATGGAACTGAACTGACTTGCACAGGCAGAAATTCATTGGAAGGTTATCTGCAGCTTAGAGACCTGGCTGAAGACTGGGGGAACAGGCTTCGAAAAACTCAGGAGGCAGAGGAGAGCCAAAGGGCTAGGCAGCAAGGGCCTTAGCACAGGTTTGTGACAGAAGCTGGTGAGCACACCACCGCTGAAATAAATGAGCTCCTTAGTGATCAATGCAAAGAAATAGAGGAAAACAACAGAATAGGAAAAACAAGAGACCTCTTCAAGAAAATTAGAGATTCCAAGGGAACATTTCATGCAAAGATGGGCTCGATAAAGGACAGAAATGGTATGGACCTAACAGAAGCAGAAGATATTAAGAAGAGGTGGCAGGAATACACAGAAGAACTGTACAAAAAAGATCTTCACGACCAAGATAGTCACGATAACGTGATCACTGACCTAGAGCCAGACATCTTGGAATGTGAAGTCAAGTGGGCCTTAGAAAGCATCACTACGAACAAAGCTAGTGGAGGTGATGGAATTCCAGTTGAGCTATTTCAAGTCTTGAAAGATGATGCTGTGAAAGTGCTGCACTCAATATGCCAGCAGATTTGGAAAACTCAGCGCTGGCCACAGGACTGGAAGAGGTCAGTCTTCATTCCAATCCCAAAGAAAGGCAATGCCAAAGAATGCTCAAACTACCGCACGATTGCACTCATCTCACACGCTGGTAAAGTCATGCTCAAAATTCTCCAAGCCAGGCTTCAGCAGTATGTAAACCGTGAACTCCCAGATGTTCAAGCAGGTTTTAGAAAAGGCAGAGGCACCAGAGATCAAATTGCCAACATCCGCTGGATCATGGAGAAAGCAAGAGAGTTTCAGAAAACCATCTATTTCTGCTTCATTGACTGTGTGGATCACAATAAACTGTGGAACATTCTGAAAGAGATGGGAATCCCAGACCACCTGACCTGCCTCTTGAGAAACCTGTATGCAGGTCAGGAAGCAACAGTTAGAACTGGACATGGAACAACAGACTGGTTCCAAGTAGGAAAAGGTGTATGTCAAGGTTGTATATTGTCACCTTGCTTATTTAACTTATATGCAGAGTACATCATGAGGAACGCTGGGCTGGAAGAAGCACAAGCTGGAATCAAGATTGCTGGGAGAAATATCAATAACCTCAGATATGCAGATGACACTACCCTTATGGCAGAAAGTGAAGAGGAACTCAAAAGCCTCTTGATGAAAGTGAAAGAGGAGAGTGAAAAGGTTGGCTTGAAGCTCAACATTCAGAAAACAAAGATCATGGCATCTGGTCCCATCACTTCATGGGAAATAGATGGAAAAACAGTGGAAACAGTGTCAGACTTTATTTTTTTGGGCTCCAAAATCACTGCAGATGCTGATTGCAGCCATGAAATTAAAAGACGCTTGCTCCTTGGAAGGAAAGTTATGACCAACCTTGATAGTATATTAAAAAGCAGAGACATTACTTTGCCAACCAAGGTCCGTCTAGTCAAGGCAATGGTTTTTCCCGTGGTCATGTATGGATGTGAGAGTTGGACTGTGAAGAAAGCTGATCGCTGAAGAATCGATGCTTTTGAACTTTGGTGTTGGAGAAGACTCTTGAGAGTCCCTTATACTGCAAGGAGATCCAACCAGTCCATTCTAAAGGAGATCAGTCCTGGATGTTCATTGGAGGGACTGATGCTAAAGCTGAAACTGCAATACTTTGGCCACCTCATGCGACGAGTTGACTCACTGGAAAAGACTCTGATGCTGGGAAAGGTTGGGGGCGGGAGGAGAAGGGGACGATGGAGAATGAGATGGCTGGATGGCATCACCGACTCTGTGGACATGAGTTTGAGTGTACTCTGGGAGTTGGTGATGGACAGGGAGGCCTGGCGTGCTGTGATTCATGGGGTCGCGGAGAGTCGGACATGACTGAGCGACTGAACTGAACTGAACTGAATGAGCTCTTCCATCCGTGAGTCACTTACCTGCGTCAGTCATGGGAGAGAGTATCTGACTGGCTGAGTTTGGGTCACATTGGTCCACGGGGTGGTGACACACAACCAACCAAAAAATGTATGTGGGGTCACAAAGAGTCAAACAACTGAGCACCCATGCTACAAGGCATCTGCAGTCAGAACTCAGAAATGAGACTTGAGATTTTGGGGAGCAGGCAGCTGGAGCCTGTCTCTCAGTGGCAGAACTCTGCCTTGTGTTTCCTCTGCTCTAGAAGCGCTTCTCTGCCAGCGTTTCCTCTGTCCCACTCAGCCACCACACCTGCACTGCCCCCGCCCCCCGCACTTCCCAAGGGCACTTGGTCCGCTGATTATTCTGATCATCCGCGGCTCTGCTTCGACGTGGACTTTTGCTTCTGACTCCAGGAAGGAGGGGTGGCGCTGCAGATAACAATTATGATGATGGTGGTGGTATTACTCAAGACTCTGCCTTGCAAATTTTGAAACTGAGTTCAAGTTCGATTAAGCATAGAGGAGGTTTGGCTCACATAACCAAAAAAGAGGTAAGAGTAGATCCGACTGGATCTGTTGTGATCAAGAATCTGTCTCCATCTCTGGCTTAGTGTCTCTCTGAGTTGGCTTCATTCCCCGATAGGGGGCCAGCATGTGGTGGTAAAGATTGCACACGGCTGGTTGGCAAGCTTGCCTTCCACCGGCTTTAAAATCTCAGCTGAGAGAGAATGCCTCTTTTCCATAATGTTTGTAGTTGTATAAGAAAAATAGAAATACCATCTCTACAGACAGAATTTACTTTTTAAAGTGAAGTCACTTCAGTCGTGTCCGACTCTTTGCGACCCCATGAACTGTAGCTGAGAGAGAATGCCTCTTTTCCAGGGCCTCAATGAGATTCCTAGCGATGCTCCCACTGGCCCAGCTCAGGTCACATGTCTCAGGTGAGTTGATTGGTCAGGCATGAATCTTGTGCCCACCCACTCCTCCAATTCTGAGCCACAGAATCTAAGAATGAGAGACCAGTAGTTTTCCAAATGGAAGAGATGGGTGCTCTTAGCAGAAAAAGGGGTGTTGGGCATGCATAAGCAACAGATGTCCCTTACACTGCTCATGTTAAATATAATGACAAGAAGTGAAATGTAGGAATGCTTAGGAGACTCTCAACACTTTCAGACAATGTTATAAGACATATGGGTTCTAGATGCTCTCTCTTCATCAAATCTAACCTCCAAAATTTACCCCAAATTTATGTTTGATTAAAGTGAGTGTCATGTTTATCAAATTCCCATCTCAAAGCAGTTAATGTTTGTAGTTGTATAAGAAAAATAGAAATACCATCCCTACAGACAGAATTTACTTTTTAAGAGAGCATTAATTGTGACAAAGGACTCATAGATGACCATACCAGCTCTAAATGCTATGTATTGTTGATTTTAAATGACATAAATTGAATTGTACTCTATAAATCATACCTCAGTTTAAAAAATAGTTAAAAGAAAAATGACACAAATTATGAGTCATTCATCCCTAGGCTATGTGGCATGTGTATTCTATGGGGCAATGATGTTTACATATTTAAACAATTTGTTTACAGTGAGGCAGCCATTTATTTTCCACTTGTATATAGAACACTTCAAAGATTTTGCTGTCTTCCCCATCACTCTCTTTATGCTCACTTGACAATGCTACATATTCTTATACAAAATAACTTCCTTTAAAATGGCTTTTGGCGGGGGGTGGGGGGGGCTTCCTTGCACCACGACTAAATAACACCCTTATCTTCACCGAAGATACTGGCAGATTCTTTACCATCGAAGCCACTTGCAGTCAATGCATCCTATCTCATGCAGACTTACATACCACATTTATTGTGAATCTCAAGGAAGCCAAGGGCAGTTGCTCTCCAAAGTCAGGAAGCAGGAAGAAGCAAGCCATCTCATCCTTAGGGAGTTACTCTTCCAGCCTCATCTTTCCTTCTCTCTGAGAATCTGTGTCCTTTCTTCTTTACAGACCCCTTTTTCACTGGTTCGACATTCAGGTGGCAAAGCCCTCCCTGCCTGCATCTCCTGCGTCTAAGAACAGCTCAGGTTGCACTTAGCATCTTCAGCTCAATTCCAAAGTCTAGAAGAAAGAACAGGCTTGGCCCAGTTGTTAGTCCCATACTTTCTGGTCCAGTTAACACCATGGAGGTAAAGATCCCGTTTAAGTGCTTAAACTCAAACATGGTGCTGAGGGTGCACCCAGAAATCTAATTCTCTCTCTGTGTGTGAAATCCTCAGAGAAGGGACAGGCATGGGCTAAAAGCTACCCCAAAGTGTCTATCGTATTGGGTCAGGAAGAGAGGAAGGGAGATTAAAAATCAGGTTAAGTCTGTCAGGGAGTGGGTGCGAAGGGGCCACTCATCCTGAGAGAGATGAACAGATTCCAAAAGCAGGTGAAAAGCTGAGAGAGGTAACAGCTATCCCAGGGGGTTCTGAAAATTCCTCCGAGGAGAAGTCAAAATTCGACCTTGTAAGGACTTTTCTTCAATCAAGAGTGGGGAAGAGAGGTGAGTGAAGGAAGAAGGGCAGATAGGACTGGCCCTGGAGAAGAACCAGCGTTGTCCCTGAGGAAACCAAGAGGGTGGGGTTGGACGCCTCTCCCAACCCCCCAGCCCCGCCCCACCCCACAAGAGTGAAAGCCCGGACTGGAGGTTTTTCTAGGCTGAAAGCCCACAGGGAACGTGTGTTTGCCTGCGTTCCCTAGCAATCGCCGCGTTTCTCTGCAGAAAAGGTCACAGAAACAGATTGGGGTCAGCCTTGATTCGGTTTCCCTACGGAGACAGGAACACGGCGGGGAGGTCCGAGGGTCGCCGGGCGCCCACGTGTCCTGAACTGATAACGGGCCGCGGTGGGGGCTGCGGCTGCGAGAGGGGCGGGGGCATTTCCAGGAGGGCGAGGGAGGCGGCGCGCGGGGGAGAAGGGAGAGTGTGTGATGCGCAAGCTCTTTGCCCTCTCCCCCTGCGCGCTGGGAGAGGACCGGCGGCGGAAGGGATGCGCTGGCCGGGGAGACTGAAGCCTGTGTTTGGCAAGAGCACCGGAAGGAAATCGGGGAGGCGAGATAGCAGGGGGTTTGTAGTGACAGTGGGGACGGTCCTGGGAACCCAAAAGCCAGGGTGACTAACTGCCCCTCCCTGTTTCTCCGCATTCCTACGTGGTCCGTCCGCCGGGAGCTCAGCCCCCTGCCCCACCCCCACCGCCTTTTCAGCACTGGGCTCCTCCCTGAGAAGTCAGAACATCCAGTGTGTGCTCTGCACATAGGGGGCGATCCACACATATTTCTTTAATGAGCGTATGGAACTCTATGCCTAGAACAAATATATAAACAGGTCATAGACAATCATGCGTGCCTGCTAAGTGGTTTTGGTCGTGTCCGACTGTGCGACGCTATGGTCTGCGGTCCGCCAGGCCCCTCCGTCCATGATGAACAAACACAGTTCAGTTCAGTTCAGTTCAGTCCAGTCGCTCAGTCGTGTCCGACTCTCCGCGACCCGATCTAATAAGGGAGTACTCCAGGGAGGAAAGTAAACTTCTATGATAAATCCACTTTACTCTTTGAAATCTGGATTTGTTTTGTGCAGGTAAAGAATAAGGAGGTAGGAAAAAGATTTGGAACCACTGGATCATTTAGTAATTTCCCAGATTAATTCCAGGGGAACTTTCCGTTGAAATGAGATTTTTTACCTGGATGCCTAAACAAACAAACAAAAAGGTTGAAAACAGTAACAGCAAAACCAACAGCTGCTCTCCTGCCCCATCCTCAGTGAAGAACTGGTTTTAATAAACATTCATCTACTGCTACTCTGGAGTTACTGATAAAGAACTGAAGCCCAGATGGATGTGAACTAAAATTATTGTGGTAATCCTTTCACGATATATGTAAGTCAAATCATTCTGCTGTCCACCTTAAACTTATAAAGTATTGAAGGCCAGTTCTCTCATAAAACTTAAAAATAAGTTTAGTGCAAAAAAAAAAAAAAACACCCGCTGAGGCTCAGAGAGGCTAAGTGACTTACCCAGTGTCACACAGCAAAGAAGGAAAGAAAGAGGGCCACAACTAAAAAGGCACCGGAATTTGAGTAGAAGCCATCAGAAAGCTATGGCCTACAGGCCAAATTCTGCCTGCTATCTGTTTTTGTACAGCTTGAGAGCTGAGAATATTTTTTATATTTTAGGTAGTTAAAAAAAGATCACTTCTTTAATAGTTATCAAAAGAAAAAATAATATTTTTTGACAGGTAAAACTTATATGAAATTCAACTGTCAGTGTCTATAAACATAGTTTGATGGGTACAGAGCCGTGCCCATTCACTTACAGCTGCTTTCACACTAAAAAGGTGGAACTGAGTAGTTAGCACATAAACTGTAAGCGGTCTGCAAACAAATCCTGGAATATTTACTGTCTGTCTCTTTACAGAAAAAGCTTGCTGACTCCAGGTTGGGAATTCTCAGCAGTTCCTTAAGTTTTCGATGACTTTGGAAGTCTCAGATTCTGGGAGAATCTGAGATGTGAGGGGGTGAGAGGTGAAGGGAAAGAGGACTGCAGATATTGTGGTTCTTTGGTTAAAAGCCCAGAAACTGAGGGCAAGTGCAGGGCCAGCTGTAGGCAGGACAAGAAAAAAAGACAGGGCCAATGGGAGTTGCTCTGCGGTCATCAGGAAATCAGGACCAACCAGACTTTCTGAGACTCTCCCATAGTGTGTTCTGGACCCTGATTATAAATAAGGGATTATAAACAAGTTCCTAGGATGCTGCACAAGAGGCTCCCCGTGCTATTAGGAGACTGACTACGCATCGCAAATTACAAGAAGACTCTGGCAATTATGCCTGGCAATGTCAGCTTCTCACCAAGCCCTGTCCCTCCTCCTGCTGTATTAGCTAACACTTACTGAACACGTCCTGCATGTCAGGCATTATGCTCAGGCCCCTTTCAAGCATTATATCCTCCATGAGCTAGACTTCAGCTATGTATTTTTATCACCATTTTGCAGATGAGGAAACCGAACCTTAGTGAGACTAAGGTGACACTCTGGTGACTAAACCAGGAAGTGGGTGGGGTCAGGATTCAAACTCAGGCCAGTCCGATTTGATAATGTCTTAAAAAAAAATTTTTTTTTTAAATTTCTTTTTGGCTGTCCTGGGTCTTGGTTGCTTTGTGCGGGCTCTCCTCTAGCTGTGGTGAGCGGGGGTACTCTCTACTTGTGGTGTGCGTCTCCTCATTGTGGTGGCCTCTCTCCTTTCGGAGCACAGGCTCCAGGGTTTCAAGGATTTTACGAGGCCCGTGGTCCTTATAGTTGTGGCTCCTGGGCTCTAGGGCACGCGTTTAATAGTTGTGGTGCGCAAGCCCAGATGCCCTGTGGCATGTGGGGTCTTTCCCACCCATGCATGTCTCCTGCATTGGCAGGCAGATCCTTTACCACTGAGCCACCAGGGAAGCCCCAGTAATACCCTTCTTATGCAGCTCACTGTGTTGTCAGCGAAGGGAGTTGGATATGTCTGAGTCCTTGTACCGTCTTTGAGCAGGATGGGACTGAGTCATTCAGGGTCTGGCCAGGAGAAAGGAAACCACAGTGAGTCCTTGAGACAAAGGGAGTTCAGTGCAGACAATTGGCGACAGAAAAGCTGAGAAGCCTGAAGGAGAACAGTGAGACAGCTCAGAAATGAGCAATCCCAGGCAACTACCAGTGCTCCTTCGCTGGAAGGGGGTCTTCACCTGTTCAAGATGCTCTAATAAAAGATCGTGGACAGGGTGGTTCACACAACAGAACTTTATTTCTCAGAGGTCTAGAGGCTAGGAAGTCCAAGATCAAGGTGCCAGCAAGGTAGGGTTCATTCTGAGGTCGCTTCTCTAGGCAGCCACCATCTCACTGTGCTGTGGTGAGGGGGCAGAGAAAGGGGGAAGGAAAAGAGAGAGACAGCTCTCGGGTATGTCTCCTTAGAAGGACCAGGACCCTGATGACCATATTTAACCGTAATCACCTCCCTAAACGGCATATCTCCAAGTACAGATACAGTGAGGTTTAGGGCTTAAACACATGGATTTGGGGGGGTGGGGGGACACAGCCATTCAGTCGATAATGAAGAAGGGAGATGGTGTTATGGAGCCCAGGGCCCAGATCAATCAGTTTTAGTCAGAACTCTGGAGGATCTGTCCAGTAAGAGCTAGAGGTACCGAAAACATGCAGCAGCTGCTAAAGATGCATCAAGGCAATGAGAAAAGTAGAAAATACTCTGGCCTTTCCCTTTCTCCCGCCTCCTAATTTCTTGTCTTCCATTGGCCAGGCCCAGCAGCAAGCCAGCTGGCTCAAGAAGCGCAGTCTACAGGCGTCAGTTCTGCTTCGACACAGAGCAAGGAGAGGAGGCAAATAGATCTGGACCAAAGGGTTTCGTAGAAACTCTCCTGCTCTGCGCTTGACACACATCGCTTAGGTTGTCATTACTCAGAGCTGTGGTGAATTGCCTGCCAAGAACTCACAATGAATTAAAGTATAAATTCAACATACATATGATGAAAACACTTCACTCAGTCATGTCCAGCTCTTTGCGATCCCATGGACTGTAGCCTGCCAGCCTCCTCTGTCCATGGGGATTTTCCAGGCAAGAATACCGGAGAGGGTTGCCGTGCCCTCCTGCAGGGGTCTTCCCAACCCAAGGATCGAACCCAAGTCTTCCGCATTTCACGCAGATTCTTTATCATCTGAGCCACCAGGGAAGCCCAAGAATATTGGAGTGGGTAGCCTATCCTTTCTCCAGGGGATCTTCCCGACCCAGGAATTGAACCAGTGTCTCCTTCACTGCAGGTGGATTCTTTACCAGCTAAGCTACCAGGGAAGCCAAAGGTGCCAAAGACATTTATATACATATATATATATATAATATTTATATATTAAAGACATATATATGATAGTTATATATATATAGACATTTATATACATTCATTTTATATATATATATGTAATATCTGGGCTTCCCAGGTGCCACTAATGGTAAAGAACCCACTTGCCAATGCAGAACACATAAGAGACATGGCTTGGATATCTGGGTCAGGAAGATTTCCTGGAGGAGGGCATACGAAACCATTCCAGTATTCTTGCCTGGAGAAGCCTATGGATGGGTGAGTCTGGTGGGCTACAGTCCGTAGGGTCCCAAAGAGTCGGACACAACTGAAGTGACTTAACATGCATGCACACATAATATGTACACACACACAGAGTATGATCTTATTTGTGTATGTCTTAGAGTAATTAACACTACAACTGCTGTAATAAACCACCCCAAAGAGGCCACAGCCTGATAGAATAGCAGTCTCATGTGGGTTAGAGGTTCTTCCAAGTGGCTCGCCCTTCAGGGATGACTCATGGCGGGATCCTCCTCTCACATGACGGTATGCTTTTAGAGTCCTTCCTTCCCATGCAAACATCGAGAGCCATCCACCTGAGAGAAGGACTGTGCAGAAGAGTGGGTACGTCCCTTTAGGGGATCCTTCTGGAGGTAGTGTTCCTCACTTCTGCCTACCTTCCACTGGCCAGAGCTCAGTCCCAGAGTTCCAACTTAACTGCAAGTGAGGCTGAGAAATGAGGTCTTTCTGCAGGCCCGGGAAGGAGAAAAGGACTTGATGAGCTACTGTGTGTTTTAAAAAGCAAAATAAGCAAACATATGTTTGTACATGCATGGAAATGTTTCTGAAGGATATACATAAGCAGGACTAGCAATATAATTTGGGGGCCCAGTGCAAAATGAACATGCTAGGCCCTTGCTCAAAACTGATCAAGAATTTCTGATGGTAATGGCGGAGCATTAAACCAAGTTCGGAACACTGTGCATGGAGGTCTGGGTGACTCCGGGGATAGTATACCCTGGAAGCTGACCCTGATAAGATACTCCTAACAGGATTACTTCTGTAGAGTGGTACTGGGGACTGGGGCAGCGGGGGAGAATTTACTTATCATTTGCTACTCTAGCTTTTTTTTTTTCCAGGTACCTGTATTACAGCAATACTTTGAAAATATTTCACTCATAACGGATTTGAGTTGAGACATATACAGCCACCTCAAGAAGCAGAATGCCTTCTGAGTTAGCAGAAGCTGACGTAATAGGCTGATTAAAGCCATTGACCTCTCTTAAAAAATATGTCTGTTGGAAAGGGGTTTGTTCCGCAATGGGTGCTTAAAAGGAGAGTTGCAAAAAAGCAAACGTTGACAGTTTCCTATCTAAGCTTTGTCCTGGGAGGGTGATTTGTGTGTATCTGGTATATATAGTTGTAATTTTATGTATCATTTTATAGAGCATCTGATGAGTATGTAATTATTTTATGAGTTTAAACTTATGGTATTTACTTCTCAATCAATGAGAAAATATAAATCATTTTGATACACAGGGAAGAAATGGACAACTTTGCAATCTATTGTGTTATCAGAGTTAGTATTTTTGCTTCATTTGCCCATGTCTTGGTCAGGATAGGTTACATTATGCTGCCATAACAAACAATCCTGACATCTCAGTGGCATGTGACAAAGTTTTATTTCTCATTCAGACTCTTTATCCAGCAGGGAGTAGGCTCTGTTCCATGTTGCCTTCACCCCAGAGCCTGGCTCTCCTCGTTGTGATCCAGACAAGAAAGAACAATGATAAGCAACCGCTAGCTGTAGAGGTGACACAGATCACTTCCACTCAAATTTTTTTTGCCCCAAACCTAATGTCAACAAGGCAAGGAAATACAATCTTATCCAAGGGAGAAACAGTGAATACTCTTAAACAACAATACAGTCTACCACCGCAAGACACTATAGAAGCTGGATTCATCAGAAATAATAAAAGTTCAACTGACAACTTCAAGGATTATAACTAAATGAATCCCCAAGCTTGAGGTAAAAATGAGAAAGTTTATTTCAAAGATGAATCACTAGGCACTAAGCTTATTCGTATCATAAGTATTAAAGTCAGATTAGAGGCACCCATCTTAGAACAAATATTAAGCTCTTCATATTATGTTATCACCATCTGGTACGTTACGCATTCACTTTTTATTGCCCAACTGACTTTTACCCTGTGATAAGAGCAAGTCTCTAGGAGATACGCCTGACCTTTGCTCTGCATTCAATTGAGTGCAGAGGGCATGTTCTCCTTGGATGATTTCCCATGAGCAACCATGCTCATTTCTCATCAGGTTAGTTGCTTCATTGTTGAACGTTGTTGTTGAATATGAAGGAGCTCTCAGGATATTGAGTGTTAATCCCGTATCAGGAATTTGCAAATATTTTCTCCCATTGTATGGGTTGCCTTTTCATCTGTGGACAGTGTCTTTGGAGGGGCTTCCCAGTGGTAAAGGATCCACCTGCCAATTCAGGAGGCACACGAGACATGGGTTCAATCCCTGGGTTGGGAAGATCCCCAGGAGATGGAAATGACAACCGGTTCCAGTATTCTTGCCTGGAAAATTCCATGGACAGAGGAACGTGGTGGGCTTCAGTCCATGGGGTCGCAATGAGTTGGACACGCCTGAGCGACTGAGCACGCACACACACACACACACAGCTTCAGTCAGTGTCCCATTTACAAGGTGTTCAAGCGTATTCATAGACATGCCAGGAAAACACATCCCCAGGACTGCTGTAAAGTCTAGCTGTGCTGGTTACCAGGCTGTGGTATCCAAATAAAGAAATAGATGGGATTTGAAAATCGAATACCCGAAAAGGTCAGGCGATAACTTAGTTGACAGAAATGATGACAAAGAGCACTTGACCTTCAAACGTATTGTCGTCAGGCTGGGGGGAAGGAAGGAGACTGGTAAAGGGAAGAATCTGAGCTTCTGGAAAAAACAGGTGCTGCTCAGCTCCAACCAGTGGTCTCTCCATAGGGAAGAAAAAAGCAAACCTTTTAAAGTTGCAATTTAAATTTATGTGTGAAACCTGCTAATTTTAAATCTTCTCACTAATTCAAACTTTTGAACAACTGTGTGAGTCAATCGAAACACTTTTGGAAGCTCTACTTGGAGCTATCAATCTGTCATCTCTGAGGTAGGAAACCAGGAGAGAGATTTGAAGGAGGGAGGAGAAATCTGGAGCGAAGTCGGGGAGGAGGCCCAGAAGACGGAAAGAGGAATGGAGCAGAGAGGGAGCAGGAGAGGGGTGTGGGCCAACCCTGGAGAGGGGCGTGGGCCGACCCTGGAGGGACAGCCCGCTCAGCCGCTCGGTTGTGTCCGACTCACTGCGACCCCACGGGCTGTTGTAGCCTTCCAGACTCCTTTCTCCATGGGATGCTCCAGCCAAGAATACTGAAGTGGGTTGCCATGCCCTCCTCCAGGGGATTGTCCCAACCCAGGGTTCAAACCTGCCTCTCCTGCTTTGACAGGCAGTTTCTTCACCATTGAGCCACCTGGGAAGCCCTAGAGGGAAAAAAGACAGAAGTGTTGAGACGGAATATTTAGAAATTTGCATGATGTGTAAACTCTTCGCTCTTCTTTTCATAAAACCTCTGGTGGCTCAGATGGTAAAGTGTCTGCCTACAATGCAGGAGACCCCAGTTCGATCCCTGGGTCCCCTGGAGAAGGAAACAGCAACCCACTCCAGTACTCTTTCCTGGAAAATCCCATGTATGGAGGAGCCTGGTAGGCTACAGTCCATGGGGCTGCAAAGAGTCGGACACGACTGAGAGACTTCACTTTCTTTTTTCTTTTCAGGAGAATGGACCTGCATTGGTGATTTTGGAGTCAGATCTGTGCTTTCTTTGTACAGTGGTTCCTCGGTTCCAGGACCCCTGTGGGTAGGTACCTAAATCCGAGGATGCTCAGGTCCTCCATGGACGATGGCTACTGCAGTGGACGCTCTGTATGTGGGATGCAGACCCTGTACATCACTGTGTTGAGATCGGTTCAGAAGAGGCCCATTACATTTGAGTTGTGTTCTAGTCTCTGCACAACACCCTCTTGTTCTGAGTCCAGATTGCAATCCAGTTTCCCAGAAGGGGAGGAGAGGCCAGGTGGGTGGGAAATTCAGAGCTTGGGCTTCAGGAGCATGAAGACCTGCGTTTGAATCGTGGGTCCACTGCTTATTTGCTATAAACATTTCTGAACCTCCTTGCAAAGTGGGGATAAAAATAGTACCCACTGTACAGTGTTGTTCAGTTCAGTTCAGTCGCTCAGTGATCTCTGGCTCTTTGCGGCCCCATGGACTGCAGCACGCCAGGCATCCCTGTCCATCACCAACTCCTGGAGCCTGCTCAAACTCATGTCCATTGAGTCGGTGATGCTGTATAGTGTTGTAGAGAGACTAATTCAAGAAGATGAAGATAAAATGCTCAGCACAGTACCTAGCACGCAATAGGCATTCAACAGAGTAAATGGAACTGTTATCGTGACCATTTTTCTATTTTTATTTTCATTTGTAATCATAAGCTCACAGGGAGAGAAACTGCTGGTCAGCAAACACAAGTAGTCTATCAATCCATTTACAGGGTCTAGTACTTATTCAGTTCAGTTCAGTTGCTCAGTCGTGTACGACTCTCCGTGACCCCATGAATCACAGCACGCCAGGCCTCAATGATTAAACTGTTTTTCTGGTTTTATGCTTCGGTCTCTTGGGGTTTGGTGACGTGAGTCAGCCATTGGAGCATGAGTCCTGCTTTACACAGTCTGGCGTTCTTCTGTTTGTGGAGAAATTTGCCTCCTGCCCTGGAGCGGGGAGGACTATTCCCATGGCCTGTGAGTTCCTCTGGACAGGAGCCAGGTGTGAAAGCTGTGCCATCCTAGGCTGAGTTCTAAAGAAAAGAGAGCAAAGTACCCTGGAGAGCAGAGTGTCATTACTGTGAAGGGAAATGCGCATCAGTGGGCTCCCTTAGTTTTGGTGATGTGAGTAAGTAGGAGCTTGGCTCTGAGGAAATCATATAAGAAAGCCTTCCTGTTTATGGCTTTAGTAAAGGTCACTTTACACACTAGACCTTTTATGACCAGTTGGTATAAGGACCTCAGGAATCTTCTAGAACCAAAGATTCCCTCTTCTTAAGCCTCCCTGACAGAAGCTGGAGAATTCTGTTTGGGTGAATCTCGATGGTTCTTGACCTGGATCTTATAGCAGCAGCATCACTTGAACCCAGGACTGCTGGAATGAAAGTGCCATGAGAAAAGTCTTCATCTACAACTCAGACTGATATGGAATCACACACACACACATCTGGAATGCTAGAAAATAAAATGAAAACGGTGATTCTCTTGTTCTGGTGGAATGGCTGGCAGCTTTCACGTTCTACCATAAACATGTGTGTGCTTGTATTTTTCACCAGACTGTATTACTTTCATACTCAGGAAGAATTTTTAAACAAAATCCTGTATTTTCATTTTGAAGGAAAAAAAAAAGGAAGACATGGTAACAGCCTAATCACTTGAGTACTTCGGGTGGACAGAAAAAGTGTTTCTTTAGTGTTTGTTGCCTAAATTAGAGGACAGAGAGCAGAGAAGGCCGTCGGGAGGAAGGAGGGGCAGGAGGAAGAAGGACACAGGCTGGTCCTGCCAGGGGACGGGGGACAGTGGGGACGGGGGACAGCCCTCCCGTGGGAGCAGCTGGCTGGGTCAGCACAAACCCTGGCGGTCCTGGCTGACTTGGGTTTATTAATTTAGAGACAGGAATTAAGAATCAGTTGTTCTGGCAACCAGCTCAAAGTTACACCCTGTTTCTTATTCTTAGTTAATCTTTAGACTGCAAACTATGCCCATGGGTCTGCCCTTCCTTATTAACAATGTGTGACCAGGTTTGAGTCCGGAACAAGATGGGAGATTCAAAATCAACCGGAGAAAAAACGTGGCAGGCAAAGCCAACCCTTCCTTTCTGCCATTGGTTCAGAAACTAGGTTGAGGCCTTTCCAGGCAGGAGTCACAGGGGCCCTCAAGTCCCATGCACAAGCCACACTCAGAGGAGGCGGCTTGGAGCTCAAAAGAGCATTGTGGCTGTTGGTGTGTCCATGGGAATATGACTCTCACGCGCTGTTCATGTGTCCATGGGCATATGATTAACCCTGCTCCTGTCAGTTTCCTGGTCTGTAAAACGGGGATGCTCGTAGCTCCTGGCTTTGGGGTTCTAGTGAATATTCAATGACATAAGGTCACTAGAGGCCTCAGTGCTGGGACTGGCATTATGGCTCAGGCTGCGTTAGCCGTTGTTCTGCAGAAAAGTGCTCAAAGAGACCCTCTGAGAGGTCGAGAATTCTCCCCCCGGGAGTCAGAAGCTACGTGAGTCTTCCGGGGGGAGTAAGAGTCTGTTTGACGAGCAGAGGTGGGCCGTTTACTGCCAGCAAAAGAAGAGAGGTTTGAAAACACTTGGTGAGTGGGGAAGAGCGAGACCTCTGGCCTGACCCAAGCGCAGGGGTGCGTGCCTGCGGGAGGCAGAGGTTGGGGGGCGGTGGTGGCATGGAAGGGGTGCAGGCGGCGGGGGGCGGCTGGCCCTGGGAAGGACCTCGTTCACCAGACAAAGGCGTGGGCGTTGCTTTTCCCTGGAAGACCAATGCGGGGGCCATGGAGCTTGAGAAACTTTGCTTTGTTTTTGAGGTTTCTAAGCCAAGCACCACAGGATCAGGTAGCGTTTTTGGAAAGCAGGTTCTGGAAGGGGCGTCCATTCAGAAGAGTGGCCAGGAGCCTCTCGCTGTTGTCCCCGGGCTGGTCACTAGAGGGCGGCCTGGGCTCAGAAGTGCCACCTCGCTGCTGCTTGTTGCCGCTCTGCTCGTCCCTGGCCGCAAAGGGGTGCCTCCGAGGGAGCAAATCTCCGACCCACGTCGGCCCTCGGCTGAGACAGGCGTGCTGGGTGACAGGCAAGGGCACTGGCAAGCTAGGAAGAAAAGGAACGCCGTGGTGTGCTGTGGGCGCCTTGACCTGCGAGCGCCTAACAGCTGACCTCTCGTCTGGCCGCCGCCCCCACCCCTGGCCCATCCTCCTCTTCGGTGGCTTCCTTACTCCCACACCACGCGTAAAGCACACCGCAGTCCGCAAGGCCAAGCTTCGTCCACACCCCGGCAAGTAGCCCTTGGGCCGGGGGTGCGCACATTGGGAAAATGACCCTGAGGATGCGCAGGGAGGAGGCTTGGGCCATTTGAGAAGAGCATTTGGGGGTCTCGGTGCTCAGAGCACAGTCTAGAAGGGGGTCAAGTACTCTGGCTAGGCCCCTCTGCAGGGCCTGTGGACTAGTCGCCTTGAAGGGAGGGATGTGGTCAAAGGAGGGAGTCAAAGAAGTGTCCGGTTTCACCCAGATACTCAGCGAAGGGTCTTGTGTCATTTGTCTTTCCACGTGATATCCAGCTTGAAGCCCAAAAGCTAGTGGGCAATAAAAGCTGTTTAAATGGGGAATTCCCTGGCAGTCCAGTGGTGAAGACTCTGCACTTGCAGTGCCGGGGGCACAGGTTTGATCCCTGTTTAGGGAACAAGGATCCCACGTGCCACCAGGCAGTTTCAGCCAAAAAAAAAAAAAATGCTACTTCTCCAGCTCTTGCCTGGCTTATTACGTGAGAGAGCAGAGTCACTCTTCCTCTGTCGAGGACTCTGTGGTTTTAAGAACGATCCCTGAGTTCTTTGACACCCCTCTGGAGAGATGGAGCTGAATTCCCTTTCTGGGCTGGACTCCCTTCTAAAGAATACAGAGAAGAGTGACGGCATTTGACTTTGGAAGCTGGGTTCTAAAGGCCCGGTGATATCCCCACCTTTGTCAGTTAGATCACTGCCCTGGAGGAACCCTCGTATGTCAGGGGCCCCGCAGACAGCCCTGTGGAGAGGCCGCAGAGGGAGGAGCAGAGGCCTCTGACCAACAGCCACGCTGGAAGCTGATGCTCTGGCTCTGAACAACTTCAGACCATGGCAGCCTGACCTGCAGCCTCATGATCGTTCTGCTAAGCCGCCCCTGGGAAACAGTGTGAGATAAGACACACTTGTCATTTTAAGTTACAAAGTCTGCGGGGAGTTTGTTAGGCCGCAGCGGATAACGGCAACAGGCTTCAAGTGGCTCCCAAATGTTACCATTCTTATTTCCACCTGAGTTTTGTATAAGTCAAGGCATAAAACAAAAGTAAGCATGGAAGGTGAAACAGTACCTTTATTGGTGGTCAGAGACTGTTCTTTAGCCAACGGAGTTTGCTAATACAGAGCCCCAGAATTTAAGCAGACCTACCCACTCGGTCCCAACACTGACTGGAGACAGACCTCCTGCCCTTTAAGGGTAAAAGCAGGGACTCCCCTGGTGGTCCAGTGGTTAAGACTGAGCACTCCCAATGCAGGGGCCACAGGTTCAATCCCTGGTTGGGGAACTGAGATCCTGCAAGTCTCAAAAAACAGAATAAATAAACAAAAATAAACACTCTCCCCTCCTTCCTACCTCAGTTCGTGTAATAAAAGTCTTTATTGTTCTGAAATACATAAGTAAAATGCCTACTCCTTAAAAAAAAAAAAAGAGTAAAAGCAAAAAGGTGGGGAGAACATTTACCCAAGAGAAACAAGTAGGCTGAGTGAAGGGTGCCCAGGTACTCTTTCCACGGTTAACAGGAAGTCACTGGGCAGAGAGAGTTCCAGAAGTTCCACTAGTTAAGCTTCCTTCTCTGGAAGGAAATGTCAGGAGTGAGGAAGACGTTCCCTTCCCCATGGTCTTCCCTTCCACCTGTCTGTGGGCCTATCCCAGGCATGTGACCTGGGGCCTCTCTTCCCTGTGGGTTTGGCACCGCAGGTGACATCTCACTGGGGCATCTTTCTAAGAGTCTCGGTTCTTTTTCTGCTTCTCCCTGTTGTGTCCCGGTAACTTGATGCTTTGCAACATGCTCTACACACAACAAGACATGTTGAGAATCGTGATGCTTCAAACTTGCCATGTTAAAACAGAGGTGTTCTGTTTTCTCTTTAGCTCACCTTCTTTTTCTTTCCCTTTGTGGGCACTGTTTTATTAAATCGTCAATGCCAGTGGACCAAATCGTCTTTGCAGAAATATTGTGTAAGTGTGAAATCATCACTCTTCTTTTTTTCTCTTTTCACAAAGACCTCATCGAGGAGAATCATTACATTTTATGGGTGGAAATGTGGTTCTGAAAATTACTTAATGATCAGCAAGCAGTGGCAGAGATCCAGAAGAGAACTGACAATCCCCATCATCCATTTTGATAGCTCAGTAATAATATGCACATCTATTTCACATTTGCAGCGATTTCCAAGTCTGATGACATTTTATTTCTTATCATTGGGAATCTGGTGAAACATCTATAGTTTCTTTCTTTGCTCTTTCTCTAAATTTATTTACCTATTCCTTGTGAAAGGACGTTTAGTCTGTTTCTGGTTTTTCACTGCCACAAATAGCAATGCTATGAACATCCTTGTGCTTCCAGGTCTCCCTGCCCTGATCCATCCTGTCCACTGCTGCCTGAGTTAAGGGAGGGGCAGAAACAGAAGCTTAGCAGGCCCTTAGGGGTCTCTGGATAAGTACCTGCAGGGTTTTGGCCTAATCCCTTTCCTCTTTAGAAAATAAAGAAGCATTTGTGAGCCAGATGCCACTATTCCTCTCTTTCCTATGCTCTTGGGCGTCATTAAAGGGTTAGAGATTTACAAAGGGTTGGAGATGCATAAAGGAGATTTATAAAGGAAGACGGATGTGTGTTAGGAAGGCTGGAAAGCATATGGACCCCGGCAGGCTTCCGCGTGGACCTGTCACAGGGGCTCTGCACTCATCTGGCCCTCTAAATTCCCTGGAGGGCTCCGTGCCATCTGGGGGTGCTTTTGCAGCCCACATGATTGGCCGAGGTATTGCAGGAAAGGGTATGGTCGTGGGTGGCACGGGGAGGCGTGGGTGGACGGGGAAGCAGGCTCAGGAATGGGTTTCGCTTCTGCAGAGGGATTTCTGCCAGAGGTATGTGTGTGCGCATCGCGGGGGCCGCTGACAGGGAGCCGTGTGTGCCTGAGTGTGGATGTGACCAAACTCAGGGATATGCTGCTGTTAAATGAAGCGAGGCATTGCCATGGCAACACAGCTCTCTGCTCCCAGCCAGATGCCAAGCCCTTAAATTATATTTTTCTGGCTGAAAGCGCCTCATTCGCCTCTGGTCTCCCAAGCAATGGGGCTGCGGGGGCAGCGATGACTCACCCCCATCTCCAACCTTTCAACAGAGCCCATGAGGCAACAAGCGGCAGGGATGTCACGGGAGCAACTGATGAATTCTGTCTGGGGGAGCCCTGGGAGCATACCCTCTGGTGAAGGGGCTTGGACAAGGCTGTGGATAGGTTCCCCCTTCTATTACCTCCTGGTCTAGTGATCCGGGGTTAACCTTCTCCAGCACTTCGTTCCAGAAGGAAATTTGTACAATGCGTGTCGGTAGAGATGCCAATCATTTCTTCCACTAATCATTTCCTTTCCTTCCACCCATTATCTCTCCTTTGATTTCTTTAAAAAAGATAAATATATATAATTAATTTATCTCTGTGCTGGCTCTTTGCAGAGCAAGGGCTGTAGGACTCACGGGCTTCGTAGTTGTGGCCTATGGGCTTGGTTGCTCCTCAGCATGTGGAACCCTAGTTCCTGACCAGGGATCGAACCCGTGTCCTCTGCATTACAAGGCAGGTTCTTTAATCACTGGGCCACCAGGGAAGTCCTATATCCTTCCTTTGATTTTGACGAGGAAAGTGTCCCTACATCTCTGGCCACTGCTGACCAGACCGGGGGACACAAGGGACTGGAAGAATACCAAGCAGATTTTCTTCCAGCAGTTTGGATCCAGGTTAATTACCTATTTGCACCCAACCTGGAAGGCTGAAGGGGCAACTTCAGGGGAAGCTTTGTGTAAGGAAAATTAGAAAGGGGTCTGCCGTCCCAGGAAGCAGACACAGGCAGAGACGAGGGAGGGAGGAAGTATGCGAGCTGCTGTGGTCCAGGGGGCTTTCTGGCCTCTAGTTCTCAGGAAGGCAGTGGCACCCCACTCCAGTACTCTTGCCTGGAAAACCCCATGGACGGAGGAGCCTGGTAGGCTGCGGTCCATGGGGTCGCTAAGAGTCCGACACTGCAGCAACTTAGCAGCAGCAGCAGCAGTTCTCAGGGAGGCTCTGCATTTCCTGCCCTCGGGTACTTTTCGTAATTTGATAGGCTTGTGTCTTACAGTGGAATGATTCCTCTTTAAAGCAGGAAGAGCACTTGGATAGGGTTAGGCTGATGACACGGAAGTGTCTTTGCTAGCCACATTCCTGCTCAGGATAAGCAGTAAATCCCTCACAAAAGGCTGCCTGGGAAATTTTTCTTCCATCATTCAACAGTATTTTATTGAGTAGCTATGTACAAGCAATGGGCTTCCCAAGTGGTGCTCAGTTCAGTTCAGTTGCTCAGTCATGTCCGACTCTTTGAGACCCCATGCACTGCAGCATGTCAGGCCTCCCTGTCCATCACCAACTTTCAGAGTTTACTCAAACTCATGTCCATTGAGTCGGTGATGCCATCCAACCACCTCATCTTCTGTTATCCCATTCTCCTCCAGCCTTCAATCCTTCCCAGCATCAGGGTCTTTTCAATGAGTCAGTTCTTCACATCAGGTGGCCAAAGTATTAGAGTTTCAGCTTCAGCATCAGTCCTTCCAATGAATATTCAGGACTGATTTCCTTTAGGATGGACTGGTTGGATCTCCTTGCAGTCCAAGGAACTCTCAAGAGTCTTTAGAGACTTGGGTTCGATCCCTGTGTGGGGAAGATCCCCTGGAGGAGGGCATGGCAACCCATTCCAGTATTCTTACCTGGAGAATCCCATGGGCAGAGCAGCCTAGCAGACTACAGCCCATAGGGTCGCAAAGAATCAGACACGACTGAAGTGACTTAGCACGCATGCACATACAAACAATATTCTAGATGTCAGGGAATTATCAGTGAACAACACATAGGAAGGCCTGCTCTTAGATTTTTCTTTGGAGGACCCACATAATAGAACAGAAGGTATGACAGAGACGTTGCTAAGGGCTGTGAACAGAATGAATGAATCGTACTGCATCATAAACTATTTAGCTTTGAAAAGGTCCTCATAAGTTTCCAGATGCTTTTATTCCCATAAGACCAAAGAAACAACAGAGATAATAAAAGGTCTTTAGCCCCATGGGAGGGTAGTGAAGCTGTAGTCAGCTCCTTCTTTGCCAGCTATTATGTCCCTTCCTGTAAGAAGCCTTTTCCTCCCAGCTGTCTGTTAGATGCCCCTCCGGCTGCACCTTTTTCTTGGCTCATCACGGCATATTTTATTACCTGTTCATGGAGGTGTTTTTCCCACTCACTGTAGACCCGAGGGCAGAAACAGTGCCCATCACGTTCACAAAACACAGTGACTCACGCTGCAAAGATGCTGGATTAATAACAAGGGCTGCTGCTGCCTGCCTGACAGCGGCAACGCTGATGTTTCTTCAACTCCTGTAGGCAGTTCTTCCACCACTGGAGTGATCCCTCCAAAGGCTGGACTAGTTGGATAACAACACAGACATGGCATGGCTGTCTTCAGAGATAAGAGAAGAATCCTCCATGGCCAGAACCCAGGCAAGGTTGACTGTTTTCCAGCTGTTGAGACCAGAACCTTTGTGTTGAGCACCTCCTAAAAATGAAGAAGCAGTGTGTAGGGCCTCTAACTGGTGACTCCTAGGAAGTGCTTGATTCCTTTTGATGGGAGCAGTGGGAGTAGCTGGCCAAGGGTTGGGCACATGTTCAGGCCTAATGTTGCTTTGGGGATAGGATAGTTAACACCTAACAAAAGGGAACACGTGCTATGCCCAGGAAAAGAAGACGTGCCCGAACACACACCAGTGTGCCCCAGACAGCGGATTTTGTCTCTCCTCCTGCTTTCCCTCACCACAGAGCTAACAGATAATAAATTCAGGGCCCTGTAGACTTCATCTGTCCAGTAACATCCCTAGAATATAGTAACCCTTTTCAGAGGACACCTGTGGCTCTCACCAGTTGGTTCGACCTTAAGGCCGACTATTGACTGCCCTAGCAGCCAAAGCCCACGTTGGTGTTTCCACAGTGGACGGAGAACAAGGTCTCTAGGTGCAGTGAGCCACCTGAGCTCAGGACGGACCCAAACATGGTGGGGGCTGGTTCTCTCGCCTGGATGGATAGCATCATACATTCCCTAGTCAGCCCCTGGAGAACCCAACCCGGAAATCTTTGTGGGAGCAGCTGAAACTGTGTGCTTTCTGCACCACTTAACAGAGTGTGTGCCTGCAAAGTTGATTCAGTCGTGTCTGACTCTTCGCAGCCCTATGGACTGTAGCCCACGAGGCTCCTTGTTTCATGAGATTCTCCAGGCAAGAGTACTGGAGTGAGTTGCTACGCCCTCCTCCAGGGGATCTATCTTCCCGACCCAGGGATTGAACCCGAGCGTCTGCATTGGCAGGCAGCTTCTTTACCTCTACCACCAAACCACCTGGGAAGTCCACTTAACAGAGTATCTGTTCTTATTTATAAGAGGAAACTTTTGGAGAGTCTGGGGAAAAAATAAGATTAATGTCCTCCATTTTTCATATAATTACGGCATAGAGTTCTTTACAGGGTTTGCTATATAATTTAAAAAATTATGAGTAGTGCATAAATATGTTCTTATAGAAAAAAAATCAGACCACACACAAAACCTAGAGAGTAAAAAGTCCCTTCCCATGGATGTATCTTTCCCCATCTTTACACACAGGCACATGTCTACATATAACAGTCTTGTTTTGTTTTTACATATTAGTTCTTGCACTGTACATAGAATCCTACCATGTCATGTTTTTCAATAACCAACTGAAAGTTATTGAAAATTTCAATAACCAAGATAGCCAATATATCTTAGAGCCCTTTTCATGTCTGTCCATTCTTGTGAAGGGCTCCATAGTATTAATATTCCACAGTGTGTATGAACCATAATCCAAACAACTCGTTCCCTACTGATTAACATTTGGGTTGTTTCCAGTTTTCCACTATTGTGAATGCTGGAATGAACATCTTACATGCATTATTTTGGGTCCTGGACAGGCTTTTCTACAGGGAAGATACCTAGAAGTGCTGGGTCAAAATTGAGTAAAACACTGATGATGTAACAGCTTTATCAGTGTACACTACAGCAATGTATGCAAGCTCATTCTCACATACCCCATCAACTCTGGGCATCCATTCAGTCAGCAGATATTGATGTACGGTGAGAAACTATCGTGTGCCAGCCACTCTTCTAGAGAACTAGGGCAGGTCTGCTCGGGGCACTCAGAACCTAGTGTGTGGGGGGACAATATTATTTCCTATTTCTTATAATGCAGTTTTATGCCATATGCTATGGAAAAGAGAGTGTGGTAAAGAAAATGAGGAACACCAGTGGGACTGAGGTTGTGGACAGGGCAGTGAAGGCAGGCCTCACCCAGGTGATTTACTGTCATTGCTCAGTTGATCAGTCATGTCCGACTCTTGGCGACCCTATGGCCTGCAGTACATCAGGTTCCTCTGTCCTTCACCATCTCCCAGAGCTTGCTCAAACTCATATCCATCCAGTCGGTGATGCCAGCCAACCATCTCATCCCCTTCTCCTCCTGCCTTCAATCTTCCCCAGCATCAGGTTCTTTTCTAATGAGTCAGCTCTTTGCATCAGGTGGCCAAAGTATTGGAGCTTCAGCTTCAGCATCAGTCCTTCCAATGAATATTCAGGACTGATTTCCTTTACGATTGACTGGATATAGTCAGAAATTTGTTTTACCAATAGAACTAATTGACAGCCAACAAACTCATCTTCATGAAGGCTCAAGTTTGGATAGGACAGTTGATCAAAAGCAATGTCAATAAACATTTACTACCCAGGCTAAGAAACTAGATTTGCATTGCTTTTTCCACTGTAATCTTTGAAGCAGAGGAAACAGGTGAGGTGTCTTTCCTACTGATATCCGCCAGCCCTTCACTCACACTGAGATCAATAACCATTCCTCGGACTCCTTTCCACCTCATTACCAGCCTAATTTGCCTTAGTAGAATATACCTAGGGTATTAGGGTTTTTATATTTTTCCCCTGCTCTAATAAACCAACCTTCTAGATTAAATGAAAACAGAAAAGGGCTTAAGACCAGCTTGAAAGCAAAGTGTTAGTTGCTCAGTCATGTCCTACTCTTCACAACCCCATGGACTGTAGCCTGCCAGGTTTCTCTGTCCATGAAATTCTCCAGGCAATACTGGAGTGGGCAACCATTCCCTTCTCCAGGGCATCTTCCTGACCCAGGGATCAAACCCAGGTCTCCTGCATTGCAGGCGGATTCTTTACCATATACCTTAGTGAAAAGTGGGCTTCCCTGACAACTCAGTTGGTAAAGAATCCGCCTGCAATGCAGGAGATGCTGGTTCAATTCCTGGGTCAGGAAGGTCTGCTGGAGAAGGGATAGGCTATCCACTCCAGTATTCTTGGGCTTCCCTGGTGGCTCAGCTGGTAAAGAATTCGCCCGCAATGCAGGTAGACCTGGGTTTGATCCCTGGGTTGGGATGATCCCCTGGAGAAGGGAAAGGCTACCCACTCCAGTATTCTGGCCTGGAGAATTCCATGGACTGTACAGTCTGAGGGGTCACAGAGTCAGACACGACTGAGAGACTTTCACTCTCTCTCACTTTCACTTTAGTGAAAAATTGGGAAAATCAGAGCATGGCAAGCCAAGTCTTGCTGAGTCTGTCTGTTGAACTTATCTCTATCTCACTGTGGGCCTGGGATCCTTCAGGAAAAACCTGATGAAGCGTGCTGGAAACAAAGAGGCTCTCCTGAAATAATAAGCAAAGAGCAGTGAGAAGATCCCTCGAGCCTGATGGATCCATCTGAGCCTCAGACTGGAATGGAGCTGATGAGGGCAGTTAGCAAGCAAACACGTTACAAAGCTGCTGCTGCTGAGTGCACTGTGTACCTTACCTGCCCCTTTCAAAAAGCATCACAAAGCCTTCTTCAAAAGAGCAATTTATGCTGGCTGTAGAAAATTTGTAAGATATATTATAACCCTCCAGCCTTTTTGTGCACATACAAAACACATTGGTAAAGTGCTTGTATATACTGTTTTTAAGCTGTTTTTCAGTTAACATATTGAACATTTCTTCTGCTCACTGACGAGATCTCTTAAACGTGATATTGTTTATATAGTATCTTATTACATAAAACAGCTTCATCAAACAAGCTCCTCTTGTTAGACAATGTTGATGTCCCAAGATTTATATTCTAATATATTTCAAGCAGAGGCAGAACTACTAGGTAAGACAGTATTTTTTTTAAAGAAATTCAAGTGTGCTGTATTTTTAAAATGATTTAAAAAGATTTTCAATCAAAAAATTAGAAATACAGAAAAGCACAAATAAACATCAATTACACTCCCACCATCATTCACACTTTGGTATATAAAGTCTTCCACTTTTTAAAAATATGTAAACAATTTGTACAGAATTAGATTCCTATGCATGGTTTCATAACTGAATTTTCTCATTAAATACAAGTATTTCCTCATATCTCTACTTGTTCTTCCAAGACATGAATTTTAACGGCTTTAGTTCTCCACTATATGGCTATGTCATTTCCACAAGGAAATAAGCACCACAAAGCCAAGTGCTTTGTGGAAAGAACAGTGCACAAAAACCATTTACTGAATACATCCATGAATTTAATCAACCAGCTCCTGTCTCTGGAGTTTATTTCAAACTTTCACTATTATGTTTTTACACAAAAATCTTTCAGACAGCTCTAATTACCTCCTTAGACTCAACTAGAAGTGAAATTTACTGGGTCAGGTGGTACAGATTTTAAAACATAATTAAGACGACCATATATTATCATCAAACCAGAAGCCTTGAGAGGAAAAGGAAACATCACTGAGGACTGCCCTGACCAAACTGGGATGTAGAATTCATTACAGGTTACATGATGCCAAAGCAAGCCTTAGAGGTTATAGCAAGTTACGTTCCCACTTGCAGAGTATTAGCATGTCAATTTCCCCAGACCTAACATTCATGACTCTTGATACCACAGATTACCCAGATCACACTGAAGATCTATCCTGGCATTTTTGATATAAAATAATAAAGAAAAGAAAAATCCTCCACTTGGTCTTTTCTCTTGGTTTCAGGCCCCTTTCGGGGGGTCTGGTTTCCTTTCCAGCTGTTGGCAAACCTTTACCATAGAGGCTGGATCATATCTTTTAGATTTTGTAGGCTACGTGGTCTGTGTTACAATTATTCAACTCTTGTCATTTCAGCATGAAAGCAAGCACAGGTAACCTGTAAATGAATTAAGTGTGGCTGTGTTCCACTAAAACTTTTATGGACAAGAATTTCATATAATTTTCATGTATCACTAATATTAGTCTTCTAATCCGCCTCCTCTCATTTAAAAATGGAAACGCTATTCATAGTCATATGAAAACAGGAGGTGAGTTATAGTTTGTTGACCCTTGACTTAGAAAATTTCTGGCAGACAACTAAAAATTGGGTGCGAGTCATCACCAGTTTATTCCTTTTCTTGAGTTGTGTAATTTCCTGTGTCAAAGTGGAGTTGTATTACACACATCTTCAACTACATGTGCCTCACAGAAGTAAATACACATAAAAACGAGAACTGAACTGTGCAAACAGTTCTGCTCAGCCCCCTCCACCTCCCAAATGAGCTCACGGGCACAGCCTCAGAGGAAGCCTGGCTGGGTGAGGATCTGCTGTCCTCTCGGCTGGCCTCTCACAGCATACGCGTCTCACTCCACGTGCAGTTTGAACATGCACGAGCCAACACCTTCATCTGACAATCAGCTGACTAAAGAACAGTCTATTCAAATGCTGAAGGGTAAGTTGACTGCTGGATTTACTGAATGACATGTTGGTTTTCAGTGAGTCACATATAATGCACACAGTGTTCATATAATGTATATTATGGAAAATTTAAGGGATTTTTTCTCAGTGGTAATTTTAACTATATAAAATTATCCTATTATGAACAAATTTTAGAACGCAGCTACACATAAAGGATGAATCTGTTAATTTTTATTCCTGTAAAAAAAAAACACCAAAGATTACAATATAAACTCAATTATTTAACACTCAAGGAAAAAAAAAGGGCAGGACAGAGGAGAAATCAATGTTTGGCAAGTTGTGTCGCAAGCAGCAGGTAACAAAGCAGCTTCTGGTCAGTCATCCACACAGATAAGCTGGGGTGTTTCTAAGAGTATATACAGTAATAAAATATTGGCGATATTATGCTCCTAGAAAGGGGCACTAAATTTCTATTACTGTTTGACATAGCAACATCCATCTAGGAAGATGGTAGTAAACATTATCTTCATTTTATGAATGAGGAAACTGAGGTCCAGAGAAACATAAGGTAACTCAAAGGCTCAGGATATACTGAGTTGAGTAGTGGGGGTACATAGATTAAAACTCAGTGCTTCATGCATTCTCCATGATGTCTATAATCCAAAAAAAAAAAAAAAAAAAAGGGTGACTAGAATATCAAGGAATATTCTCTCCTGTGAGACAGCTACAAAGAATACTTAAGGCAGAAACAGCTACAGGGCTTCAATAGCATGAACAATACAGCAAGTGAAAATAGGAAAAAACTAATCCCAGATACATTCAACCTCAAACACAGATACAGATCTTTAATTTAAAATTGAGTAAGTTTATTCATGGAGAAAACAGTCACAGAATACCCTTAGGATTTTTTTAGTCCAACAATTAAAATTGCATTTAAAAGCCAACTGAAGTGTTTACAGACTAAAAGACATCTGGAGAAACTACTGTTCCTCTTTCCTTGGGTTTGTGTGTGTTTACCTTTTAGGCAAGAGACATAGCTGGGATTAATCTCTTTTCTAGGAGATGTGATTTCCAGTTATTTATATAGGATTCTTCTGTGAAGACCAGCGAAGTCCAAAGAATTCAACGTTGATTGGAAGAATTATAGTAAGACTAATGGTCGGTTCATGGAACCACAATTTTACCACAAATCGCTAGATAGGGTGGTGGAAGGAGAATAATGTTTCCCATGAACAAAACTTGAGGTATTTAAAGATTTCAGAGACATGAAAACGCACTTCTACCTTGCTCAAAGGTGACGGCAAGGCTGGGAAGGTTCTTGTGGAAGGTCATACCTTCTTGGACTTCTCCGTACATTAGTGCCAAAACCTAACCAGGACTGGACAATGTCAAACACTTCTCTGAACAAAGTGGTTCATCAGTTTCCTCTTCAGAGGAGTTCTAAGGCAACAGTGTGATCAATGGTAAGTTTTCCCCTGTCTCTGTTTTTGGCTTGTCCTGATGCTAAAGTCGATGGCAATACAAAACAGCACAGCCACTTCCCGTAGAACCTGCCGGAGTACAAGAACGGGCGCTCCAAGCCTCAGCAGTCAGGGTTCAACCTCGCTCGCTTGACTCGGCTATTGTCATCATCCAGATGGCAGGAACCTCCTGTGGTGATGTCTCTCCTATTCTCCTCCATGGGTTCCAAGGGGAAGTCCTGGCCCATGGCCAGCACCTGCCGGACAGTCATGTTAACGCGAGCAGTTTTCAAGTAGCTGGCGCACACCTGCCAGTCCTCCACAGAACAGGGCTCCACCACCGAGTCTCTGGGGAGGTCAGCTGGGAGAGGCGTCCCGAGGCAGCCAGGCAGGCCTTCCCCTTCTGGACTGGGAAGGACCCTCGGGACTGCATGGTTCAACAGGCGGCTGAAACCTGACATTACCATGATGTCACCACTGTGCATAAACATGGGGGTGGGGGCTTCGTCTCTTTTGAGGCCACCCAGGAGGAAGATGGCAGACTGTCCAAAGCTATGAAAAAGTAAAACAACACACAATAGTAAGCTTCTGTTATTAGCCATGGTTGGGAAAGTTAACTGCCAGCTGCACTAGTTTTCTAATTTCAGCTTGGTACTTACTGCTTCCAAATACTCCTTTTGGGATGGGGTGTGTGTGCTGTGCGGCTCATGGGGTCTTAATTCCCCAATCAGGGATTGAGATTAGGCCCATGGCAATGAAAGCACCAAGTCCTAACCAGTGGGCTGCCAGGGAAGCCCCAATTCTCCTTTTTAAACTGTGCTGTTCCGTTCTGTTCAGTCACTCAGTCGTGTCCGACTCTTTGCGACCCCGTGGACTGTAGCCTACCAGGCTTCTCCATCCATGGGATTCTCCAGGCAAGAATACTGGAGTGGGTTACCGTTTCCTTCTCCAGGGGATCTTCCCTTAAACTGTGCTAAGATCCTTCTTTTCTGGTGTGTGTCTGTGAGTGACTAGTCCATGGTCCGCTACTTAAACTTAAAAATTAGAGACCACAGAACTGCTGCAAAATAGATTTTGAAGCAATTAAACAAGCAAATAAAAATTTATCTGGGTTCTTTACTAGGTATTTATCATTTCTGCTCACTTTAAAGGTAAGGCAGTTGATGAGATTCTGTTCAGGCACTTTCCTCTGGAGATACAGGTGCAGCACTCTGCACAAATATAAACTAGACCACTTGGGCTTCTGTGCCTTCCGCTTCTCTATTTCAAACAGATTGCTCCCTTTGCCTTCTGGCCTTTACCAGTCATCTATTACACAGACACTCACAGTACCTCTCATTACGAAAGGCAGAATCCACGCATCTTAAACAGAAATACTTGTAACTAGGTCATTACCCAAAGGTTGATGCTAATTTTACTTACGCTACATTGCTAAGATGCCCAAGAGTGAAAGATTATTGAGTTCACCCATTTAGAAAATTTAATGTTTTTATTTATTTAAGCTTAAAAATGCTTTATAAAAATGGAATGAAATGATAAAAAAGTAATTCAAAATCCCTAGACCCAACTCACCTGAATGACAGCAGGGGTCTGGAGTGATCTAGTTCAGATCTGTCTACGTGGATCCCCAGTGTGGAGTCTAATCGGTAGTAATTCAGGATACCTGCTTCAGCTCGGAAACCCTGAAATCCACAGGCAGCAGCGACTTGCTCTGAGAGGAAAGCCAGGTCAGAAGGGAAAGGTGTATAATGATCTGCTGAGTATCTCTTTGATAAAAGCAGGGAAAATAAGAAAAATAAAAATGATCTCAGGAAAAGAGGAAACTGTGGCATAAGATTAATCACCACTTTAAAATCATCTACTTTACATGCGGTGTGCTGACTGACCGACTCACAGTGAGGGTCCGTTTCGGCCGTGCAGCAAAGTGACTCAGTTACACCTACGCAGGCTTCTTGCTTCCATTCTGTTCCATTACGGTTTATCACAAGATACTGAATATAGTGCCTGTGCTGTCCAGGACCCTGCTGTTGGCTTATCCATTCTATATACAACAGCGTGCACCCACTAACCGCAAACTCCCAATCCCTCCTTCCCCACCCCCTCCCCCTCGGCAACCACAAGTCTGTTCTCTACCACATGCAATATTAATACAGCCCTTAAAACTTTTTTCTTGAAGTATAGTTGATTTACAACACTATATTAGTTTCAGATATACAACACAGTGATTCAAAACTTTTACAGATTATACTCCATTTATAGTTGTTATAAAGTATTGGCTATATTCCCTGTGTTGCACAATATATCCTTGTAGCCTATTTCTCTTATACAAAAAGTTTTTTATACACAAAAATAAGTTTGTCTTCTTAACAGCCACACATTTTTGAGGCACCCAGTAATGTAATATTGAGCCAATTCAAAACACTGAGCACCTATGATATGGTAGGCATCGTGCCATGCGATGATAAACCCGACAAATTCACCATGCACAAAGTCAACATGCAAAGCAATTACACCTCTCTGAAAGTCGCTCAGTCGTGTCTGACTCTGCGACCCCATAGATTATACAGTCCACGGAATTCTCCAGGACACAATACTGGAGTGGGTAGCTTTTTCCTTCTCCAGGGGATCTTCCCAACCCAGGGATCGAACCCAGGTCTCCCGCACTGCGGGTGGATTCTTTACCAGTTGAGCCGCGAGGGAAGCCCAAGAATACTGCAGTGGGTAGCCTATCCCTCCCCCTGCGGATGTTCTCAACCCAGGAATCGAACTGGCATCTCCTGCATTGCAGGCGGATTCCTTACCAGCTGAGCTACCAGGGAAGCCCACTCTAATCCCTAACATGAGAGTTCTCTTAGGGTAAAAAGGCAACTCAGAACTCTGTCACTGCCAAGAGGTGTCTACGGAAACATGCTAACTAAATGTAATGTATCCTGGATGGGATCCTGGGACAGAAGGCAGAAAGTGTATCAATTAAAAACTAGTCTGCAACGTAGCTTCATGTGATTTCATTGGTCAGTCTGATGGGCTGACATGCTCAAAACATTTAAACTGAATACACTGCAGATGCTGAATGCAGCCATGAAATTAAAAGACGCTTACGCCTTGGAAGGAAAGTTATGACCAGCCTAGATAGCATATTAAAAAGCAGAGACATTACTTTGCCAACAAAGGTCCGTCTAGTCAAGGCTATGGTTTTTCCAGTGACCATGTATGGATGTGAGAGTTGGACTAAAAAGAAAGCTGATCGCCGAAGAATTGATGCTTTTGAACTGTGGTGTTGGAGAAGACTCTTGAGAGTCCCTTGGACTGCAAGGAGATCCAACCAGTCCATTCTAAAGGAGATCAGTCCTGGGTGTCCACTGGAAGGACTGATGCTAAAGCTTTGGCCACCTCATGCGAAGAGTTGACTCATTGGAAAAGACCCTGATGCTGGGAGGGATTGGGGGCAGGAGGAGAAGGGAACAGAGGATGAGATGGCTGGATGGCATCACCGACTCGATGGACATGAGTTTGGGTGAACTCCGGGATTTGGTGATGGACAGGGAGGTCGGGCGTGCTGTGATTCATGGGGTTGCAGAATCGGACATGACTGAGCGACTGAATTGAACACTTTGGTCAAGTTAGGACCTCAAAATGGAAGTAATTTTCAGCACTTACCTTCCTGAACTGCCTCTATTTTTTGTACCTAAGGGTCACAACTCTTTAAGGCCAGAACACTCTCTATACAAAACACACACAATTTCTGAGAACAAGCGGCAGACAAGTCTGAGGGCTACGTAAGCCAGCAGCATCTGACACTCTTCCTTGGTCTGATGCTCCTCTCTCAGTCCTCCTGTTATTCAATCAACCTCAGATCTGATTAGAAAAATCAGACTTTTCTGAAGAGTCTCTGATGGATGGCCAAGACTCTTCAGTTGGAATCTGTTTTACTTTTCTCTTCTCTTTTTTCCTGTACTACAAATAAGAGCTCCTATTTAATTTCTCAAAATTATGAGTGTAGTTAGAGAAGGTTTTCTCTACCATTTTGTTTCAGTCCTTCAAAAGACCAACGACTTACAGCACTATATCGTCTCTGCTGTAACAAAACAATTACCTTTTTGGGCTTTTATCCCTATCTGAATTCCCTACGCACTACTCTTGTTTCTTAGTTCTCTTTCACTTCCCTTTGATTAGCCATTCAGTGTTTTTTGACTCTTTTCACACCATGCTTTTCTTAGTAAGTGAGGCTAATTTTGAGGTCCTTGGGAAATAACAGTATCTACAATAAAACTAGTACCTTAAAAACCAATAAGCTAACATTTATTGTGCTAATGAATTTAACTGCGGAGAATAGTCAGGCAGTACTGTAATCACTATAAAGGCATTAATCATTTAACCCTCACAATCATCTTGTGAGGTGAGACACTAGCCATATTGAAGGCAGAATTCAAATCCAGGCTGTCTAACCAGAAGAAAACTACTCCCCAAATACAGATGTCTGGTTTTCCATTAAAGCTGTATCACTGAAAATAAGACTTATATCATGAATAGTTCTGAGCCACATTTATTACTATTCTCAGTAGTTAATACATTTATTATTAAGCTGGATTGACTGAAACTATAGAGTTTTTAAAAAGTAACTGGTTAGTAGGAAGATGGTTCATGCCAATTTGATTCAGTTTATCCTCAGAATTAAGTCCTTTTGGCGGCAAACACCTCACTGAGAAAAGTGGCATTGAGATGTCAGCAATAAAGGAGGCATTTTCTGAAGCGCAAGGGTCAGGAAAGAAGAAACTGTACCTCAAGAAAACACGGAACTTTAACTGTAGATATTCTTTCCTATCTCTGCCCTGCACAGACCTTATATAGCAGTCAAAGGAAGCTAGATCTTGCAAGTTCTTTTGTGAGTTGATGGAAGAGAACACTGTAAGTACATGGAGCTTCTCCCACTCCAGGCACACATTATGTAGAAAATAAATAATCGACAAACACTAAATAACAATGGAACTAAAGATTATAATTGAAAACTTCTCATGAGTACAGGAAAGAAAAATCTGTATCCCTGAAACCTCCCCAGAGAAAGCATCAACGACTTCTGATGAAATAATATAATCTGAGAGCACAAGAAAAAGTACTTTTCTCTTGGTAAATTATTCATTCCTCTTCAGATTCTGTATCAAAAGGATTTTAAAGGAGGGAACATATTAAAGAAACCCTCCCACAAATGGATAATCTGATACTTTAAGTTTGGCCAGAAAAAAGTCAAACTATGTGGGCTCAAGAAGCATAAAAATGAAAATCAATGGAACTAGCAAGAAAATCTGAATACCTTACTGTCCCAGTTATAATGGTAACCAAGGGTCACCCAGCGTAGCTTCTCCAGCAAACTTCGGGGTCTCCGTTTACTCACTGCTTTACACCTGCAAAATTGGAGACAAAAGATGATTTATTCGTTGTAAAGGGCAGCAAGAGCCTGTTGCGTGGATCCTGGAGTCTAAATTTGGTATCTATATAAGCAGTTAGCCAAGATCTCCTCAGGGGAAATTAGAACAGATAAATGAGTTGACCAAGAATATAATACTACCAAAAATATGCTAGCATTTCTAATTCCTAATCCTTGGTTCTAAATCCTCTGCTGAATGGGATCAATTTTAAAGGGTGAGTCTCCAGAATATCAATAATGATAAAATGACAACAGAAATGTCTTTACCTGTCCATGGGAAATGGGACAAAGAGTCCTATGGATAATTGAAAATTTGGCTAATAGAATATTTACAATTTCATTTGCTGAAAGCAGGACATGATAAATTACAGCTATCATTATGTCTAGAATGATGGTGGCTTCCTAGAACTGCAGTTTTGGGGGAAAAAGCTTGGCAAAATACAGTATACAATCAAAAATTATTGGTTTAACATACCTTTTTTAACCCCACATAACAACTTAAATACCTGAGGCTTAGCTAACAATTAATGGCCACTTTAATTGATCTGGTTTCTAACATTACCTTATTTAAACCACAGGAGGTTTCTATAAAATGGAGGTGTCCTTTCTGTAATTATAATCCAGTCTAATAAAATCTATGGAGTTAACTACTCTTTTTTTTTTTAGCTACACAGGATTGCTTGCAACATGTTAGTTCCCTGACCAGGGACTGAACCAGGGCCCTCAGCAGGGGAAGCATGGAGTCCTAATCACTGGACCATCAGAGAATTTCTTAACTACTCTTTTTCTAAAGAAGCCTGCTTATTTGATTTACCTCTAAATATCTAAAAATACAAGAATGCTAGGCCTAATCATTTTAGTTTTTCTATGTAATTTACATCATTAATCAATCTTTTTTTTTTAAATCTAAGAACCACTACTCTTTAAAGCAGAAAAGATTGGACTGCTTTAAGGAGTTTATATTTTGACAGGAGATGACAGATAAGTATAAGAAGAAATGAGGGGGAAATTTTAGGCTGTATAAAATCTAGCACTATGGTGGATAGCACAAGACTACCAGAATCAGAAGAAGGAAAGTTCAAAGTCAACAGTCTAATCAGTTGAGCCTTCATGGTAAAGTTGGGGAGGTGAGTATGGCATGGAAGAACGGCTGGCATTTAAACAAGAAGTGATGCAGTAGGCAATACAGGGAGAGCATGAGCAGAAGCAAAGGATTTACTGCAGGCTCACCGTGTGTAAGTGGCATTCATCTTGACGGCTGATAGCTTACAGGGTAGATGCTGTCTATCCTCAAAGAGTTTACATTCTAAGGACATTGCAACACAGACACACACCAAGACCAGTGTGTGCTTAGTCGCTCAGTTGTGTCCGACTCTTTGTGACCCCATGGACTGTAGCCTGTCAGGCTCCTCTGTCCATGGGGATTCTCCAGGCAAGAACACTGGAGTGGGTTGCCATGCCCTCCTCCATGGGATCTTCCCAACCCAGGGATCGAATCCAGGTCTCCAGCACTGCAGGGGTTATTCTTTACCAACTGAGCCATCAGGGAAGCCCCAACACCAAGACCAGTAACTAAATAAATGGATCAAATACTAACTTATTTAGCACAACTGTGAAGAAGAGAGGCCCAGCAGGTCCCACTTCTATCCTTTGAAAAGACTGTATATCAGGTTGGCCCTTGGCCAAGCTTACCGTTCCTATGGTGTCTCTATAAACAATACAGTTTATGCTGAACACGTGCCTTTCTTCTGGGAGTCTGAATTTTGGTACCTGTCAGGCAGAGATTGCCTATATACCATCCTCCATTAAAAATCTGAGCACTGGGCTTCTTCAAACCATGCTGATGCTGCTGATCCAGGGACAACACTTTGAGAAACACTATCCCAGCCACATACACACACACAACCTTTTATTTCTCTCAATAAGAGATCATTTTATTCTTGACAAAGAACCCAAAACCAGACTGATTTGTACAAATAAAGGTAACAAGGCAGTTCTGAAAATTTGATGGCGTTTTATTAGACATTTGAGGTGACACCAATAAACTGCTTTTCATCAAAAGATGGGGTCTAATGTTCTTCAAGAACAGGGTATACATTATTATAACTAACACACAGTTTATGGTCTTAATAATCAAAATTATAGTAACAACCAAACATGAAGATATAGCTTGTAACATGAACCTTTAAAATTTTTGTTTTTCTAGGAAACCAAAAAGAACTCTTTCTACCTTAACTGTATCACTATAGAAAAGGCTTTGGGTTTTGTCCTATATGAATATTATAGAGGGGCACTGGTCCAGGATGCAAAAGCAGCCAGAGAAGAGCCATACTTTCACAGGCATTAACTCCAGTTCTTCTAACAGAAGGGGAAAAAAAGGCTTAAAATTTGTTCAGTAAAAGATCAATTGTGAGTGTGCCATTTTGAGGAGAAAATGTGTATATGTGTGTTTATATAATGTAGGTATGAAATTCTACCCCTTATTTCATATCCTCTTTTGAAAACCTGACTTCTATTCTTGCTTTTGTTATAGGATTTCTGAAAGGAAAGTAGCAACAATTGCTGTAACAATTGCCTTCAAGATGTGAGAGCAGGACTGGCCTGTGCTAGACATTTCTTTTTTCAGTAGCACCTAGGGACTCTTCTGGTCCCCATGGGCCTCCTGGGTAATAAAGATTCCAAAAAATTCATTTGAACAATGTGAATAGTATAAGACTCAAACCAGGTTTCACATGCTTCCAGTTTTCAGGCAGAAAATACTGAGGGATTAATGAAGGGAAGGGTGGGGGGGGTCATTTTTTAAGCCTGAATTGTCCAAAAGGAAGAAGCCAAGAAGGCTTACTGGCAATGGAGCTACTTAACCATCCGAAGGAATGCAGGGAATGCTGCCATCTAATCTAACTTTAAATCTTCACCCAATTATCCAGAAGAAGGTTTTCAAGCAGGTATGAGCCTAATTATTGGTGCTCACTGCAAAGAGAAATGTGCCGCCCCTTCAGGCAGTAGCCAGCAGATGATGGATGGGCAAAGCTTGCACCTTCTCCCCTGCTAAATGCCCACTCAGCACTTTGCTCAGTTTCTGTCAGGGGAAAACCTTTATGTAAGTGTTAGCATTTCTCTCAGCAATCTCGTTCTACAGCACTGCTTTCAACTGAACCCAAACTGTGTGGAAATGAACTCCTGTCCTGCTTGCCCACTCTCCATGCAGTGGGTAAGCACTGGTGTTTTTTCTTTCTTGCCTCAAGGGACATTAGTGAACCAAGTTCTCACTTAGGACAGAAATCTGAAAGTTGTTTATGATAGAAAACCTTCAATATCCTATTACAGGTACTGCTTCTTCAATCATTTTTAAAGATTTAGGGATTGTGTGTTTCACCACTCTAAATATTTCCCTCCACAACCACAGCTTTCCGTCCTTCTTCCTTTCCTAGTCTCTCACTTTCATTAAAGTTGCATCTCAGGTCCCTAGAACTCCAGTTTTTCAGTACTTGAGTGCTTCCAGTTAACCTGAATCTCTCAGTAAACCAGAGCAAATGGACATCCAATTCTACTGTAACACCGTTTCGCTATCTTGCAAATGTTAGTTTTATCTCATCTTCTACTTTTTGTCCTAAACCTTTACCATTTGTCTCAAGTCCTCAGTCCTGCCCCTACTCCCTTCCAGGACAAAGAGAATACAGAGGCCCACTCAAAGGATCCAGTTAATGATTTCAGCTTCCCTCTCCTACACCTCAGTACTGTTTGAAATCCTTACTCTGTCCTTCCTTCCTGGTTTCAGCAGTGGTTTTGTTTCTTTCCATTAAGGCCAATAATTCTCCACCTACACTGTCTCCCATTTCCCTGTTGTAGCCGCTGAGGCCTTTCTCCATTATCATCTTTCTTTCCATATTTCCAACTTTCCTTTTTGTTTCTTCCTCTTGATTCTGTAAAAAATGTTAAACATTTCCACAAACTTAATGCTCCATAGCTCTTTCTCTTCATGATTAAATCATCCCAAAGAATTCAATATCAGCTGCCCCCACTCTCCTCATTGAGATCTCACTTTTGCTTACACGCTACAAAAACTAGCTTAGTTTCAATGATACCATTTAATCACCAAATCCTAAGCCTTGGTCTTTGTCTTATTTTGGAAACATTTCCTTACCCTGGCTTCCAATAGTAATTTTTTTTACCCAGACCTGATGCTTCCTAGGCCCTGTTGCCTTTTCTCTGTATGTCTTTCATAAACAAACAAAAAGCCACATCACTCCCACTGCTTTATGATGATGGTCTTCCTGTGTAACTCTCATATCCCTCTGTCTCTCTCTCGACTCCTAAATTTTGCTCAGTTCTGTATTTCCAAAGGCAGAGACATCTCCATGTGGATACTCCTCAGGAATTTCAAAAACAATAAGCCCCAAACAACACTAAGGATTATCTTTGCTCACTCTCCTCTTCCTCCAATCTTTTTTCCATTAAAAATCTCAGTATATAATGTTCCAATGAACGCCAGACATCTTGGAGTGTGAAGTCAAGTGGGCCTTAGAAAGCATCACTACAAACAAAGCTAGTGGAGGTGATGGAATTCCAGTTGAGCTATTTCAAATCCTGAAAGATGATGCTGTGAAAGTGCTGCACTCAGTATGCCAGCAAATTTGGAAAACTCAGCGGTGGCCACAGGATTGGAAAAGGTCAGTCTTCATTCCAATCCCAAAGAAAGGCAATGCCAAAGAATGCTCAAACTACCACACAATTGCACTCATCTCACACGCTAGTAAAGTCATGCTCAAAATTCTCCAAGCCAGGCTTCAGCAATATATGAACCGTGAACTTCCAGATGTACAAGCAGGTTTTAGAAAAGGCAGAGGCACCAGAGATCAAATTGCCAACATCTGCCAGAGATGTTCCAGAAAAACATCTATTTCTGCTTCATTGACTATGCCAAAGCCTTTGACTGTGTGGATCACAATAAACTGTGGAAAATTCTGAAAGAGATGGGAATACCAGACCACCTGACCTGCCTCTTGAGAAACCTGTACACAGGTCAGGAAGCAACAGTTAGAAATGGACATGGAACAACAGACTGGTTCCAAATAGGAAAAGGAGTACGTCAAGGCTGTATTTTGTCACCCTGCTTATTTAACTTATATGCAGAATACATCATGAGGAACGCTGGGCTGGAAGAAGCACAAGGTGGAATCAAGATTGCTGGGAGAAATATCAATAACCTCAGATATGCAGATGACACCACCCTTATGGCAGAGAGTGAAGAGGAACTAAAAAGCCTCTTGATGAAAGTGAAAGAGGAGAGTAAAAAGGTTGGCTTGAAGCTCAACACTCAGAAAACAAAGATCATGGCATCTGGTCCCATCATTTCATGGGAAATAGATGGAGGAACAGTGGAAAGAGTGGCAGACTTTATTTTTTTGGGCTCCAAAATCACTGCAGATGCTGATTGCAGCCATGGAATTAAAAGACGCTTACTCCCTGGAAGGAAAGTTATGACCAACCTAGATAGTATATTAAAAAGCAGAGACATTACTTTGTCAACCAAGGTCCATCTAGTCAAGGCTATGGTTTTTCCCCTGGTCATGTATGGATGTGAGAGTTGGACTGTGAAGGAAGTTGAGCACCGAAGAATTGATGCTTTTGAACTGTGGTGTTGGAGAAGACTCTTGAGAATCCCTTGGACTGCAAGGAGATCCAACCAGTCCATTCTAAAGGAGATCAATCCTGGGTGTTCATTGGAAGGACTGATGCTGAAGCTGAAACTCCAATACTTTGGCTACCTCATGTGACGAGTTGACTCACTGGAAAAGAGTCTGATGCTGGGAAGGATTGGGGGCGGGAGGAAAAGGGGACGACAGAGAATGAGATGGCTGGATGGCATCACTGACTCGATGGACATGAGTTTGAGTGTACTCCGGGAGTTGGTGATGGACAGGGAGGCCTGGCGTGCTGTGATTCATGGGGTCGCAGAGAGTCGGACACGACTGAACGACTGAAATGACCGAACATGGAGGTGCAGATATATTTCTGGGATAGTAATTTTGTTTCCTTTAATATATACTTAGAAAGTGAACTGCTGGATCATACAGCAGTTCTATTTTTAATTTTTGAGAAATTGCTACACTGTTTAGAAATATTAAATAATTGCAGCATTTACAGTGGCCAAGACATGGAAACAAGACAAGCAAAGAAAGGTTGCTTTCTTTCTTCTGCCTTTCCAATGACAGATGAATGAATAAAGAAAATGTGATACACACACAGTAGAGTATTATTCAGCCACTAAAAAGGGAAATCTTGTCATCTGCAACAACATGGATAAAACTGGATGGCGTTATGCTAAGTGGAATAAATCAGAGAAAGACAAATACTGCATGATCACAGTTTTATGTGGAATCTAAAAAATCTGATACAGAACAGACTGGTGGTTGACAGTGGTGGCGGGGGCGGGGGTGTACGTGCATGAAACGGGTAAAGGTAGTCAAAAGATAAAAACCTGTCATTGGAAGAGAGGTTCTGGAAGTGTGAAGTATAGCGTGTGCTCAGTCACACTGACTCTTTGCAGTCCCATGGACTGTAGCCCACCAGGCTCCTCTGCCCATGGAATTTTTCAGGCAAGAATACTGAAATTGGTAGCCATTCTTTTCTCCAGGAGATTTTCCTGACCCAGGAATCAAACCCACGTCCCTTGTGTCTCCTGCACTAACAGGCAAGGATTCTTTACCACCAGTGCTACCTGGGAAGCCCAATGTACAGCATATTGACTATAGTTAATACTATATTGTATGTTTGAAAGGAGTTGAGAATACAAATGTTCTTATAACAAGAAAAAGAAATTGTAATTATGTGAGGTAACGGACGTTAATGAAATTTATTGTGATAATCATTTGAAATTATACATGTATCAGATCACTATGTTGTACACCTCGGATAACACAATGTTATATGTCAATTATATCTCAATAAATCTGGAACACCCCCTACTTTGCCCAAACTTAATCTACCTCCACTTAGAAATATGTGTTTAATCCTTAACTACTTTTCTGTCACTTTTCACAGCCTTCTGCTTACCAAGTCCTATAGAAAATGTCTCTACCAGGCCTGCATTATCTTTTGCATGCGTTAGTATGCTAAATTCTTAACTGTGCTTTCTGCAATGGTTAAATTTGCAGTCCATTTTCTGCACTGCCACAAAAATTCTCTAAAGTGAAAGATCTATTACTGATCTTGAATTCCCCATTCACAAGGACAAAGTCCACATTTTCCTATTGTGAAGAAAATCTGTATTTTATGGCAAGACAAGAAAAAAATTTAAACATAAAACATTTCTCTGCCTTTAGGCTCCCTCTCTCCCCCTTACTATGAGTTGTGTATCTGTATTATGCAATGATCAAAACCCCCCCCATCGGCAGAAATACCTGCTCATATAAAGAGCAACATTCTCCCAGCATCAATAAGATAACTCCTTAAAAGATAACGTTCCTTTTTGATCTTGTAAGGGGATGCTTAGAAACAGACTCTGTAAACTGTCAATAATCCATCATTTCACACCCAGCTCTCTGTCTCAGAAAACTTATGCAACTGTGCCTTGTCCTCTAACAGCTGAATAGTTCTTGGAGCTTTCTCACATGCTATTTCCAGGTAATAATCCTCAGCTTGGTTCAAACATTTCCGTTTCTTTCTTGGATCAATTAATTTTTCCTCAACACTCTACGGCATGGAAACCCCTATAATCTGGCCCTAACCTTTCCAGTTTTGCCTCCAAGCATTTCCTGCAAGGTGTCCTCCTTTCCATCTTCCATGGCTATGTTTCTGACCACGCGATCTTCTGTGATGCTCTCTCCTCTGCTGCTCAACGCTCGAGTTTTCCAATTTGCGTTTTCACACCGTTTAAACCCTTCTTCAGGGAAACCTCCATCCTGGACTCAGTCGCGCACTCCTCTACGTGCTCACACAGAACTCTGCGACTTCCTCCAGTAAAGCACACGCTTTTAGTGCAAATATGTTAAGAAAGTGCCTGAATTCTTCCTTCAGTAGCCTCTTCCTCAGAGGCAGGGGCTGAGTTTTAATCTTCATATCTATGCTAGCACCAAGTATTTCCTAAAGCATAAATATACATTATTTAATAAATGAATTAAACTAAGATGGAAAGATACTACATATAGTCTTTAATCAATCATTCTCAAGTTTAGCATTATATTTTTACTGGGCTAGCAGAGAAGCTAACAATTTACTTAAAATTAATATTTACTCAACACCTTCTAATACATACAAAGAACTGTGGTTGGCACCAAGGCTACAAAATGTTCAAGGTCTGGGGGAGGGGGCAGGGCAGACAGTGGGAGGAGAAGGGGCAGATGCTGGGATTCGATATGATACACGCTGTAACAGCATTATAACCAAAGTCTTAAAGAAGGAGAAACGGCAAGGGATTAATTCTGCTTCCGTACTGAAAACATCAATGGAAAAAAGCCTTCACGTACATTGAATACAAAAATGGATACAAAGCATTGCATAATTTATGAAATAAATAGTTGTTTTATTTAAATGTACATTTTCCCTTGTCTTGTTGAAGTTATTTTTGAATAGATAATATATTCAAAAAATTCAAGAGGTATAAAAAAGTATCCATTAACCAATTAATTCTACAAATATTTATTTAGTAACTACCATGCACTGAAGAATAAACACACTGGCAAAGGGACAAAGAAGAAGGGAAATGGGGGTGGTGGTGGGGTGGTGGGCTATTTTTAACTGAATAAGGGAATCATCTCACAAGATGATGTAAGAACAAAGACCAACAGGATTGGTCATCTAAGGAAAGAGTTTTGCAGGTAGAAGGAATAGCTTGTACAAAGAATCTGGGCACGTCTAAAGTGTATAAGGACAGAATGAAGGCCAGGAGTGCTGGAGAATAAATGAAAAGCACAGGAGCTGAGGAGGGACAGTCAGCTTATGCAGGCCTTATAGCCTTGGTAAAGACATCTGATTCTGTTCTAAGTGTGATGGGACTGAACACAAAGAATCTGTCTGGTCTTTGTCCCTGGTTCTTCAGAGCAAGCTTTTAAATCCGTGGGATTTCTGGAAGGGATAGGAGTATCTGTTATTCACTGTGGACCCTAAGACCACGCCTGAGTTTATGCTAAGGAGATGACTCAGGATGTGGGTCTGTCAAGCTAGAACGAATTATGATTCGATCAATCATGCTCAAGTGGTGAAACTCCAATTAAAACTGTGAACACTGGCCTCGGGGGAGCTTCCTGTGAGAGTCACAAGTCCTGATTTTCTGGGAAGAGGACACGGAAACTCTGCATTCAGGATCCTTCCAGACATCACTCTGAAGTCTCTTCACTGGATGGCCCTGATCTGTATTTTTTATAATATTTTATTATAAATAAACTAATTATAATCATAAGTAAAATGCTTTCTTGAGTTTTGTGAATTGTTCTATTGAGTGAAGGGAGATCACGGGTTCTAAGACATCATGGGAACTCCCCTGAATTTGTACCCAGTTGGTCAGAAGTGTGCACAGACTGGGGGTCTCCCAAACTCGGAGGTGGTGTCTGAAGTGAAGGTACTTTGGCAAAGTACCACCGCCTTTGACTTGTGATGTGTGTTGACTCTGGATGGTGTGCATCAGAACTGAACTGCAGATAAGAACGATAAAAGATGTGACATGATTTCTATACTCTATGTCGAAAAAGACTGGAGAGAGACAAGAGCAGACACAGGGCAACGGGTCAGGAGGCCACTGCAGTTAAGTGATGGTGGCTTTAGACCAGCGTGGATGTGATGGAGATACTGAGGAATGATTTTATTCATTATGACTGTAGAGGCTACTGTATTTGCTGGAGGGTTGGAGTTGGGATTTCTCAACAGCTGTATAGCGCCTGATTCTACAACTGGGGCCTGTCATGTTTGATTTGGTTTCCTGTTGACACTTAGGTTGTTTCTCATCCCCTCCCCTCCATTATACACCATGCTATAATAAAGCTGCTTATAGAGAGACACTTGCTGCTGCTGCTGCTAAGTCACTTCAGTCGTGTCCGACTCTGTATGACCCCATAGACGGAAGCCCACCAGGCTCCCCCACACTTAGGTGATGTGAAATCCTGCTGACAGACACTTGGGTTGTTTCTCATGCCCCCCCATCACAAGCAATGCTGCAATAAAGATGCTTACGCCCAGCTACTGTACTCTTTGTGCGAGGATCTCTAGCTACACTATTCACTGACAACGAACTCTGAACAAAACATAAAATTGGGGTGTCCTAATTTTGTGAACAGATCTATTTTTGCTTATATGTTCCAAATATTTCATTTTCTACTTTAAAGTTTCTTCTACCCCGACCACAGAAACCTAGAAAGTTAAAATTGAAAGGATTCTTAGAGGTCCTCTAACTCAGTGGTTCGTACTGTGAATTTAATGGTTCAGTTCAGTTCAGTAGCTCAGTCGTGTCCGACTCTGCGCGACCCCATGAATTACAGCACGCCAGGCCTCCCTGTCCATCACCAACTCCCGGAGTACACTCAAACTCATGTCCACAGAGTCGGCGATGCCATCCAGCCATCTCATTCTCCGTCGTCCCCTTCTCCTCCCGCCCCCAACCTTTCCCAGCATCAGAGTCTTTTCCAGTGAGTCAACTCGTCGCATGAGGTGGCCAAAGTATTGGAGTTTCAGCTTCAGCATCAGTCCCTCCAATGAACATCCAGGATTGATCTCCTTTAGAATGGACTGGTTGGATCTCCTTGCAGTCCAAGGGACTCTCAAGAGTCTTCTCCAACACCACAGTTCAAAAGCATCGATTCTTCGGCGATCAGCTTTCTTCACAGTCCAACTCTCACATCCATACATGACCACGGGAAAAACCATTGCCTTGACTAGACGGACCTTGGTTGGCAAAGTAATGTCTCTGCTCTTTAATATACTATCAAGGTTGGTCATAACTTTCCTTCCAAGGAGCAAGCGTCTTTTAATTTCATGGCTGCAATCAGCATCTGCAGTGATTTTGGAGCCCCAAAAAATAAAGTCTGACACTGTTTCCACTGTTTTTCCATCTATTTCCCATGAAGTGATGGGACCAGATGCCATGATCTTTGTTTTCTGAATGTTGAGCTTCAAGCCAACCTTTTCACTCTCCTCTTTCACTTTCATCAAGAGGCCTTTGAGTTCCTCTTCACTTTCTGCCATAAGGGTGGTGTCATCTGCATATCTGAGGTTATTGATATTTCTCCCGGCAATCTTGATTCCAGCTTGTGCTTCTTCCAGCCCAGCGTTCCTCATGATGTACTCTGCACAACCAAAATCTCTAGGGAAATCTTCATGAACCACAGACCCTCTCCCTTTCTGATACGCTCTGGGAAAGTGGGAGAACTGGCATGTACTGTCTAGGTGACTCTGACCATGATTCAGCCACCCTGAATAGCTAATCCAGTTCAATCCCTCTGTTTCCCAGATGAGGAAACTGAAACATTTATCCTATAGTGACAGAAGGAAAAGTAGGCCCTAATTGATTTTCAGGGCTGGAAGCAATGTCAGAGCATATCAATTTCTTCCAACCCTTGACAACAGAAGGTATAACCACCACATTTTGTATTTTTTCTAATTTATTAGACCAAAAAAAAAGTATCTCACCATTGTTTACAGGATGATTTATTACAGAGATTCATCTGAGCTATCTTGGAAGATGACAACTGGCATTTCAAGAGAATCATTTGTTAGAAACAAACAAAAAAATCAATTTTTTGGAAACAGAGGCTGGTTTAGTTAACAAACTCTAAGCTCTCTAATTTCACTCAGGATCTTTCCTTACTTGCTCTCAATTCTACAGAAGACATATTTAATAACAGGATTTTCCTCACTGCTTTTGCTTGTAACATAACCTACAGACCAACAGGATTTTTAAAGGAAAACCAATGCATTCTATTGTTATTCTCCTTTCAGCTTAAGAAAATCATCTATTTCTCTGTTAGAATAAATATGACATAGTTTCTGAAAATTAAGTCCAAACAACACATACAAGACTGATACAAAGATTTTAACAGGCTGTTCTAAGGAATTCTCACATATTATCTTGTTTAATCCTAACACTATTACACGAGGAAAAGACTACTACTCTGAGGCATAGAAAGGTTAAACTGCTAAGTCAACAAAGCTAGTAACTGGCAGAACCAGGATTTGAACCCAGGCAATCGGACTCTCGAACCAGTGCCCACTACCCTTGCCCCTAACCAACCTTTCTGGTGTCATCTCTTGTCAATCCTATTTAGGACTTCCGGGAAGCATCTTCCATCATCTACCTTCAATCTAGCCACTTACCTGACCATACTCATTATCTTACAAACTCTATCCCTGTACTTTCCAAATTGTATTTAATTATATATGCACATATCTCTGTCCATGACTAACCCACAACTCCTCGAAGGCAGGAACTGTGTCTTTTCCGTCTTGAATCTCTAACACTTAAGCACAGAATCCGACACAGCAGAAACTCAACAGACATTTGTTGAATAAACACATTAATGTATACCTTCTGTGCTCCTATATCACAGAACAAGTTACTCTGTCTTTGTTAAGGCTGCTTTTCTACCCCAAACAGCCTTTTTGCTATTCTGATGGGCAAACACCTAGTTGTTCTTGAAGATTCATTTCAAATGGATAGAGAAAAAAAAGAGGATAATAGGCCCAATTAAAAAATCATTTTTCCTTCTTTGACACCTCTTTCCTGCCTGGAAGAATTATTTCTTTCTCTGATTCCCCACAGCATTTTCATAAAGACCTATTCTAACACTTTCTGAGCTCTATTATCTTATTCCTTTTGATACCGAGTTCCTGCCACAGACTATGCACTCCTGAGTGCCGAGACAGTGTCTTGTTTATCTTTGTACTGTGTATTTCCAATGCTTAGCATCATGTTTAGCACACAACTGACCCTCAAAAAATATCTGTAGAATGAATGAAATGCTGAAACAACATTAAGGTACAGAGACTAGTTTTCATGAAGAACAACTGGCCACCATTAAACAAACAGTAACACTGACTTCATCTAGGAGAGCAAAAGAGTTCTCAGTGTACTCTCTTCAGGATACTATAAGGCTCCAAACGAACTCTCTTCAAGCAGAAAAAAGAGTGAAGCTGAATAAAAATGGATTATCTAATGATTAACTAAGATGAACGCATTACCTAAGCTATGATAAGCTAATCTTAAATGGATCTCAATTTACTATAACTGTCAAGGCGTCTGTCCAAATGTTCCTGGGGGAAAGAACATAACTGTGCTGTATTTGAGTGGATGCAGAGAAAAAAGCAGGTCAGTTACTTTCACTGAACTATTATAGAGTCGGACACGACTGAAGCGACTTAGCAGCAGCAGCAGCAGTCCCTTTAAAGACCTGTGATGACCTGAGCTGAATACTAATGGTTTACTGTGATTGGTATGACTTACCTTAGAAACTCCTTGCTCTGTTCCCACAAATCCTGGGTCTCTTCTTTAGTCATATGCTTGTCCAAGTTACACACATTAGGTTTACGAGAATATAACTTAAGGCACTGCTTTACCCAGTGCCACTGGTAGCCTGGGAGGAAGGGGTTTGAGATAAAAATAAATCCTATACAGAGATGAATGAGAGAAAAAGAGGAGGAAATTCTCCATCAGTTAATCAGATCATTTATTTTTGTTGACATCCTTATATCCCCTACTTTATTATTTACTCCACACCTCCTTTTGCTAATGCTTCCACACATAAATGTAAGTTTTCATTCCTTCACTCCAGTTTTAGAGGAAGAGGCATTTCTTCAAGTTAATAAAAAGCTGTTTTGATATGGTCGCCAGACATCTATCACCATGCAATTATCTCTGTTTTTTTGGGTTATTCTCAAGAGAAACACGTATTACACAATTATTAATTGTGTTACCCCAAAGCAAACTTCAGAACTAAAACTGCCAAGTCACCCTTCAAATTTCACCAAGTATCATTTACAGAGGTAGAAGCTGCTTCCTGTAGTTACTATATCTCTGGTACCTCAGTGTTGCCTTTTTTGTTTTCTAATATCTGGCTAATTATTATTTTTAAATATTAAATTATCTCAGTTAAAACAACTGTTGTGATTTCTGCCTCTTTTGAACTTTGACTACTGTAACAGGGAAAAAGACAGAAGGGACATCTGTCCAGTATGCAAATACCGAGCCATCTCTCCTCTGTAAAAGAGGAGAAATAATGCTAACTGGAATCATACGCATAGTTAACGATTCACTCATCAACGTTCAACAAACATACACTGTATGGGCTTTCTTAAGAATTAAAGACAGATGAAAAACTCTGTCCCAAGAAGCACCTGGAGATAGAGCAGTAGAGATAGTTATACAGATAATGCCTTTTAGAAGTCTGGCTATGAAGGGAAACAAAGGCTGAGAAGGAGCCATAGAAGAATAAGGGGAGAGTTTGGAAAGACCTAAGCATGCTTATAGATGATGAGCAAAGAGCCAGCAGAAAGGAACTGGCTGGATATAGGAGAGGGAAAAGGAACACAGGGAGGTCTTGAAACCTGGAAGGGTTAAAGGCAGGATCAAAAGGTGAAGAGAGTGGTTTTGAACAGAAGGGACCCCTCTTCCTCTAAAATTCAGGACAGGAATGAACACTCACTTAGAAGTGCGGAGGTCACTTTTGCATTTCACGTATAAGTAAAATTCTCCAAATAATTTAAGAATGATAGCACTGTTGATAATTTGGAAAAAAAAATATGAGAAAAATTTCCAATAAATGACTGTTATCACCACTACCTTACAAAATAAGAATATTATAATACTCCCGAAGATATCACATTAAATGAAGAATACTTCCGATCTAATTCAGGTTTAAATAGTGACAGGAAATTGAATACTTTTATAGGCAGTCGGTTCCAGACAACTGCTGTCTTCCTTTTATGGAGTTAAAATTTGCCTAGTTTTAATTTTTCATGCATTGGTCTTAGGTCCTGACACATACAGCAACCCCAAATCAGTTTTCAATTCTTCTTGAGAAATGCCTCTAACTATATAGCTAACATTTACTGAGCATTTACTATGTGCCAGAAACTGACTTAAGTACTTTACATGTACACTCACATTGTATCCTATCCTTATCAAGTGGGCACTACCTTTCGACACATTTTACATATGAAGAAACCGAGGCCGAGAGAGATTAAGAAACTTGCTCAAGATCACATAGTACGAAGTGGTGGAGCCAGGACAGGAACCCACAGAGTCTGGTGTCAGACCTTAATCACCAGTATGCACTGCTTTCCACCCGTTTCTATGAAGGATAATGTTTGATGTTATCATGGTCCCCCTCAGGTCTACCCTACCCAAGACTCAGTCTCTGGTCTTCAGACCCATCACCTTCCTGCTCACTCTTGTAAGGACAGCTTGTGGTTTACTCAGGTTCCTTTAGAATATTCAGGATCCTGAAGTAAACATAATCCTTCTGATCAAGTCAGAGTAAGGTGAGCCTCATTTCCCATGTTTTGGAAATTGTACTTCTATTAAATGCAGCTTATATGATGGCAGGAAAGACAGAATAATGTCTTTAAGGACATAATGAGGTACCAACTCAAATGATGTGGCTTAAGTGTGAAATCTTAGAAAACTTCAAATACCAAGTAGAGGCATACCTCACAGATACTTTGACTTTTAGACCACTGCAATAAAACAAGTATTCCAAGTCACAAGATTGTTTCCCAGTGTAAATAAAATTTACACTATACTGTATTCTACTTATGCAAAAGCATTGTGTCTAAAAAACAATGAACACACTTTAATTAAAATTTATTTGAATTATATAAAACAATGCTGGCAAACGCTAACCCTCATCTGGGCCTTTAGTGAGCTGTAACCTTTTGCTGAAGGAGGGTTTGAAATATTATGAGAATCACCAAAATGTGACAGAAACACAAAGTGAGCAAATGCTGTTGGAAAAATGGTACCAAAAGGCTTGCTTAATCCAGGGTTGCCACAAAACTTCAGTTTGTAAAAAGATAAAACTACCTGTGAAGCACAATAAAATGAGGTATGCCTATATTCCAACATGGACAGCAGAAAACCAAACTGGGGTTGGTAACTTTGTAGTCTGAACAATCTGGTAAACGTGGCCATGAACACAGGAGCAAGGCCTGAAAGGTAAAAAGGCCGCGTTCAGGAATAAAAGGTGCACAAAACACTCCTGGTGACAAATGCTCGTTTATTCAAATGCATGAAGAGCGATGCTTTCATATATAAAAGCCACCACTCAACTGTTTCCTCTGTGACTTCAGTCACAAAAGTGCATGTGGCCTTTTATAGAAGCGTGGAAGTTGTTACCTCTTCCCATTGACAGCAACATATACACTTCAGTGGTCATAATGTATTAATAGCTGTAACACAGACCCGGCTCTTGGAACAACAAAAACTAAATTTTTAAAGGAATTTCTCTTCCTCTTGACCTGCATTTGAAATCACAAGTGCAATGTTAACTTTATGTCTTCGAGGTACAGAATGGAGATTTAAGGTCATTTGGCCAAATAAGGTATTATATATTTTTCAAATGGTTCATGATAATTAATCAACAATGGCCCCATGAGCCTAGAAAAAAGGTTAATAATGTTACCCACTTTTCACTATTATCTTAATTTCTCTATCTATAAAGTGAACTACCTGACATCATTGAAATTCAAAAATCAAGATTGCCTTATAGGACTTTTGATTTCATTAACTGTAGTTTTCTATTCAAAAATTCAGTCTTGATAAAGTAACAGCTTTTAAGTTGTTACATCATTTGTGAATGTGGGGATTTTGTGACTGGAGTGAACATGATGAGTTAGTTACTCTATCAATTCAAAGTGCTTCTTCTGTTCAGAGTCAGTGTTCTGATCTTTGATTCATACCTGGTTTGTCACTTCCTGCACTATGACGCAGGCATTACTGACTCCTGCTCCATCCTACGGAGATGCCAAGTAAATGGACATCTTAGACAAGGAAGAATTCAGGAGTGGTTTGGGAACGGAACATTTGTACATTTAGTTTTCTTCTTTGTCTATTTTCTCCTTCTCCAAAATTAGACAAATGATTGAGTAATTTTTGCCTTCTGAGCTCATCTGAACTCACCAGGATAGCCTTGCAGTCCGTAGGCTTGCCACTTGCTGACCGGCTGAAGCCCTGCTCTGCGTGCGTCATGGTCGCTGACTGAGGACCAATTCAGCTGAGATCGGACCACCTGGCAGGAAGGAAACAGAAGTCAGCAGGCTAAAGCTATTTCACAGGTTAACTCAGAATCTCAAACCTCTACGTGCATTTCTGATGTGGGGCAGTTAGGAGTCTTAAGTTTGGGGTCCTAAATCAACCCTGAATATTCACTGGAAAGAATGATGCTAAAGCTGAAGCTCCAGTACTTCGGCCGCCGGATGCCAAGAGCTGACTCAAGGGGGCAGCAGAGGATGAGACGGTTAGTAGCATTACTGACTCAATGGACAAGAACTTGAGCAAACTCCAGGAGGTGGTGGAGGACACAGGAGCCTAGCATGCTCTATGGGGCGGCAAAAAGTCAGACACAACTTAGCGATTGAACAACAACAAACTTAATTCTACCATTTACTTGATGTAAGACTTAGATAAGTCACTTAACATCTTAGATCCTGTTTCCTCACCTATGTACTAACAAACACAACAGAGATACACAAAATTGAAGGTGTTATGAGGAGCTGACCCACTGTGGCCTTTAACATTATCTTCTCCTACGATACCACATCTTTGTGATTTTTTACGATTCTGAATTATCAAAGGTGTTTGGTACATGGACTACCTTTGGTTAGGACTAACAATAATGCTTCTAAGGAACTTGAACCATGGTGTTTAAACACGGCTTTGAGGAACACCTCAAAACACTTTTGAGGAACTTCCCTTGTGGCTCAGCTGGTAAAGAATCCGCCTGCAATGCGGGAGGTCTGAGTTCAATCCCTGGGTTGGGAAGATCCCCTGGAGAATGGAAAGGCTACCCACTCCAGTATTCTGGCCTGGAGAATTTCATAGACTGTATAGTCCTTGGGGTCGCAAATGTCGGACACGATTGACCGACTTTCACTTGAGGAACACCAGGCTGGAGTGCCCTAGTCAGAAAAAAATCTTTCAATAAAACACTAAGAATTTTGTTTACTAAAAGCACCATAATTGCTCTCTTTTAGATGGAACTTCTAACCGAAACTCGTAACTTTATATCTTTGTTAATTACTTATAAATTAAACTTTTAGGGGACCTGTGAAGGTTTCCTGGCGTTTAAGAATGTCTTAAGAGACTTCCCTGATGGTCCAGCTGTTAAGAGTACTCCCTCCAACGCAGGGGACACAGGTTCAATTGCTGGTCCGGGAAGATTCCACATGTCAGGAGGTAACTAAGTCCCTGAACCACAACTGCTCAGCCCATCGCTTCCGAGCGCGCCGCTCCTCTCTCCGTACCTTGGGGGCACCAGGTGCGTGGGACACCGAGAAGTCGATGACCCCTCCCAGGTCTGCGGTTCCGGGGCGGCTCTGCCGGTAAAAGCGGAAAAGCTTCCTAAATGCGTCCTCCCCAGGCTCCGCCGCCAGCGTAGCCACGGAGCCCACTGCCGCCGCCATCTTCCCCATCTCGTTGCCCAGCCTCCCCTGACCCGGAAGCTGATTTCCGTGCTCCGGATTAGGCAGGCTCTTCCGGGGTCGCGACCTCAGGTCACTAGAAGTTCCTCAGCCTAAAGATGGCGGCTTCTGCAGCGAGGGGAGCTATGGCGCTGCGTACAAATATCGGCCGGCCGGTTGCGTTTGTCAGAAAAATTCCCTGGACGGCAGCCTCAAGTGAGTTGCAAATGTAGTAGGGGCGGGCGGAATCTTTAGGTCCGAGCAATCCTGAAAAGTCTTGCTTGCTGCGAAGCACTTAAATCCGCGTGGTGGCTGGATTAAAGAGGCTGAGTGTGCTCCTGAGCAAGCCAGTGAGTAGAAAGAAATTTTGTCTGCAATTAGCCGTTTAAGGGATGCCCCTTGAGCTTTGGGGGCACCCATTCACGGTCTCCAGCCTTTCGGAGTTTAAAGCTTTAATTACTTGGAAACTTATGATTTGTGATTTAGAAGGGGTTGTTTTGACTGTAGCGTGGGGACGGATTCGGAGTGACAAGAGGTAGTTTCAGTAGTTTAGTTCAAAAGTGAAGACTTCAGGGTAGTGATAGAAGGAGGGGTCAGGTCCCCTTATGTTAATCAAAGAATAATCGATAGATTTCGTGATGGCTTGAATGGCGAAGAATACGGAATGGGGAAAAAGGAGGAATGACCTCCAGGTTTTTAATGTTGGTGAATTTGGTGATTAGAATGTAGGAGAAACAGATCTAAAGAAGATGAGGAGTAAAGTTTAAATGTGTTTAATTTGAGAAGCCTGTGAGTTCTCTGTTAGCTGGGCAGGGGACGTTGTGTATAGATTGAGAAATGCACTCTGAAGCTGTTCTGCTTGGGTTAGAATTCCAACTTGGCATTTAGGTAGTTGTGTAACCTAGTTCAGTTCAGTGTAATCGCTCAGTTGTGTCTGACTCTTTGGGACCCCATGGACTGCAGCACACCAGGCCTCCCTGTCTATCACTAATTCCCAGAGCTTACTCAAACTCATGTCCATTGAGTCAGTGATGCCATCCAACCACTTCATCCTCTGTCGTCCCCTTCTCCGGCCTTCAGTCTTTCCCAGCATCAGGGTCTTTTCAAATGAGTCAGTTCTTTGCATCAGGTGGCCAAAGTATTGGAGTTTCAGCTTCAGCATCAGTCCTTCCAATGAGTATTCAGGACTGATTTCCTTTAGGATGGACTGGTTGGATCTCCTTGCAGTCCAAGGGACTCTCAAGAGTCTTTTCGAGCACCACAGTTCAAAACCTAAGGTGTGTACCTAAGGGAAGGTAATTGGGGGAAAAGGGCTCACCACTGTGCCTCAGTTTCATCAGCCATAAAATGGAGTCAATAATACCTTTCTTCTAGGGGTGCTGATTGTATTAAATGAATGTATATGTAAATACAAGTGCTTAGACTTGTGTTCAATACGGAGTAAGTACTCAATAAATGATAATTGTTTTCATGATTACAGAAATTGAAGTTCATGGGAGAGGCTTAGGCTGGACATAGAGAGTTGGGGAGTGGTCAGTACTGACTTCTGTTACCAACACTGCTTTTTGTCAACTGTAGTTTTGAGTTAAGGTTTTTACATTTACTCACCAAAATGTAAAAATCCATGGTCATTTTTGCAGATATTCTTGAGATGGAGATTTTATTTGGAAACCTCTAATATAGCTAACAATACACAGTATTGTGATTGTTTAACTGTTTCCTGTGTGATCATCTCATGGGGATTTTAATCCATGCACTTAGCATAGTACCTGGTATGGTGAAGACTCAGTACTTGCTGGGGATGAAGACTAAGTCAACTCAGCAGTTTATCTGTCCATGTCTCCCCCACCCCAACACCTCCCCAAATCTAGTACATTACAGCTTTATAATCACTACCGTAACGGTTTCCTGGATCTTAAAGCTGCAAGGAAATACAAACTAGCACTTGTTCACAAGGAGTTTGGGGGCTCTAGGACCCCTCTTGGTTTCTATCTCAATCTAGGATGGAGGATAAAACAATAACAACTAAAAAAAAAAACCTACTCTTAATATGTTTTCTTTTATACAGGTGAGCTGAGAGAACACTTTGCACAATTTGGCCATGTACGAAAATGCACTGTTCCTTTTGTGAGTATTCAGTTCAGTTCAGTTCAGTTGCTCAGTTGTGTCCGACTCTCCACGACCCCATGAATCACAGCACGCCAGGCCTCCCTGTCCATCACCAACTCCCGGAGTTCACTCAAACTCATGTCCACAGAGTCGGTAATGCCATCCAGTCATCTCATTCTCAGTTGTCCCCTTCTCCTCCCACCCCCAACCTTTCCCAGCATCAGTCTTTTCCAGTGAGTCAACTCGTCGCATGAGGTGGCCAAAGTATTGCAGTTTCAGTTTTAGCATCAGTCCTTCCAGTGAGCACCCAGGATTGATCTCCCTTAGAATGGACTGGTTGGATCGCCTTGCAGTCCAAGAGACTCTCAAGAGTCTTCTCCAACACCACAGTTCAAAAGCATCAATTCTTCGGCGATCAGCTTTCTTCACAGTCCAACTCTCACATCCGTACATGACCACGGGAAAAACCATAGCCTTGACTAGACGGACCTTGGTTGGCAAAGTAATGTCTCTGCTTTTTAATATACTATCAGTACCTTTTTTTAAAAAAAGCAATAATGTTTTCCTCTAATTTTTGATTATTCTTTGTCAAAGCATATCAGTTTACATGAATTGGTAATGGAGTGAAGCTGTTCAGTCTTTGTTGGTTAAATTATGGGTGATACTCATTTAAAAAAACAAAACAGAAAGCCTTATCCTAGGTATGTGAGGCATTTGTGTTAGTTTTTTTTTATTGTTGCATAAAATTATCACAGATGTAATGGCTCAAAACAACACATACAAATGATCTCACAGATTATAGAGATCAGGAGTCCAGGCATAGCTTTGTTAGGCCCTCTGTTCAGGGATTCACGTAAGAGGCCATCCAGGTGTCTGTCCGCCGGAGCGGCAGAATCCAGGTGTTTGTCCGCTGGAGAGGCTCAGCTGGGAAGGATTGACTTCCAAGTTCCCTTGGGTTTTGGTAGAATTCGTCTTTCAACTGTAGGGCTGGGGTGTCTGCTTTCTTGCTGGCTGTCAGCGGGAGGCTGGTCTCAGGTCCTGGAAACTACCTGCAGTTGCTTGTTACCCAGCTTGTTACCTTGTTACATCCCTCTCATGGAGGCCCTCCCCCAGCATGGCAGCTTGCTTCAAAGTCAGCAAGGGAGTTTCTCTAGTCTGCTAAGACAGTTTTATAGTTTAGTCTTCAGAGGGACACCCCATCTTCCTGTTCAAGGGAGCAACATCCCGTCACTTTTGCTGTATCCTTTTGGTTAGAAGCATGTCATAGGTCCTGCCCACATTCAGGGGGAGAGGATTACATAGGGGGTAACACGGAGGTCTTGGGGCCACTTAGAATTTTGTCTATTACAGTATGATAATAAGGACTTTGAGAGAGTAGAGGATAATTTATCATAAAACTTAACTGGAGAAAATTTTCATCTTTATCCTCACGGAGTTGAGTGTTTGGGATGTGCTGGGTTTTGTTGCTGCACGGGCTTCTCTTCTCATTGCAGCGGCTTCTCATTTTGGAGCACAGGCTCTACGGCATGCAGGCCTCAGTAGTTGTGGCGGATGGACTTAGTTGCAGCTCCTGGGCTTCAGAGCACAGGCTCGGTAGTGGCTCAGTTGCCCCAGGGCATGTGGGATCTTCCCAGACCAAGGATCGAACCCGCGTCTCCTGCCAACATTGGCAGGTGGAGTCTTTACCACTGAGCCACTGGGGCAGCCCAGGTTGAGTGCTTTTGGTGTGTTTTTGTTACATTTTCTTTGCTTCCTCCTGAGGGTTTAAAAATCAATCTGTGGGAATTCCCTGGTGGTCCAGTGGTTAGGACTCTCTCAACTGCCAAGGGTGAGGGTTCAATCTCTGGTTGGAGAACTAACATCCTGCAAAAATAATTAAATAAAGTAAGAGTCCTTTACTTAAAAGAAGTCTTAAAATCACTGTATAAATTTGTTCTTTATCCTGAGCTGTATTTTTCTGTGGGCTTTCTTAAAATTGTTGTGTTTTGGGGTATGTGACATGAGTACACCTACAGTTTACACATGCTTCACTAAAACTGCTGTTTTCCTCATGGCACTGAAAAGGCTGTGGTAGAATATCAACTTTCAGTAACTTAAATTCTTCACTATTGACTTAACGTTACTTGCCTTACAAGAATTTAACGGATTATGTCTGTCCAGCTCTATTGAAGGTATAGAGCAACTGATACTGAAATTGTTGAGTTTAACTGTCACTGAAGGGTAATTTGGCAAAATCTGTCAACATTTAAGATTTGCCTTTGACTCTAGAGAAAGCCTTGTGCTGCCACAAAGACCCAGTGCAGCCAAAATAAAAAGTAAGTAGCAAAAAGAAAAGAGGAGGATTTGCTTTGCTCTAGAGGTTCCATTTCTAGAGTTTGATTTTATAGAAATGTGAGGTGTCAGATGTTCAAAACAGCATTGTTTAGTAATATAATTGGAAAGAAGGTAAGTGTTCATCAGTGGAGTTGGTTGAATAGATATTAATTCACTGATACAATGGCATTTCTATCATAGCTGATTAAAAGAATGAAGCATGTGTATCGCAGACATGAAAATCAGTAAGCTTGAAAAAAGTTTTACAAAGTACATGAAATTGGCATTTTTTGAGGAATATTAAAAAAAGTTTCTCCAAAAAGTAACATTTTTCTTGGTTGCCATTTACCTCTTAAAAGTATAAAGAATAATAATTTAGGACCTGGAGTTAACAGATTTTAAACAAGAGAAGTCTTTGATTGCAAGGAAAACTAATGTGTAATGTAACAGGAAAATACAGGGAAGCCAGAATCTGATGTATAGGTTGGATGATAAGCACTCTTGTCTTTTGCACACAAAAGTAAGTAGTAGGATTGCTTAAATTAACCCAGAAGTCTAAACTAGGTAAGTAAAGGTAACTTTTCCTTTTTCCTCAGGAGCATGTGATGATAATGGTGATAGTAGTGATGAGGGTGATTAGTTTCAGAAATTACCATAAATGCACTTAGGTTTGAAGGCTTAATTTCCTAGTTTCTAGAAGTGAGTTAGAAACAGGAAGAGTACTTATGAAAATTTCCCTTGACTATTGCTGCTAGTGTGGTTTTTATCTTGAACAACACAGAAAGCACTTAGGTCATGTTTTAGAGTGTGTTAAGATTAACAGAGATTAAGCTTTGGGCAAATAAGAGTATTTGTATTAAAGCAGGGTTTTTGTTACTTTTTAGTTAAAATGTGATGTATTCCATTTTGGCAGATGAAAAAGTTGGTGGTTTGATTTGGAACACCTGGAAACTTTCTCAAGTTCATGATTATTAATTTCTTTCTAAATTTTGAATTTTTAAGGACAAAGAGACTGGCTTTCACAAAGGTATGGGTTGGATTCACTTTTCTTCAGAAGAAGAACTTCACAATGCACTACAACAGGAAAATCATGTCATTGATGGAGTAAAGGTAAATATTTTTCTGTATCATGAGTTTTCTGTATACCAGTTAAACAGGTCAGAAGTGTGAAATGACAGGGATTTTGGACGATTTGTAACTTAATGTTTGTTAAAGAATGGTGATGGTGGGAGAGTTCCCAGTTCTAAAAGGTCTGGAGACTTAAATACAAGAAGACACTTTAATGGTTAGCAAGATACATTGGAACCCTGGACAGTGGAAACAGCAGGGAGACCTTGGTTGAAATACTGATTTTCCCACTTACTATGTGACCTTGCGAAGACTCTTTTGGGAGTCCTTTGGACTGCAAGGAGATCTAACCAGTCCATCCTAAAGGAAATCAGTCCTGAATATTCATTGGAAGGACTGATGCTGAAACTCCCAATACTTTGGCCACCTGATGCGAAGAACTGACTCATGAGAAAAGACCCTGATGCTGGGAAAGATTGAAGGCAGGAGGAGAAGAGGACGACAGAGGATGAGATGGTTGGATGGCATCACCGACTGGATGGATATGAGTTTGAGCAAGCTCTGGGAGTTGGTGATGGACAGGGAACCCTGGCATGCTGCAGTTCATGGGGTCGCAGAGTCGGACACGACTGAGATTCTTAACTGAACTGAACTGATAAGACCTTGGGCCAGACTGATTTACAATTTTTAATGGGAGTTCAGGGAGCCTTAAGTACAAGGAACAAATAACATCCTTTGGCTCACTGGTGCTGATCCCTCATAGAACAGCAGTTTTCAGTTTTAATGTTTTTGCAGACATTGATTTTCCTTACAGTGCTGAATTTTTTTCCCCCCAGCTCCATGTTCAGCCTCAAAAACCCAAAGCTTTACAAGGAGACCAAACATCTGATGAAGAGAAAGATTTTTGAGATCCTCACTGCCTACTGAATAAAAAAAAAAAGGAAGTTTTGTCTAAATGTTTTTATTTGAAAGAAATAGTTGCACCAAGCAAGAGCTTACTTTCCCCACTCCAAATTAACAGAGCACAACAGGGGCAAACATCATTTGGCAGGACAGTTCCAATATGTGAACATCCTTCTTTCTACTTGCTATGATTGGGGTCACTTTATTCATAAGCTGTCATTTTTAGACAAAATATTAACCCCAAAGTACTAATGTCACTTGAAAGGAAGTGGCCTTAATTTCATGTGTGGGGCAGTATTTTCTATAAATGCCACAAGGTGGGAGAAGCACAAACACAACCCATTTTTAAAAAAACTAAATAATTCAAAGTAGAACTTTTCCATACCCCCCTCCCTCTCCTGTAATAAAAAGTAGTCCTGGGCTCTGAGACCCAGATTTGGTTTTTATCCTGGGCATGTACAAAGTGTTCCCCATATGACTTGCATCATTAGGGTTATCAATAACAGTTCATTCACTCTCAACAAAGTATCTACTCCTTCCTCCTCTTTTTGCCTTCATGCTCATGTTCCTTGGGACGGCTGCTATCTGAGGGTCTTTTAGAGCCACCGTGTTGCTTGGCTTCTTCCAAAAATTTGTCCAAACCGAAAGGATCCTCCTCAAACTGAACTGGTCCTTCTCGGCCTCTTTGTCTACGGTCTGAACCAGAAAACTCCTTATCGGGAACAAATCTAGGGAAAAAGAGAAATGACTATGAACAACTTGATTTTCACTGGTGTAGATGTTATAACTGAGCAGTCTGCCCTGGTACCTGTTAGTCTTTATTCTGGCTTCTAGGTCATCTCCATACATGTCCTTGTCCAGATTTTTGCTGGGCCTGTAAATATTCTGGGCCATATCTTTACCACCTCTCCAGGCTTGATCATAAACATTGTAAATTTCATCTTCTCCATCTGCAAAACCACTGTCCATACCCTGTGGAAAAACAGACATTAAAAGTGTACATGTTTTTATTAAAAGCTGAATCGGATTACATTCTTAGGAAGAGTAAACCCTTGCTCATTTAAGCTTACATGTTCAACAATCTGAACTACAAATTAAAAAGATTATTAAAAAATGGTCACAGGAGGGGATATATGTATACCTATGGCTGATTCATGTTGAGGTCTGACAGAAAACAAGTCTGTAAAGCAATTATCCTTCAATTAAAAAAAAACGGTCACAGTCATTCTTTTTTCTTCATATCACCTTTGGGTCCTTACGTTAAATATGGTACTCATTAACGACTGTTTTAGCAAAGTGGTCTTTAAAATTGTGGGATACTAGATACAAACAGGCACTTGACAATCCATTTGTGCAGACAGTGGCAGATGAAAGAACTGCAAAGCGTTTTATCTGACGTCATTTACAGTAATAATGTTAAACCCCTTAACTGTGTGAGAACACTAAATATTCTCAGTGAAAACCTCAAGTCAACAAACTTGTTTTGTGATGGTTCATTAATAAAAGAATGTGCCTTTTGATAAAACTTTTCATCACAACTTTTATGTTTTTTGGTTTCGAAGGTAGACTTTGTTATTCATGAAACAGTATCCTGGGGTATGAGGGGGTCACGGTCTCTATTGGACCATGCTATGGCCTGGAAGCAGGAAGGCAGGCCCAGGCTCAGCTGTTGCAGGGTCGGGGCGAGGACCTGGGTTCTCCTGATGTGGTTGCAGTCGTGCTGGGGATGTGTACCCTGTCACCCCCTGGTGGGTCCGTGAGTCTGTCCTGCTGTGACTCGGATACCATGCTCTCAGCATGTTTGCTGGAACAATCCGCAGGGTGACTCCCAGCCTTGCAGGGGGTGATGGGACCCCTCTATATCCCAGAAGACATTTATACTTCTGCATTCTTAGCACAGTCTGCCTTGTCTTTATTTATATACACGTATCTGTCTTTTCCAGTAGACTTGCAGGTTCCTTGAGTGTTAAGACACATCTACCTTTGATCTCACTGACTTACATACAATAAATAATCAATGTTGGGTGAATTAAAACATAAAGGTGCTTCCTCAGGCCTAAGGTGTTCTAGCTAGTTAATGACAACTGATAATAGAAATCAGACTTTCTGATGAGTATTTTGGTTTTATAGCTTTATTTTTCAAAGATCCCAAGTTTGTGTTTTTATAGCATTAAAAAAATTATTTTTGCAAATATCCACAAAAAATAACCCAAGAGACACTTTTATAGGACACCAGCTCTATTCTAGAAATAAAAGACTCACATACCAGAACCAAGTTTTACCACCTAATTTCTTTCATTTTCTAACAGTGTCTCAAAACCTAGGCAACTCTAAGAGCTATTCTAACTTGTTTCTTAAGTTACAATATGCTTCTAATTTTTTTTCCCCATCACACTAGCATACCTTAGGCTGATGCAAATGTCTCATATGCTAATTTTCTTTTCCCTGAAGATTGTATTTGTATCAACACTTAAGATATGCTATTTCTAGACTGTGTACCTTGGATTGGTTGAAGAGCCTCTGGTCATACTGAACTTCATTGGAAGTCCGAGGGTTGGGCACACCAAGAGCAATGACTTCACTGATGTCTCGATTTTCATTTCTCTGCAGTTTTGACCTGTTTTGTAATACCATACCACAAATTGAAACTTCTTCACAGACAAACTGAATTTCAACTTCAATACAGCCATTATCAGAAGCAGAGGAAACAAATATGTCCAGTTCACATCTTATGAACATATATATTCCTTGATAAGGCATAATTAGGATGGCATTTCTTACAGTATTTCAGATACATGATTATTGGAACAGATAGGGTTTTATAATTAGGCATTCCTGATACAGAAAAGAACTGCTCACTTTTTTTTTCCCTTGAGGAAAAATTCAGGACTACAACATTATAACTTGACATCTGTAAAGACTACACAAAGTGATCACCACCAACCCCCTTCTCTGGCAACCACCCATCTGTTCTATCTATGAGTTTTTGTTTGTTCCCGTTTCTCTTTCTCTGACTTATTTCACTTAGCATAATACCCTCAAGGTTCACCCAGGTTATCACAGACAGCAAGATTTCGCTTTTATGGCTGCGTTCTATTCTAGTGTGTGTACACGTACACAGACACACACACACACACACAGACACACACAATCTATTTATCTGCTGATGGGTACTTAGCCTGCTTTTATGGCTGCGTTCTATTCTAGTGTGTGTACACGTACACACACACGCACACACACACACACACAATCTTTTTATCTGCTGATGGGTACTTAGCCTGCTTTTATGGCTGCGTTCTATTCTAGTGTGTGTACACGTACACACACACACACACACAATCTATTTATCTGCTGATGGGTACTTAGCCTGCTTTTATGGCTGTGTTCTATTCTACTGTGTGTACACGTACACACACACACACACACACACACACACACAATCTATTTATCTGCTGATGGGTACTTAGCCTGCCTCCACATCTTGAGTACTGTAAATAATGCTGCAGTGATCATAGGGATGCATATACTTTTTGAATTAGTGTTTTGTATTCTTCAGATAAATACCCAGAAGTGGAAAAGCTGGATCATATAGCAGTTCTACTCTTATTAATCTTTTGGGAAATCTCCATAGTGTTTTCAATATTGACTGTACCAATTTATACTCCCAGCAACAGTGCACGAGGGTTCCCTTTCCTCTACATCCTCTCCAATGCTTGCTATTTGTCTTTCTGATAACAGCCATTCTAACAGGTGTGTGGTTTTGATTTGTATTTCCTCATAATTAGTGATGTTGATTATTTTTGCATGTGCCTGCATGTCTTCTTTGGAAAAATGTCTATTTAGATCCTCTGCTCATTTAACTGGGCTGTTTTTAGTTGAGCTGTAGGAGTTCTTTCTATAGCTTGGATATTAACCTCATGTCGAATATATGATTGGCAAGTATCTTCTCCCACTCAGTAGGCTGCCTTTTCATTCTGATGATGGCTTCCTTCATCGTGTGGAAGTTTTTAGTCTCATACAGTCCCATCTGTTTATTTCTCCTTTGTTTCATTTGCCTTTGGAGTCAGATTCACAAAATCATTGCTAAGACCAATGTCAAAGGGCTTACTACCTATGTGTTCTTCTAGGAATTTTACAGTTTAAGGTCTTACATTCAAACCCTTAATTGATTTTGAGTTAATTTTTGTGCATGGTATAAGGTTTTCCTTCTTTTGCACGTAGCCGTCCAGTTTTTCCAACAGCACCTATAGAAGAAGCTGTCCTTTCTCAAAAGAATCATTCTTAATACAAGCAATCTTCTTGAAACACATGCTGAGATATGAAACTGCTGTGGTCTGTATCTGCTATTATTATAAAGGGTTAGGGGGACTGGGGAGAAGGCAATGGCACCCCACTCCAGTACTCTTGCCTGCAAAGTTCCATGGACGGAGGAGCCTGGTGGGCTGAAGTCCATGGGGTCGCTAAGAGTCGGACCCGACTGAGAGAATTCACTTACACTTTTTCACTTTCATGCGTTGGAAAAGGAAGTGGCAACCCACTCCAGTGTTCTTGCCTGGAGAATCCCAGGGATGGGGGAGCCTGGTGGGCTGCCGTCTATGGGGTTGCACAGTCGGACACGACTGAAGTGACTTAGCAGCAGCAGGGGGACTGGATGCAAATTAGGTATACCACATGAATCATTTTCAATAAGATAGAATCAGTTTTTACCTAACAACATTTAGTAATTTTATCCTATTAGAATTTTGAGAAAAATATGTCTAATGACTGGATTACTCAGTATGATGTTTGACATTCAGATGAACTTAATTCCCCTGCTGTTTTGGTATGTATGTAATCTCCATCACAATGATACCATGATTACTGTCATCATTTACTTTACTGGAGGTGCAGGTCTTAAAATGATTTCTATAGACAATCTAATTTTCATCCAAGCACAAGTTTAAAGCTTTTCTATTTTATCAGTTCTCAGTCACTTTTCTGGTTTTAAGGGCTCAATTTATCTACAGAGCCATTTTGATTTTTACAGCTTAGGAATTTCAGATTGAGAGTATCATTAACTGTGTACTTTCAAATTTCATTCCTTTCTGTTCTATACTGTACATTTAAACTCTAAATTCAGATTTTCTGCTTTTCCATGACTTCACTTATTCAAGGAGATGAAATATGCCATTAAACAACAAAGAATACCACCGGCAGGAATCTGTTTAAGATATGACCTAAAAAAACATTGTATCAGCTCACAGGAGGATGAGAGCATTCAAAACTGCTCATTTGGAAAGAAAATGTTTTATATTTGCATTTAACCCTCACTCAGAATTCCACCTCTTGTATTACAGCATTTCTTCAACTTTTCATTAATTTCAGTTCTCAGCCTTTGGTGAACCACAAACTTCACGAATCCGTCTCTACTTTATTCCGCGTGTTCATACATGTATTTCCTTTGTTAAGTCTGTACTTACTAAGAGCGTTGTCAGTTTTCCCAAGTAACTTCACAGGACAGCTCTGTCCTGAATTTTAAGTGAAACTGCTCACGGAAAGAGGCTGCCTTTCACTCCTTACAAAAGCTGCTCCTCTCCCCTACTGCACTCACTCAGTACAGTATCCTGCACATGAGAGGACCTCAATAAAGGTCCAGCAGCTTATTTCCTGACTAGAGGAGCAGGCACAGGATAAATCAATCTGTCTCACCATTTGAAGCAGGAAAAGAACAGACCAGAACAGGCATATCCACTACTTTCTTCTTCATAAATATGATCTGAATTCCCTTTTTATGTATCCCTGTCCTTCTCAACCCTAGCTGACAATACAAGGTAATGGAAGAAAAGCTCACTTTCAGGCACAGTCAGTTCTTCTGCTAAGGCAGACTAAGCAGTTTAGGGCAAGAAAATAGGTGCTGGTTTATGAAGCTATCAACCTGAAGAGGAAGGAGAGAAGCAAAACTGGTTTCAGTGGACTAACACTCCTCTGGTTCACAAAGGTCACTCTCCACAATTCACACTGACCTCAGAGAGTACCTACCTCTTGTCTGGAGCTGCCCTGGAGAGGTTCCGGTCATGCTGTCTCTCTTTTCGCCGGTCATGCCGGATTTCATCCCTCTCACGTGCCTCCCCGTCCTCTGTGTGGACACAGGTGAAAATGACTTTATCACTATTCTACGTGTTTTAAATTTTCATAATAAAATGCCAGAAAAAGAATTTGCAAAGTTCATCCTTATATTTTCCAAGACTGACTTCAGATAAAGAACCTTTTACTCATGATACACTGGGGCTGGCTGCACCTAACCTCATCTACTGTGTCTATATCCATCTTCATTTTCCCTACTCTCCAGGCTGAAGGGATACAGTGTAGATATAGAAGGAATACAGTACAGAGCTTGAGTTTTCGAGTCAGACTGGGTTCAAATCCTGTGTCTATGACAGATCAACAATGTGAAATTATACCGATTACTTGACCCCTCTCAGCCTTTGTTGCCTCCTCTGTAAAATAGCGACAATAACAGAACCACTGCGTAGGATTGCTGTAGGGATTATATAAAGTAATATAGTGCTCAGAGAGGTACCTGCCATAAGAAGCGCTTAATAAATGGTAAGTTCTTATTAATATTTGGCAAGAGGATTTAAAAAAATTTTAACTACCTTCTCAGGAACCATCCTGTTTTTTTTTTTTTAATCAGTTTAGATAACTTAGATACAGAGAGGTTTTACTCTGAGTTATCTTCAGTGGCTAGGTTACCACAGGTAGGTTTTTTATATCATGCCCCATTAAGACATTTATATATATATGCAAGGAAGTGGGTTACTAGTCAGAACCTTCATTACTTCCCTTCAACTCTAGACTCCTATAACCAGTTGCCTGCTTGACACCTCCATTTTAAACATAACATGTCCACAACTAAATTCCTAATCTTTCCCTCCCAAATCTCTCCGCAGTGTAGTCTTACCAATATTAGTAGAGAGCAATTCAATCCTTCTCAATTGTTTAGGTCAAAAGTCCTGGAATCATCTTTGACTCCTTTTCTCTCCTTCTTCTGCCGAATCCATAAGCAAATTTTGTCAGCTCTACTTTCAAATCACACCCAGTACCTATTTTCACTACCTACCTCCTGCTATTATCTCTTATCTGGATTACTGCAATAGCTTTCCAACAGTGTTCCTGCTCCTCCAAATAACCATTCCATTGCCTTCTAACATATGCAAGATCATGTCATCCTGCTCCAGACTCTTCAAATTGCTTCCCTTGTTACTTGAAGTAAAAGCTATAAAAGGCACACAAGATCTGGCTACTTTGCCCTAACTACTCTGTCTGACACCTCCTCTACTTAGCATTCTAGGTCTAATCCAGCCATTCTGGCCTCCTGCTTTTCCTTGAACACACCAGATACACTCCCAACTCAAGGCCTTTGCACTGGCTGTTCCTTCTATCTGGGATGCTCTTCCCTTAGGTATCCACATGGCTCAATTCCTTACTTTCTTCAAGTGTTTTTTGTTAAAGTTACCATCTTGGAAGTGAGGTCTATTCTGACCACTCCCTCCTTCTGGCACTTTTACATACTCTTCCTTTTTTTCCCTCACAGAGACTATTATCTTCTAATACACTATATGATTAACATGTTTTTTTCTGTCTACATTCCCTAAAATGTTCACTGCTATATTCCCTTCCTGACCAGCAGAAAACTCTGTGTCTAGATGAAATCCTTGCACCGAGTAGGTGCTCAGCATGAACTGAATGAGTAAGTATACTAGATGAGGAATTAGTACTGAAAGAAAAACCGCCCTCATACTTTTCTTGAATTAGAATTAGTCTTCTCACTCTAACTGAATTAATATAATATAGCACATATACCACAATATTTATGTAGATCACTAAATAAAGTGAGAGAGAAAATGATTAAAGGCCTAAAAGAAACACTGTGAATTAAGTTTACCATTGGGGGAGCTGAATTGTACAGTTTGAGATCACTTTTCTCTTAGTTTCCAGAAAAGTAAGAGAAAATTAAGCCTATCATTTGAATAATATGTGATTTTTAAAAGTATTCTGCTCAGAATTTTTAAAATTTCTGGTGTAGTCCCATATTAAATACACATTCTTTATTTTCTATTACTTCCACTTAATGAGGCAGAAATTACTGTTTCATTTCTACATTATTTCTGAAATATCTACATTTTCTTTACATGTATGCACTACTTCTGCATGCAGTAAAAAAAAAAAAAAAAGCTGAGATTTTCTAAATTGAGATAAATATTATTCATAAAGTAAATTCAATTTAGTAAAGAGTATGTCAGGGCTTCCCTGGTGACTTCCCAGGTGGTAAAGAATCGCCTGCCAATGCAGGAGGCTCAGGTTTGATCCCTGGGTCGGGAAGATCCCCTGCAGAAGGAAATGGCAACCCACTCCAGTATTCTTCCATGGGAAATACCGTGGACAGAGGACCCTGGTGGGCTACTGTGCGTGGGATCACAAAGAGCTGGACATGACTTAGCAACTAAACAACAATGAGTATGTTATACCTTTTTCCACGTGGGTTTTGATCCCAGCTCTTCTCTCTCTGGCTTTCTGGGCCATTTCTCTAAGTTTCTCTTCATGTTTTTCCTTTTCTTTTTGAGCCATCTTTCTCTCTACTTGAGCACGCATTTCCACTGCTTCGCGAGCCTGTACGTGAAGTTAGATTTAAATAAGATACTCTCAGGGATAAAGACTTACAGCTGTCATTTAATTTCCTAACTAAACTCTGGCTTGAAAGAAGTTAGAAAAATTCACATTTGTTACTGCTGATTAAAACAAAGATTCTTGTCTACAAAAGATAACTCGCCTAGACGACATTGCAAACAACTTTTTCACTGACTCCAATCAATCTTGAAAGTCAATGTTTCACTAATGCTTTTTCACTATTTCATTTTAGAAACAATCTAAAAAATAAAATTAAACAAGCAATAAAGCAACTTGCAATATCAATAATAGGAACTGGTAATGTTTTAAAAATCAATCAGATCAACTCAAGATATAGCCTAAGTATAGATGAGCAAGAAATAATTTACATAAGGGTGCTCACTATGACACAGAAGATATACTCTTGTATATTCTATGCCCGCATCCTGATGCATGTAAACTTAAAAGACACATATTAATACCATAACATTAACAGACAGCCAATACTATGAATGCCATTTTCTGTAGCACTCAATACATTGGTATGTTTATTTTCCCTTCTGTGCCACTGATCTTTTGGAAGACAAAGAGAAATAGGGAAAAATTATGAAACCCAGGAAGAGTAGGTGCCAACCTTCCCAAAAATGGGATCAGTCTAGGGCAGCACCATTATTCTAGAATGCTGTGGGGAAGATGAATCACCAGAGGTGGGGTATGTATATGAGCCTGCAAAGGCCAAGACTGGGTCAGAACTGCCACCGGCACATGTCATCTCTGCAACACATACCACAGCTGAGAGCCTCTTTGGGTACTCGGCAATGTAGCCCAAATAACAGTATCTTAGGTAATTTTGAACAGATTTACAAATTATCAAGAGCATTAAACAACTTAATTACAACAGACCAACCTTTCGATCAGCAATGTAGAGGGCTTCGGCCAGTTTTGCAAAATTTTCATTGATGTGAACTGTTTGCAGTCCTCTTCCATCGGCAGCCAGACGTTTATCTAATGGAATTGTATAACCCTAGCACGAAGGCAGGCAGAAAACACTGGTCACCAAAGAGCAACAATAGTCTTTAAAACTAGATTTATATACGTCCATTTTGACAACCATTTTAAGTTCTTTCTCCTTACATCTTTTATCGTAATTAAGCAACAGTAGTAGCAGCCAACACTGAGGGCTTCGTGTGGAGGACTGCTTAAGCATTTTATATTTATGGCTTCATTTATCCTTCACAGCAATTCTATATGGCCAGTAACATTATTATTTCCATTTCACAGATGAAGACACTGTGGTAGAAAGCCTAGGTCATACAGTTAATGAGCAGAATAACATTTCAGAGTGCAAGCTCTGGGAAAACAGATTCTCATGTTAAATTTTGGGTTATAATAAAAGGAAATCACTACCAAATAGCTAAATAGTTGCTCATCAAGTAAATGTAAGAGTTATACAAAGGTAGAAGAAAGCACTAAAATCATAGTGTCTTTAGGTAGCTTAATCTGCTGCACTGCTTTCATGACTTCTCAGATTCTTGGAACCCTACACATTTTAGTAAACAGAAAAAAGTTTGCTAGACAACTAAGATTCTGTGTTTTGAAATTCTGCATCCTATTTCAACAACTCAAGGAATATGCTTGAACATTTATGTAACTTCCATGCTTAGCTTTACTTTTTCAGACTTTTGACTAGACTGCTAAATAATGACCTTCTGCCCATGGTCTTTATTCCTAATTCAAGGAGTGTTACAGACAGCTCAAGATGCCTCACAGTTATACATACATAAATATGTATGGTATACCAAACCAGACTACCCAACAATCCTTTTGTTTCAGAATGAGTGTATAACTTATTTTCGGCTGTGCTGCAAGGTTTGTTGGCTGGATCTTAGTTACCCAAGCAGGGATCAAACTGGGCCCTTGGCAGTGAAAGCGCTGAGTCTTAACCACTAGACTGCCAGGGAATTCCCAAAGTTCCTTTAAGGAATAATTTGTATTTAAATCATGGATTGAGGTGGCCTTCTTCACCCTTAAAAAAAAGAATCATGAAATATTTGGGAGGAAAAGAAAATAGTGATTAGGAAACTTATTTCGCAGTATTTTACAGATTATTCATGACTCCTAGATGCTTTGGTGATCAGTAGATATACATAGGATTTAAATAATTTATGCATGCATTGTTATAAACAGAAATAAATAATTTAAAAATGAAAGCACTGAATATAGCCAAACATTTATTTTGTTTTGTCATATGATTATTCAGATTGATCTAAATCCTTTCAGGAAGAATTTCAGATATAAATTTAAGTTTTCTAAAGAATAGTTATCTTTCACTGATATGTTACTTCATTCTACTCGTTCCTTCTCTATTTGTTTCCAATAACTACATTTTACCAGGAGAATCTACATGGAACTCATGTGCCTGGAACACTAACATTCCTAATACATTAACATATAAAAAAGAAAAAAAAGTTGTATAAGCTGGGTGTTCCTTCTGGAAAACCTTCAGCTAAATGAAATGTTGAGGTTTCGTCAAGTAATCCAGGCTGAAGGTCCTACCTGGGTCTTTTTCAGGAGGTTCTAACACTAAGATACTGAATTTATGACAAGTTAATTACCTTTGCATTTTTCCAGTTTGAAATACAGGGAGGAATCTTCCACTCTTGCTGCTCCTTCACGGTCATCTACATTGAGAAAAGAGAGGAAGAGACATTTTTAAGATTTATAGTCTAGCAAAAAACTAAGTGCAACCTTTCTCTTCAAAGATAGTGCAATATACACTGATTTAATCAAAGGTCCTAATTCCATTTGTTTAGTGGCACTATATACTATGTTCCCACATCATGGTTTCTAGTAATAACTTTAATATAAAACATGGAATATAATCTATTTTTGACAGTTACAAATGCTGGTTAGTATTTTTACATATTTAAACTGATGTGAATACTTCCAGATGAAAACTTTTTCTTTTAGCTGGGTAATAAAATATACCTAAAAAAAGTCACTTGGACTATCAATTACAGACCTAATGATCCCAGGAACTTACTTCCTACAACTATGATAACATCTTTTCAAACAGCAGACGCTTTTCATTTCATTAAAAGCAGGAGTTAGGTTATTAATCATAAAGCTAACAGCTAACATTTTACATACATTCTCATACTATGGAACCACATGTTACAGTCTTGAGTGGGTCCCTATTTGATTTTGAAAAACAAGCTAAAGAAACAATATATGAAAACAATATGGTGAAAAGTAATATAGGCATCTAGAATTTATTCTATAGGGGGTTATTTATAAATTAGTAATCATGAATACAAAAAGAATTTAAACTAGAGCAAAGATTACCTTTCGGCTAGGAGAATGCATGACAGGTGCAGGAGGAGAAGGTGGTCCCCGAGGAATTTTCTTATTAATCCTGAAGGATAAACCAAAGCACAACCACAGAATGATATATATTTTTCCTTTTCAGTCAGTAAGTTAAAGTCTTCCCTCCTCATTTTTTATTACATAAAGCTTTAAACAGACACAAAAACAAGAGTGTATAACGAAGGTCCATCTATTATACAGCAATGTGTTGAGAAGCTAAAGCGGGTGTATTCAATCAAGAATGTGAAAATTAAGACCTGCTGAAAAAGGGACACAAGCCACCCACACAGGGTCCTCAGACAGCCCTCTCAGCATCCAAGCTCCCACTCTGGAGAAGTGAAACCCAACTGGGTCATTTCAATTTAAGGTGCAGTTTTAATACAGCCACACGATGAAGCAGAGTCACAAGATTTATTATTACTTAAAGACCCCAGAGTAATAATTTATTATTAATTAATTAAATAATATTACTTAAATTTAATAATTTATTATTACTTAAAGACCCCAGAGGGCTTCCCTGATAGCTCAGCTGGTAAAGAATCCGCCTGCAATGCGGGAGACCTGTGTTCTATCCCTGGGTTGGGAAGATCCCCTGGAGAAGGGAAAGGGTACCCACTCCAGTATTCTGGCCTGGAGAATTCCATGGACTGTGTAGTCTATGGGTCGCAAAGAGTCGGACACGACTAAACGACTTTCACTCACTCACTCACTCAAAGACCCCAGAAGTGAGGAGTGAGGAGAGATCAAAGAACTAGAGGAAGAACAATCCTCTGTCGTAAGCCACAAGTGAGCAGGAGACAGAGAGCAGGGTAGTAACACCTAGCTGGCTGGGACAGAGGAGTCTAACGTTTCCTGGGACTTAACTCTAAGTGGTTATAGTAGTCCCCTGGTATCCAAGGACTGGTTCCTGGACGTCAACGATACATACCAAAACCCATGAATGCTTAAGTCCCTTAAACAAAATGGAGTAGTATTTCCACATAAACTACACACATTCTTCCTTACACTTTAAATCATTTCTATATTATATCTAATACAACGTAAATGTTGTATAAATAGTTGTGGTGGGTGTGACATTTAAGTTTTCATTTTTGAAAACTGTGGAATTTTTTGTTTCCCCTTTTTGCTACGCCATGTGGCATGCAGGATCTTAGTTTCCCAACCAGGGATCGAACTCTTGTCCCCTGCAGTAGAAGCACAGAGTCCTAACTACTGGACTCCCAGGGAAAACTCTCCTGACTATTTTTAATCTGCAGTTGGTTTAATTTGCAGATGCAGAACCTGTGGACATGAAGAGCCAACTACATTTAAAAATGTTCCCTGGGAAAGGCAAAGTGGGAACTTATGACTGGCATTCTCAATGCAAGTCCCAATTTAAATGTCCAGTTTCTACATGGGAGTAGTGTCATCGTACTGCAACATGCCTAGGCAGCAACTTGGGGGGAAAAAGCTGTTTTCCTCAAAAGTTGTTTTTCTTAAAACAACCACTCAGTTTCAACAATTATTAAAACACAACCAACTATGTCATCATCATCACTACCCACTTCACCTCCACCGTATTATCATCTTTTCATCAAATAATAATATTTTGCCTTCTTAAAAGACAGCTTTATTGAGGCACAACTAATGTACAACTAACTATACATAAAATGTACAATCCAATTAACTTTTGACACAAGTAAACACAATTTACTTGTGTGAGATCATCATCACAATTAAAATACTGAACATACCCATCACCTCCAAGTTTCTGCACGCCTCTTTGCCTATGGATCTTTTTCCGTCTCCTATCCATACTCCCTCCCTCCTCACAGGCAACCACTGATCTACTTCCTGTCATTATAGATTAGTCTGCATTTTCTAGAGTTTTATATAAAAGGAATCATAGAGTATGTACTTGTTTTTGGTCTAGCTTCTCAGCATAATTATTTTTGAGATTCACCTATGTCACTGTACGTATTAAAGTTTGTTTCTTTTTATGGCTTAATAGTATTCCATGTATGAAAGTGAAAGTCACTGTCGTGTCCAATTCTGTGCGACCCCATGGACTATACAGTCCACGGACTTCTCCAGGCCAGAATACTGGAATAGGTAACCTTTCCCTTCTCCAGGGGATGTTCCCAACCCAGGGATTAAACCTGGGTCTCTTGCATTGCAGGTGGATTCTTCACCAGCTGAGCCACCAAGGAAGCACTCCATGTATAGATGCCCCACATTTTGTTTATCCATTTATATGCTGATGGACATTTCCCTCCTTTGATATCTTTTTTTATTTTTGGAATAGTGGTGAATTCTCATGAAGCCACCCACTTACTTGAACCGTGGAGGCTCCATTGGATCTTTCTGCATTTCCACCATCCGAATAACTCTCTGTTTAGCGCCAGAGTTGAAAGCCACTCCTTGTTGAGATGGTGTGTATCTAAGGAATGTAGATGAAACTAAAGATGTAACTAAGTTTTCAACAGGTATTTTACTTCTATTAAAATCCTAAGCTGGACTACACTGTCAGTTTCTCTCACAAAGCAGTAATAGAAAACTGCAGTAATATTTAGGCAGAGCAGATAGTAACAGAGATAAGAGAACTAACAGCAACTCAGAGTTATAAGCAGAATGTAAACTAGAGTTGTATTAGTTTGCAAATAATCCATCACAGTCCATTTTGAACCACGCTAAGTACCGTGTTCAAATAGTAAGAGGTCTAGAAAATAGCACCTATTTTGTAAGTATGCATTTGAGGAAAATATAATATCTCAGCAAGCAACTTAAAATTAGTAGTTTCTGAATAATCATAGGCTATAAAACAGAAAGATAATGGCAGCAGCCCTACCAGCTCTGAATTTTTCCTTAATATCTATATGTGAATCATCTTTCCACATAAAGATTTAGTTGAGTGAAATTCCTCAAAATTTAAAAGTATTATAAGGATGGCTATTATTATATAAATGATATTAATACATTATTAATATTTATAGGATACTATCAAATAATTATAGTAGTATTATATAATATTTCCAATATATTAATATTATATAGATATTATACACATATAATTTTAACATAGAAAACTATAATCACTGTGGTTTATATTATATACTGTGTAACTGTTAATTTCTAAAAGTAAAAAAAAGTTTTAAAATAGCATAATAGCTAATATCTTAAAAGCGGGTACCTTAAAAAATTCTGCTTACCATTTGCACTAAGAATCAACAGACATCAAGTAATTATTCAAAAAACTGCATTTATAACTGTGACTAAGGGTAGTGAAAGAATACCAGGACCCCCAACTCCAGTCACTTCCAACATGAAGCTAAAACCTCCAGGCATGATTCATACCGGATATACTGAGCAGGAGCCAGTTTATCAGCTGCTCGGACTGGCATGGCTGCAGCAACCTTCTGCGATACAGATTTTTCTAAGGCTACCCTTGTCTTTTCTGTTATCTGAAATAAGAAACGCCACAATAAGTGCTTTGAAAGTTAATGAAGATGTAAAAACTCATCTAAAATAATTACATGTATCAATTCCCAGTTACCTCTTTAATGGCTTCTTCATCAGGTCTTTGAAGGTCTGGGTCATCTGCATTCATGACTTCCTTGGGAACCAGGTCAGTGTACTTGCTATAAATGACCTAAAATGTTCAAACACAAGCAGGCTTAAGAAAAGCAAAGAATGAAGAGAAGCAACCTCATTAAGTCATTTCAGAAGTCAAAATGTCCTCTCAGCACACTTATAAATTTAGGACACAGATTTTGTCTTTTAGATTTTAAAACCAAGGAAGCTTAAAATATATACACAAATTGCTGCCCTGGCTATAAAAGCTAATAATTTTCCTCTGACCTCATGCATTTAAATTATTTGAGATCCTCTAATCAAGTCAGTATCCAAATAAATTGTGCCAACAAAATCTTATGCATCAGTGATCCCTATTTTTGAGGCTCACTAGGACTTGAAATTAATGATGATATAAATTGCCTAAAGCACTATTATCTTGGATTACAAGCTCATTGGAATTTAAGTCAGGTTAGTGAATAATTTCCAAATTCAGTGGGCCTAAAAAATTTCATTGACCTGGCCCTACTTGTAATGTTTGTCTTTTATCGCATCATCTATATGCATAGATAAGAAAATGAACATAAGACATGGTCAAAAAACCCAGACCACATTCTTCCATGAAAAAAAAAACACCTATACACACACCTTATTTCACACTCATTTAGGACTGTTTTCTGATCGGTAGGCCGCTGCCAAATAGAATATTACCGACTTTCATGCTCGTGTATACTTCTTGAATACTTCCATAATAACCTACATGGCAGATTTTATAGAAAAATAGAGGTACTGGAAATTTAACAAATAAGCAGCATTCTAGATTTTGATGCTTGAGTTAGGCATTCTTTAACACACATACAGAGAAAGGACAACTTAATAACTTGCTTTCCCCCAATTCTGGGCCTTTATAGAATATTGCTCCTAGTTCTTCAACTGGATTCTCAACCTGAGTCTTGATTCAAAGGTCACGCATGCAAGGGGGAGGCCTCCCATGACTACCCTTGCTACAGGAGCAATTCCTCCCCATCCAATCATTTGGTGTCACAGAACTCTGTTTGCTGTCTTCAAAGCACTGTTCACAGTATGAAATTATCTATTTTAAATATTTGTCTTTGCCATTAAAGTAATAACAAAACAGCTAACATTTATTAAGCAGATATTTTGTGCCACTGTTCTTTTGTTATATATATACATATAAACGAATTTAACTTTTTGTATCAACCCTATGAGGTGTGCACAACGATGAGGAATCTCTTATTCATTAAAGTATCTCCAGTGCTTATAACAACGCCTGGTCCACAGGAGGCTTTCAGTCAATAGTTCTTATAAAAATGAATGAATGTATGATTTTTACAGATACTCTGTGTTAAAGGTGATTGTATGCATGTTGAGATTGCAGAATGTTTTATATAAGCTTCTGATTTCCTGGAAAAACTGCATCATGGATATAGGCCAAAATCTCTAGCTTGTTTTTCTCAGGAATGAGAAGAAGGAGCAGGTAAGAAGTACAGATACTTTACCACAAAACATGTTTATTGATATGGGAGCTACTAGTGTCACCACTGGAGAAGGAAATGGCAACCTACTCCAGTGTTCTTGCCTAGAGAATTCTGTGGACGGGGGAGACTGGTGGGCTGCCGTCTATGGGGTTGGAAAGAGTCGGACACGACTGAAGCGATTTAGCAGCAGCAGCAGCAGCGTCACCATTCTCTCAGTGTTCATTTTGGAAGGTGCTCTGAAGCTCACTCTAGTGAGAAAAGCAACGCTCAGTGCGTTAAGATCACACAGCCAGTAACTGACCTCAAAATTGAATACCTTTTCAGGATGGAAAAATCTATATCTTAAGAATTAAAAGTTATATAACAATCTCTGGAAAATACTACCAAAACTATGAAGAGTTAACTACTTTTATACAGCAGTCATTACAGGAAAGGATTTTAAGTAAATGGCTCCCTCATAGTCATACATGCTCAACATAAAGTCTCAATACTAATTTAGCATACAAGAGCCATTTGCTGCTTCTTATTTGGGTATTCCAAAGTTAATAACCCTTTAAATGAGCATCAATAAGATTCTAGCATCTCACAAAGCTAAGTGAAGGACATCTGAAGAGCGAGATTCCTCCAAGGTAATTAACTATAAAACCCCAAATTTTTATTGCCTGAGAACCAAATGTGCTGAAGAAACTCATATCTCAGGAGACAAAGGGACTGGGGAGGATTATCTGAAAAATACAATATACTTTCAAAGGTATCAGGAGCACAAATGAGCACAAATGAACAAGATAAAGCAGTAACTCATCTGTGAAACAGAATTTTTTTATGACTGAAAACAGGCAAAGGACTGGATTGACTAAAAAGATAAGCCTGTCAACATATCTACCGTTTCAGAGGTAGAAAGAACACACTATCTTTTGGTTATATCAAAACACTACTATCGTTTGTGATATATTATGAACAAGGTAACAACATAAAATTTATCTTAGGGTTAAAGTTTGGAGGTTTTTTTCAGGTGGGGAGGGTTGAAGGCATTCTTCTAGGTAATATCATATATGTAACATTTCCTATATAACTATTTCAGGTGGAAAAATGTAAACACTTTTTAAGATTTACCATTGAAGTCACCACTGGACGAAAAAAAGATTTAGTTCTGTTGACGGTAAATTTTTTTCTCTTTCCCAATTTTGTATTACCATTAAGTCTTTTTTTTTTTTTTTTTTTAGTTAATATCCATCATTTTATATAGATCAAAAGAAAAATGCTTTTCTCTTTGTGATGAGAACTCTTAGCATACACTCTAACTACCATTAAGTCTTATACAGAGTATTTACATTTAGAGAGATCAATGACCTTAGACCTGCCCTAGAATATGATCCCTTGGAACCTTGCCTTTTTCACCTCTTATACCTAGAGCTAGCATTTTCCATTCTTTTTTTCTGGCCACAACACATGGCACATGGGATCTTAGTTCCCTGAACAGGGATGGAACCTCACTCCCTACAGTGGAACTTCAGAGTCTTAAAGACTGAACTGCCAGGGAAGTCCCAAGCATTTTCCATTCTTGCTCTTTCACTATTAATATTTCAGTGAAAAGTCCCTGGTTTCTGAAGAATACCAGATCCCTCTGATATAAATCAGAAATCATTACAATACAGTACAAATTCAGTAATCCAATAAACCTTTTCATCCTAGGTCAAGGACCCTGCGTATCAGCATCCTGAATAATGAATTTTTAGAAAATCTTATCTTGCACATTTAGTAAGCCAGTTCCTGTTACCACAGAAAAATCAGTGGCTTTCACACAGGGCAATGCTAACAGCTCCAACTCCCCTCCCAGGGTCTTTGAAAACATGTCAAGTGTTCTTGGTTAAAACAATGGTGGGGATGCAGGTGAGGCACTGCTAGCATTTAATAGATAGTGCCAGTGATGTTAAACATAATTCAACGCTCAAGACAGTCCCAAACAGGCAAGAAGTGTCCCCCTCCTCCAAATACCAACGCATAATGTTGAATTATTAAATCCATTCAAAAACTTTATACATTAATCCATCTACTCAAAAAAAAAAATAATGCACATATTTATTAGAAGTGTGTAAGGAATTCAAATGTATATTCCAGGGGTATAAATTCCAGCATGAAGGAAATAAATCCATCATATAGCCCCCATCCAAGTAGTCACTCCATTTAGTATCTTTCTACTCAATTCAGGGAGTGACCCAGTCTTCTTTTTTTTAAATCTTTATTGCGGTTATTTATTATTATTATTTAAAAGCAGTTTTCAGAGCAATTTTAGGTTCACAGCAAAATGAACAGGATGTAGAGAGATTTCCTACATACCACCCGCTCCTACACACGTATAGCTTCCCCCATTCGAGTTAGGATTAGTATGAACCTGAGAGTGGTACTCCTATGAACTACTAGTCTAGGGTTCATTTCCAGTGGCTGCACTACAGACAGACATGTCAAGGCTTTAACCGTATATGGAAAAATACTTTGGAGACCTTATTTGGCTAGAATACTGAAATCTAAAAATAAACAATTCAGTTTTAACATTTCTACTCTACTTCCAATACAAAAGAATCACAAATATACATTTTAAATGGGCTAAAAGTATATTTCATTCAAAATTACACAAACTGTCAACGCCAAATTATTGTCCTAAAATGTTGCTTTTTCCTAATAAATAAGAGGAAAGGTAGCACATATCAGTAAAGAATAGTCACCATTCCAAAGAAATAGCAATGCACCAAAACAAAGGCAAATAAGGCCTTTGGTACAGGATAAATTTCCAGGATGTGTTCTGCATGTATAGGGACCTGTCTTTTCTTTTGTAGGAATGGACTGTGCTTCCTTAGTGGCTTCAGAAAAAGTGTTAGTGTGATAGTCACTCAGTTGTGTCTGACTCTTTGCGACCCCATGGGCTGTAACCTGTCACGCTTCTCTGTCCATAGAATTCTCCAGGCAAGAAGACTGGAGTGGATTGCCATTTCCTTCTTCAGGGGATCCTTCCAACACAGGGATGAAACCTGCATCTCATGCACTGACAGGTGGATTCTATATCCCTAAGCCATCAGGGAAGCCGTTATATAAAATACTGATGTGCAAAAAGACGGTTATATATGGATCTTGACTAAAGCACTGCTTGCAAAAGTAAAAAACTGGAAATTTTCCATGTTTAAAAACAATTAGGGCACAAGGCCACCATGAAAATCTATGTAGACTTTTCTTAATGAAGTAGACCTCTATGTACTTTAAAACAGTAAAAGTTAAAAAAAAAATCAAGTCTATGGGAGTTATGAGAATTAAAATCTCATTTACTTTTTAAAAAAGACATGTATGTGTGTATATGTATATATACTCACATACATGTCTTAAAGTGGGAATACATGTAAAGGTGAAGTTACAAAGGAAAGGGGAAGAGATGAGATCTAGGATACACTAGAATACACTTGGCAAGATTAGGTTTAGATAGGAGGAGATTTGTTATAGAGACAAAAGGAACAGTCAAGACAAAAAGGCAGGTGCAAGATAAAGAAAGCCAACAATTTTCTTCCAACAGTCTTATCTGCAAATAGATGGGGAGTCACCTGTTAAACTGAGAGAGGATGGGGAAGAGTAGGAGTTAAGCTTGGAGGAACATCAAGGGAGCCCAGATGAAATCTGAGATATAAATTTGCATGAGTGCATAATTGTTCTCCCCCTAAACTAGCAGTCATGATGGAGGAGCAAACAATGATATATCATTAGTGCTGTCTTAGAGAGTAAAATGAGCATGTTTGGGGGAGAGAGAAGAAGCAAAAGATAGGTACTGTGTGTTCTCAGGCACTGTCCCCAATACATTCAATTCTAAAGAGGTCTTTTATCTCTATTTGGAGTATTTATTTATAAGAAAAAAAACTAGGTCTTAAAAACAGTTCCTTGGCTCTGGGTGTGGCTGCTCTATGATGAGATTATTTTAAATAAATTTTATTTTTGGTCTTTGGATTACTTTGTAAGCAGGGCCATCCTAAAACTAGCAAGTGCCAGTTTTGTACTTAATCAAGGGAGAAAGAAGTTTATGTGATTTATTCTATTCAAACAAACCATTAAAATAATTAAGTATGTATGTATTTTGGAAGAGAAATAGAAAAGACTATAGACAAAACTAAATTTAGATTTTTTTAGGATTGCCAGAATTGTAGACTTTTAAAAATTTACTGGCACTTTAAAAAGCTAGTACTATAAAAGAACTTTTTTTTATATATATGATGCTGTATGTTAATTATATCTCAATAAAACTGGAAGGGAAACAAGAATTGTTTTTAAAATGTAAAACAAATACATGGACTCCCTAAGTATTAATATATATAAACTCATCATCAATTTGAGGAATTTCTAAGGAAAAAGTCATTGCTGTTATGAAGCCATATTATATTGTTCATACTATTATGAAGTCATCTTCAGTTAGCCTAAGCATACTTCAATGATACTTTTAACATAAACTAAATGGCCAAAGATTTATCATTTTCACACGATTAAAAAAAAAAAAAACTTCTCACAAAATATTTATCAATGGGGGAAAAATATCAATGAGAGGGTTACCTTGTCTTTTGACTGTCCTTGTCGAGCAATTGCATCATACTTAATTTTTCCTTCAGCATCCACCTGAATGGCCAATGCATTTGACATTTTTTTCTTTCGTCCCATATCCAGGGGATACTGGGCCACGTGGATCTCTGGAAAAGCCCCTCCATCTCCAAAATCCTATATAAATAAAGAGAAATAAAAAGAATGTTCAATAATAGTAATTTGAGATTTAAGATATAGTCACTCTTTCAGCAGTTAACTACTGAGCCCTTATGCTAGATGCTAGAGAAATGGCAGTAAACAAAGCAGGAGTCTCTGATCTTATGGAGTGTACATTTTAGTGGGCAAAGATATAAACAGCATAATTTTTGGCTTGTGATAAATGCCTTGAAAGCAATAAAGGGGCTGGGAAGACAGGCTGTTTCTGATAGTGTGGCTTGGATAACCTTTGTGAAGAGGTAGTATGAGGTAAAGCCTGAATGATGAGAAATCAGTCATGGGAAGATCTGAGGGAAGCATTTTCTAGGCAGATTAAACAGCAAGTGTGAAGGCCCTGCTGCAAGACTGAGCTCAGCATGTTCTAGGAAACGAGGTCCAGTGGGGCTGTAGCTTATTGAGGGCAGAGGTGCAGACACATAAGTGAGTAAGTCTGTATGGGCAGACAAGAAACATCAGATCATGAAACAGCTGCTAGATCATGGCAAGGATCTGGATTTTAAGTACATGGCAGGAAGAAATTAAGCAAAATGTTTAGTATAAGGAAAAGATTTTTCATTTTAGCATACATAATTTTCTTAGTGAAAGACAGGTCAAGCTATTAGAGCAGAAATGTAAAGAATTGGGGATTTCCCTGGTGGCCTAGTGATTAGATTCCAGGCTTTCACCACCATGGCCTGGATTCAATCCCTGGTCAGGGAACTAAGATCCTGCAAGCTGTGCAGCACAGCCAAAAAATGAAAAAGTAAAGAATTATATTTCTTCTTCAGATTTTAAGAACATGATACTATTTATTCAGTGCTCCATGAAAGCAAATAGGAAGCATCCAGAAATGAGTATACCATATTTCTAATGATGATTATATATAATTATTTAGAAGACAGAATTAAGACTTCTAAAGGAGATAAGCTGTCTGTCAATGAAGTTTAAAATTACAAAAAAGGTCTATCATTCAAGTTAACATATGAACATTAAAGTTTTATTAGATTAATAATATTTGCTTAGTAACTTATTAAAACTTTTCTTCAACACCTCATATTTTCATATGGAAAAAATAAGTTTAGAAAAGTTAAAAGTGATTTTTCCAAGGTCTCACGGATAGATATGGGACTGGAACCCATATCTTTTGACTCCAAAAGCCTTTACATTTCCTACTAAACTGAAGTATCTTAGCTCAAGAAAGGGCAAGAAATCAGAGGAAAAATATATTAATATTAGTCATTTAGAGGGGATTTGATGAAAAAATTTATGAAAATAGCCACTTTTATATGTCCTCCTCCTTCAAGAAATATTCCATTAGATCCGAGATATATAATTTTCTAGTTACAACATGCTTACTTGCTAAAGAAAGGTTTGACATCTATTAAAACAAATAATAGAGCTGAAGATGTTTTCTTGTAAATTAGGCAGAAAATAGTTAAAACATTCCCCAGAATGGTCCTACCTGTACCCAGGCCATCAATCTGACATATGCTCAGATTTGCTAGAGTTTTTCAACTATAACAAGCACTTCAGGACTGTAGATGTGACATTATGCAGTCATTCAGCTTGCCAGAAAATCATACCTTTTACTTTAAAAACTAGAACAAAATGCTTTCTTCCACAGAATATTCACTCTCCTTAAGAAGCATTCACAGTATTTCCATCACCTGGCCATTTTGGTTTGATTTTCAAATAAACTGGTTGGCTCCACCAGGATACAGGAATCCTATGATAGTCATATAAGCTTTTAAAAACTGCTGCTGCTAAGTCACTTCAGTCGTGTCCGACTCTGTGTGACCCCATAGACGGAAGCCCACCAGGCTCCCCCGTCCCTGGGATTCTCCAGGCAAGAACACTGGAGTGGGTTGCCATTTCCTTCTCCAATGTGTGAAAGTGGAAAGTGAAAAGGGAAAGTGAAGTCGCTCAGTCGTGTCCGACCCTTAGCGACCCCACAGACTGAAGCCTACCAGGCTCCTCCAACAGTACTAAATGTCCTGATGCTGAAATGCAAGTAAGGATGCGATTTCTGTTGTTTGTAGGTGAAGCCTGCCATCCTCACTCTAATCTACTGAGAGGCCAAACACAAACTATCTCTAATCCCTTAAAAGAGACACTCCAGTCTTATAGAAAATGGCAAGTACTACCTTTTTGCCCCAGATAAATGGCAACCCACTCCAGTGTTCTTGCCTGGAGAATCCCTGGGACGGGGGAGCCTGGTGGGCTTCCGTCTAAAGGGTCACACAGAGTCGGACACGACTGAAGTGACTCAGCAGCAGCAGCAGCAAGGCAGCATTACGGCCTCCTTGATAATAATTTATTTTGCTCTGCTTCTCACAAATTATATTATCAGTGAAAATAAAAGTAACAACAACAAAAATACCTTCAGAGGTGTCAGAAGGCTGGCCTTCAGACACTAGAATTAATAAACATCACAGGATAGTTGAGCAAAAACCAACCAAACAAAAAAACCCACCAGGGAATATGTTCGAAGACATGATTTAGCTGAGTGTTCCTCTTCTAGGCTGTACAAAGAACGTGGCAGGCAGGAATAATGACAAAGGAGAGAGGCTGAGAATACAGTTGCTTTTATATAGGTGCTGAGCAACATATTTCAATACAATGAATAATTAGTTCCATGATCACCACTTGGAGGCACATGAAAAAAGTTTAGGACTTGAGCCTTCCTATTCGTGAAGCAAAATTATAACCATGTAAAGACAGAACAAAACAAAGTGATAAAATTATAATAACTGGGTACATATGAATAGGCACCGAGATTTTTAATAGGGCAAATATATCCCTTGGGAAGTGGAGAGGAAAATTTGTAGGAGTCAAAATGAAAATAGGAAGATGGAGAAGAAACAGGAAGAGGCCTTGAGGAGGCAAGCCTCAAGCGTCTGCATTTCTCCCTAGGTAAAAAAGGTGATCAAGCACGGGCAGTCTGCCCCTGGAATTAGGGAAGGGAACATGCACTGAACTGATGTACAAGATCCTGAGTAATGAGGAGAGTAAGTGCTGCTAACAAAGTTTGTTCTTTGCGATCAAGCTACAGACATAAAAAAGATCATTTCAGATTCCTCCTTCTCCCTCACTGCCTCTGAATTAACCATCAAATTCTGTCTCTTATACCTTCTCCTAAATTGATCTAAGCTGTACCTTTTCCTACTGAAGATAAGAAAACAAAGGAAGAGAGCTTAGGATCTGTCCAGAGTCACACAAATAGTAAGGAACACAGCTACAAGGAAAAAAAAATTAATAAAAAGAATCTTCTTGTCAGTGTTCTATCCACTACAACTAACAGGAAAGAAATCAGAAAAGCAAATGCTGCCAGAGTTTTCCCTGGAGAAGAGCTGTTTCTTCAGGGTGATGTGGCACTGTGCACGCAGGGAAGGGGAAGGGAAAGGTACCTGAACATGAAACCATTCTTTCATTTTTCTCTCTTACTTCCCCATTATTGTTCATACACTGCTGCTGCTGCTAAGTCACTTCAGTCGTGTCCGACTCTGTGTGACCCCATAGACGGAAGCCCACCAGGCTCCCCCGTCCCTGGGATTCTCCAGGCAAGAACAGTGGAGTGGGTTGCCATTTCCTTCTCCAATGTGTGAAAGTGAAAAGTGAAAGTGAAGTCGCTCAGTCGTGTCCGACCCTTAGCAACCCCACAGACTACAGACCAGGCTCCTCCATCCGTGGGATTTTCTAGGCAATACTACTGGAGTGGCTTGCCATTGCCTTCTCCGTCCATATACTCTAAGTCCCAATTTATAAAGGGTAGGTTAATTTCTTCTATACATGAGCAACAGTGTGACAGAAGAGACATACATTGGTATACTTCTCTGGTGATCACAAAGCAGTGAGAATAAGCAAGCACAAAAAGCTCAATCTTCTGAGAGAAGTACATGTCTTGAGAGCTCACAACCAGCATCTCTATCACACTGGAACTCATAAGCAATGGTTCTAGGATTTACATTTACTTTATAAAGGTGCTATAATAAATTTCAGCAAAACCGTTTACCTCTAATAACCGAGGTATCCAGCCTTTCCGGTAACCGTATGGGGGAGGCTCTCTTCGGGAGGAGACCAGTGAGGTCTGTCGTGATCTCTGGGACCGTGCCTTTTCTTCAGCCTCAAGCTGGTCCTGAGACAGCTGAGTAGGTGCAGGTAAAAAGCTAGAAACAAAGACAAAAAAAGTAAGAATTTTAAAAACTCTTACGGTTTATCATTGCAATTTGGCCATCAAACACTATTTTCCTATTATATTTCTTCCTTTGGGCAAAAGAGCAAACTTTCCAATGATTTATGGCAGGGTTAAATGTTTGTTGCTTTATTATGCCTGGAAAAGAAATAAGTACTCAAGAGACATACAGTAAAAATATCTGACCAGGATGCAGGCAACCAGTGCCCAGAATTAACAGATATTTCACACAATAAACCATTATTTTTTATGCCTCCACATTTCTTGTCTTGTAACAAGTAAATTTTCTCAATTACTGAGGGTTCAACTCTCTAGAATACGATGTTCTTAGTGTCTTTAATACCCCTTAAAAAAAAATGAAACGCCTCACGAATTTCATATTCGCTTCATGCGTGTCATCCTTATGCAGGGGCCAGGCTCATCTTCTCTGTATTGTTCCAATTTTAGTACATGTGCTGCTGAACCGAGCACTTTACTATTCTTATGCTCCTTATTTTTAACTATTTTACCCTTATGCTTCCTATGTTTAACTATTTTAGCATCAATACAAAAAAATAAGTATTAGCACTGAAAGTAACAAAGAAGTGGATAAAAAAAGAAAGAAAACACGAGATGCATATTTAAGTGCGTCTTCCCAAGGGTATCTAGTTTTGAATGTAATTTAAAACTTAAGAGGTTTTAACCATTCTTAACTTTTAAGTATGATAAAAGTTATTACAGAGATATACCAAAGTACCACAAAAGGATTCCAGTATGTAAATAATATACCCAATGGAAAAGTTAGGGTCCCTTTGTGATTCTTGGCTAGTAAGAATATTTGAATAAGCAGCAGAGCTTATTTATTAAAAAAAATATTTATTGTTTGCTGGGGTGCTGGCATTGTGCTAGGTAGGAAAGGAGACGATGAACTAAGATAGATGCGTGCTGCAGAGAGAGATCAAAATCACACAAATCCATAATTACCAATTATACTAAGTGATCAGAAAAAGTACAGAGTGTTTCAACAGCGTAGGTCGAAGAATGTAATCCAGTCTGGAGAATCAGGTAATGTAATGGTAAGAACTCTGAGTTCAGAAGCTATCCATGCCACACACTAACTTGGATTAGTTTCTTACCTCTCTGAACTTCAGTTTTCTCATTTGTAATGATGGACCAAAAGATTATCCCTCTCAGAGCTGTTGTAAGTATTAAATGAGACCACCCATGAACAACGTGGCACAGAGTCTGGCTACCATTCAGTGTGTGTTCCATAAATATCTGATTGTTTGGAGCTGTTCCACAATTCCCCCAGTGTAAGTCAGTTGCCCTTCACCTATGCGCTCACAAAACCCTCTGCGCACCACTACTACAACATCTGTCTTACTGTACTGCAATCACTATCGATTTATCTTTCTTTCTCTCATTAGATTGTGGGCAACTAGAGGGTAGGAATCACACTTTCTGTTTCTTTAATCCTTAACTCTTAACGCATTGCCTAACTAGCTCACAATAGGGCCTACTTAAATGTTGGCTAGAGAAATAAATTCACTCTACCCTTTGCACTCATCATTTTTCAGTCACGACAAACTTACTGCCTTTCTTTAAACAAATCATCTCTGTACATTTACATCTGCTTTCCCACTGCCATAGGTATTCTAAGAGAAGAGAAATCGCTCAGTTGTGTCCGACCCTTTGCGACCCCGTGGACTGCAGCCTACCAGATTTCTCCATCCATGGGATTCTCCAGGCAAGAATAATGGACTGGGTTACCAATTCCTTCTCCAGGGGATCTTCCCGACCCAGGGATTGAACCCAGGTCTCCCGCATTGGAGGCAGATGCTTTAACCTCTGAGCCACCAGGGAAGCCCATAGGTATTCTATTTACTTATTAAAAAAACTCTTCATCAGATTCTTTAGTGCTTGCTTCTTAGTATTCCTGTCCCTGCTCAATTATACCTCCCTACAGCTGTTACCTGACCAAAACAGCATTCCACCCTGCTCTTTGCATCACTCTCTATACCTTTATTTTATTCCTAGTACTTACTACTTGAAATTGTGTTATTGATTTGTTTACTCCTACAGTCTGTCTTCCCTAGAATATAAACTCTGAGGGTAAGAAGATTCCCTGACTGACTCAATAGCAACACTAGCTGACACACAGGAGACTTTCAACCCATGCAATCCAATACAAGCAATTTACTAAGCAAATGAATGAAAGCAATCACAACATTTTGGGCTTACACCATAGCAGTTTTCAGTAAACCATGTATACTAACACATAAGAGGGATACAAAGTCAGAAACAAAGAAGCCAAAATATTTAATTAGGTTTCATTTCTCTTCTACCTTTTGTTGGAAGAACTAGTCACTAAAATGATCAAAAGGCAGGCAGCTTGTGAAGGTAGAGTTTGGACAACCTAGTAAACAGGTAATCTGGCCTGGATTATAATGAGAACACATCCTAGCCTTCCAGAGGGTCTTAATATTGCTGTTCCCTATAAAGGATGACAATCCCATGAGGTACTTTTCTATGGTAGGGGTAGGCTGCTTAAGTGAGCAGAAGTCTACCTCATATTTCTCAACTGGGGGCAAAATAACTACAATGCAGATATCTGACCGGAGAAGGCAATGGCAAGCCACTCCAGTACTCTTGCCTAGAAAATCCCATGGATGGAGCAGCCTGGTAGGCTGCAGTCCGTGGGGTCGCTAAGGGTCGGACACGACTGAGCGACTTCACTTTCACTTTTCACTTTCCACTTTCACACATTGGAGAAGGAAATGGCAACCCACTCCAGTGTTCTTGCCTGGAGAATCCCAGGGACGGGGGAGCCTGGTGGGCTTCCGTCTATGGGGTCACACAGAGTCGGACACGACTGAAGTGACTTAGCAGCAGCAGCAGCAGCAGATATCTGACAACATCTGGAGACATTTTTTTATAACTTGTGAGGTAGAGGGAGGAGAAGGGGTGGGGATGCCACTGGCATCTACTGGGTACAAGCTAAAGATACTCATGAACATCTTAATATAGGCAGGACAGCCCCATACAAGAATGAATTATCCAGCCCAAAATGCCAATAGAGCCACTGTGGAGACATCTTAGTCTATCCTTTCCTTTTTACTAGTCTCTGCTGTTAAGAACAGAGAAAGCAATGGCAAGCCACTCCAGTACTCTTGCCTAGAAAATCCCATGGATGGAGGAGCCTGGTTGGCTGTAGTCTGTGGGGTCGCTAAGGGTCGGACATGACTGAGCGACTTCACTTTCACTTTTCACTTTCACACATTGGAGAAGGAAATGGCAACCCACTCCAGTGTTCTTGCCTGGAGAATCCCAGGGATGGGGGAGTCTGGTGGGCTTCCGTCTATGGGGTCGCACAGAGTCGAACACGACTGAAGTGACTTAGCAGCAGCTGTTAAGAATCTCTGGGAGATCTTAGAGATAACAACACTTCACCTGGAAACTTGAGACTCTCTATAGAAATCAAATCAGCTAAAACTGCGCAAAATCAGAAAGCTATATAAGTCCCCAAGACAAGCTATTTAATGACTGCACTCTGCTACTGCAATTTTAAGCACCCAATACCGACAAGATCTCTGGTATTTTTGCTGTGTCCTTTTCAATTCCATCTTTTCCACAAAGTCTTTCCTCCTAACACTACTAGTCTGTCACACTGCCTCCCACCTGGAGGGCACTCACTCGAATGTTTGCTGCCTGCAACACTTACTAAAGAAAACGCCCCAGTTCATTCAGCCCATTCCATCTAATTCTTTTTGCACTTCAGGCTAGTACTACATAATAAGCATTCTGTATTATTCTTCCTTTCATATCTGTAGGCCTTGTACCCCAATCTTCCCTGCTGCCAAAGACTGCCAGATTTCCTTCTGTATACACACAAACTCTAGGACAGAGCAAGGCACCCAAAATAAATCTCTCATCCAAGTATATTTTTAGGGTTCATAACGGTCATCAGCCAAGACAAAGGCGAACTAGGAGAATGAAGAGTGTCAGCGGAGCTGAGACAGATGTCCTAACGCGATTCCTTTCTTTACCCTCTTGGGCACTCAACTTTTCCCGTTGCAGTTCGTCTGCGTAGAAAGTTTTCTACTTAGATGGGGCAGCAAGGTCGGAGTTACGTAACTCCTTGGAATCTCTTCCTTAAGCATCTTTTCCTTAAACGCGGGGACCACTTTAATCACTTGCAGTTGCTAAGGCAACCGGGAACCGCAAAAATCGTACGCGGTTCTATCTACGGGAAGAAATTCTAAAAAGGCCCAAAGTTAAAAGTGCGGGCAGCGGCGCGAACTAGCAGACAGCGGCCACTACCGTAGCTTTTGATTTTAAATCTCCTTCAGTGCCGCTCCCCCCCGCCCTTTTCCCCCCAGGAGTCCTGGTTTCGGACAGAAACAGAAGAAAAGATTTCGGCGAACAGCCAGCCAGGCAGTCGCCGTCTCCCGCCCGCTCCACTCCGTCCAAATAAGCCCCTGCCCTCCACACACCCCCATCCGAGCCGCGGACCAGAGGCGGGGCCCTCCACACCCGCAAGACGCTCCGGCGACAAACACGCGCGACTCCCCGGTCTCTCAGGCCACACACCTATTGGCCACGCCGCGGCTTTCGGCCCCAGTGAGGGGACGAAGTCAACCCGGGAAGCCGCTGAGGAAAGACCCCAGCTTCGGCGAGGCCTAGCCGTCCAGGCGGCCGGCAGGAGGGCCCAGCCGTGGCCTCGGCCTACAGTTGCTCTGTGGCCCGAGTCGGGTGACGGCCCGGAGAGTGTGGGCAGAGAAATGAAAAAGGTGGGTACTCCCAGACCCTTCCGTATAGAGGACCCGAATCAACAAACCCACCTGGTGAGCGCCATCTTCTTCCGCTTCTTCCAGCGCGAGCGACAGCACCGCGCGGGGCGGGCCTTTCCCGGGCGGAGAACTGTGGAAAGGAAGGAGCGCGCGGTGCGCAGGCGCCCTAGCCGAACGGCCTTCTGGGACTTGTAGTTCTCTGAGCAAGACTACAATTCGGTTCTATTCTCAAACAGAGTTCTGGGATACACGCTTCAGTTCAGTTCAGTTCAGTTCAGTCGCTCAGTCGTGTCCGACTCTCTGCGACCCCATGAATCAGTTAGGGAAAAGCAAAACGCATCGCTTTTATACTATGGCACGATAGAGCATTCCCTAAGCAAGATACTAACGAAGTTGAGATACCTTTTAAGTCGCTTTATTTTCATTTCAGTTCAGTCGCTCTGTCGTGTCTGACTCTGCGACCCCATGGACACCAAGCTTCCCTGTCCATCACCAACTCCCAGAGCTTACTCAAACTCACGTCCATCGAATCGGTGATGCCATCCAACCATCTCATTCCCTATCCCTTTCTCCTCCCAACTTCAATCTTTCCCAGCATCAGGGTCTTTTCCAATGAGTCAGTTCTTCACATCAGGTGGCCAAAGTATTGGAGTTTCAGCTCCAGCATCAGTCCTTCCAATGAATATTCAGGACTGATCTTTAGGATGGACTGGTTGGATCTCCTTACAGTCCAAGGGACTCTCAAGAGTCTTCTCCAACACCACAGTTCAAAAGCAACAATTCTCTCACGCTCTGCTTTCTTAGTAGTCCAACTCTTGCATCCATACATGACTACTGGAAAAACCACAGCTTTGACTGGAGGAACATTTGTCAGCAAAGTAATTCTGCTTTTTAATATGCTTGTCTAGGTTGGTCATAGCTTTTCTTCCAAGGAGGAAGTACCTTTTAATTTCATGGCTGCAGTGATTTTGGAGCCCAAGAAAATAAAGTCTGTCACTGTTTCCATTGTTTCCCTATCTATTTGCCATGAAGTGATGGGACTGGATGCCATGATCTTAGTTTTCTGAATGATAGAGTTTTAAGTCAACTTTTTCACTCTCCTCTTTCCCTTTCATCAAAAGGCTCTTTAGTTTCTCTTCGCTTTCTGCCATAAGGGTGGTGTCATCTGCATATCTGAGGTTATTGATATTTCTCCCGGCAATCTTGATTCCAGCTTCTGCTTCATCCAGCCTGGCATTTCGCATGATGTACTCTGCATATAAGTTAAATAAGCAGGGTGACAATATACACCCTTGATGTACTCCTTTCCCAATTTGGAGCCAGCCTGTTGTTCCCTGTCCAGTTCTAACTGTTGCTTCTTGACCTGAATACAGATTTCTCAGAAGGCAGGTAAGGTGGTCTGGTATTCCCATATCTCGAAGAATTTTCCACAGTTAGTTATGATCCACACAGTTAAAGGCTTTGGCATAGTCAATAAAGCAGAAATATATGTTTTTCTGGAACTCTCTTGCTTTTTTGATGATGCAACAGATGTTGGCAATTTGATCTTTGGTTCCTCTGCCTTTCCTAAATCCAGCTTGAACATCTGGGAGTTCTCAGTTCACATACTGTTGAAGCCTGGCTTGGAGAGTTTTGAGCATTATTTTGCTAGCGTGTGAGATGAGTGAAATTGTGCAGTATTATTTGCAATAATAATATTAATAGTATTAAATTGTGCACTTTATTTTACTCCCCGTTTAATCTAATTTCCTTTGTTGTGGTCCCAAATGTAGAAGACATTTGCATTCCAAAATGGGGGCGACAACGTTAAATGAAAGGATTGATGAGTTAAATGAAAGGGAGACCTGGGGGAGATCTGGGTTCGATTCCTGGGTTGGGAAGATCCCCTGGAGAAGGGAAAGGCTACCCACTGCAGTATTCTGGCCTGGAGAATTCCATGGACTCTATAGTCCATGGGGTCTATACAGTTTATAGATAAATACAGTCCAGAGAATTCCATGGACTGTTGTCCATGGGGTCCCAAAGAGTCAGACACGACTGAGCGATCAGAACACATAGACATGTTTCTTCCCTTTGCTTTTTCCACTTTTTAATATATCTTGGAGATCACTCCTTTACAGCATATAGCAATTACATTGGAGATTCCGAGCAGAGAATAAACTTGGTCTGACTTACGTTTTAAGAAGATCATTATCCATTAAAAATGGACTCCAAGAAGCAAGGAAGGAAACGGGGAGACAGGTGGGTAACTTTTAAGATAATTTGGGGAGAGATGCTGATGACTTAGGCAAGGAGTTAGTAGTGGATATGATAAGGCAAAGTTGGAATCTGGACCTATTTCAGAGGTATAAACAACAAATTGTGATGATGGAATTGACGTAAGGTATGAAAGAGAGTTCCAAACAGGAAAATGAGTACGTCAAGGCTGTATATTGTCACGCTGCCTATTTAATTTATATGCAGAGTACATCACGAGAAACGCTGGGCTGGAAGAAGCAGAAGCTGGAATCAAGATTCCTGGGAGAAATATCAGTAACCTCAGATATGCAGGTGACACCACCCTTATGTCAGAAAGTGAAGAGGAACTAAAAAGCCTCTTGATGAAAGTGAAAAAGGAGATTGAAAACATTGGCTTAAAGCTCAACATTCAGAAAACGAAGATCATGGCATCTGGTCCCATCACTTCATGGAAAATAGATGGGGAAACAGTGGAAACAGTGTCAGACTTTATTTTTGGGGGCTCCAAAATCACTGCAGATGGTGACTGCAGCCATGAAATTAAAAGACACTTATTCCTTGGAAGGAAAGTTATGACCAACCTAGGTAGTATATTAAAAAACAGAGATGTTACTTTGCTAACAAAGGTCCATCTAGTCAAGGCTATGGTTTTTCCCGTGGTCATGTATGGATGTGAGAGTTGGACTGTGAAGAAAGCAGAGTGCCAAAGAATTGATGCTTTTGAACTGTGGTGTTGGAGAAGACTCTTGAGAGCCCCTTGGACTGCAAGGAGATCCAACCAGTCCATCCTAAAGGAGATCAGTCCTGGGTGTTCATTGGAAGGACTGATGCTGAAGCTGAAACTCCAATACTTTGGCCACCTCATGCAAAGAGTTGACTCACTGGAAAAGACCCTGATGCTGGGAGGGATTGGGGACAGGAGGAAGAGGGGACGACAGAGGATGAGATGGCTGGATGGCATCACCGACTCGAAGGACATGAGTTTGAGTGAACTCCAGGAGTTGGTGATGGACAAGGAGGCCTGACGTGCTGCGATTCATGGGGTCTCAGAGTCGGACACGACTGAGCAACTGGACTGAACTGACTGATGAAAGAGAGTAATCAGGGATGACTCCAACTAGGGCGGAGTTGCCATTTACTGAGATGGGAAAACTGAGAGGGCTCCGTTTGTGGGGGAAGATCAGAATTGGGCTTTGAACATGTTACATTTGAAATGCCTTGTTAGATATCCAAGTAAAGGTATAAAATAGGCAGTTGATATACAAGCTTTTATTGTGGAGGTAGTGATCAAGGCTGGAGACCTTTGGAGACAGATAGTATTTACATTCATGATACCAGATGAGATTACTAATGGAGTGAGTGTAGATGCAGAAGAGAAGTGGTCCAAGGCCAGACTTCTGCAGTGTAGAAGTTGGGCATATGAGAGGAATCAGTAAAGGAAACAGAATTGCTGGAGGTTTGATCAATGGAGTTAGGAGAGAAAGCATATGTCTTTCATTTGGATCAGATGCTATACAGGTGTAGGCCTGAGTTACCAGTATCTGTCTTTCCTAGGGGCTTCCCAAGTAGCTCAGTGGTTAAGAAACCACCTGCCAAAGCAGGAGATGCAGGTTCCATCCCTGGGTCTGGAAAATTCCCTGGAGAAGGAACTGGCAATCCAGTCCAGTATTCTTGCCTAGGAAATCCCATGGACAGGGGAGCCTGGCGGGCTGTAGCCCATGGGGTCGTAAACAGTCGGACATGACTGAGCATGTACGCATGCACAGCATCTTTCCTGGCATAAGGCAAGAGCCTATGGCAGGGAAGAATGAAGGCACCATGCAAAATGGAGAGGCCAGAGGATAACGAGAGGAGAGTAAGAGGCTGATGGAGTTGAGACCTCTGACAACATCATGGGAGTTCTTGGATACAGCAGTGCCTGAAGACCACACCACCCTGAATTTTTTTTAACCAAGTGAGCCAATAAATTATTTTGTTGCTTTCAACTAGTTTAAGTTTATGATCATTTGCAACAGAAAGGAATTTATACAACGGTTATTTTCTGTGCTCCCATAATTCTTGTTCTTCCCCGAGTCTTAACATTGACCACATTTCATAAATTTCAATGGGTTATGTGAGTTCTAGGGAGATTGAATCTCTCTCACCATTCACTTGTGTCCAAACAATTTTGGGCAAGCCCTCAACCCTCACTGGATTTCAGATTTCTTATCTGTAAAAGGGCAGCATGGGCCTGCTGCTGCTGCTACATCCCTTCTAGTGTCGACATCTGTTGCTTCTCAGTACTCTTCTCTAGGGTTTAAACTTCTAGAGAGATTTAAAAATATGCCATTTCAGAGACCTAGTGGTACATACTACAACTTAGATGAATCTCGAAGGCATCATGATGAGTGAAAGAAGCCAATCTCAAAAGATTACGTATTATGTGATTTTATTTATGACATTTTTTTAAAATTTTCTAATTTATTAATTTTTTATTTTGGCTGCCCTGTGTGCTGCGTGCAGGCTTTCTCCGGCTGTGGCAAGCAGGGCCTACTCTCTGTCGCTGTGTTCGGGCTGCTCACTGTGGCGGCTTCCCTTGCTGCCGAGTGCGGGCTCTGGACGCTCGGGCTTCAGCAGTTGTGGCCATGGGCTTAGTTGCCCCACAGGATGTGAGTTCTTTTCAGTCCAGGGATCTAACCCATGTCCCTGGATTGGCAGGCAGACTCTCAAGGAGTGGATCACCAGGGAAGTCCCTATTTATAACATTCTTGAAAAGAGAAAATAATAGGGACAGAGTACAGATCAATGGTTTCCAGGGATGAGGGGCAGGGGACACACGTGACCACTGCAAAGCAATGTTGGGGGTGACGGAATCGTTCTATATCCTAATTGTGATGGTGATTATACACAACTGTACGTATGCTAACATTCATAAAACTGTACACCACCTTTTCATGAAGATGGCGCCGAAGGTGAAGAAGGAAGCCCCTGCCCCTCCTAAAGCTGAAGCCAAAGCAACGGCTTTGAAGGCCAAGAAAGCAGTGTTGAAAGGTGTCCACAGCCACATGAAAAAGAAGATCCGGGCGTCACCCACCTTCCGGCGGCCCAAAACACTGCGGCTCAGGAGGCAGCCCAAATATCCTCGGAAGAGCGCCCCTAGGAGAAACAAACTTGACCACTATGCCATCATCAAATTCCCCCTCACCACCGAGTCAGCCATGAAGAAGATGGAAGACAACAACACACTGGTGTTCATCGTGGATGTCAAGGCCAACAAGCACCAAATTAAACAGGCTGTGAAGAAGCTCTATGACATTGACGTGGCTAAGGTCAATACTCTGATCAGGCCTGATGGAGAGAAGAAGGCATATGTTCGACTGGCTCCTGACTATGATGCTTTGGATGTTGCCAACAAAATTGGGTTTGGCCACCTCATGTGACAAGTTGACTCACTGGAAAAGAGTCTGATGCTGGGAGGGATTGGGGGCAGGAGGAGAAGGGGACGACAGAGAATGAGATGGCTGGATGGCATCACCGACTCGATGGACAGGAGTTTGAGTGAACTCTGGGAGTTGGTGATGGACAGGGAGGCCTGGCGTGCTGCGATTCATGGGGTCGCGGAGAGTCGGACACGACTGAGTGACTGAACTGAACTGAAACTGAGTCCAGCTGGCTAATTCCAAATATAAAAGTTTTCACTATTTAAAAAAAAAAAAAGAACTGTACACCAAAAAAATTCAGTTTTACTGTAAGTTAAAAAAATGAAATTTAACAAGTGCCTGGTCTAGTTCTTACCCCTGACCTGGGAGAAGGGCCTCCTCAGCCTCCTTCAGCGTTGGCAACATTTACTTTGTACCCGCTGAGATTCAGAGCGCATCTTGGGTTCCTAGCGCCCATAGACGTGGTTTCATAAAATGAGTGCTTTTTAAGAGGAGTAACTGAGAGACTTCACTTTCACACATTGAAGAAGGAAATGGCAACCCACTCCAGTGTTCTTGCCTGGAGAATCCCAGGGATGGGGGAGCCTGGTGGGCTGCTGTCTATGGGGTCGCACAGAGTCGGACACGACTGAAGCGACGCAGCAGCAGCAGCAGCAGCAGCAGCAAGGGCTCTGTGGTAAAGAACCCACCTGCCAATGGAGGAGATGTGGGTTTGATCCCTGGGTTGGGAAGATTCCCCTGGAGGGGGAAATGGCAACCTACTCCAGTATTCTTGCCTGGGAAATCCTATGGACAGAGGAGCCTGGCGGGCTCCAGCCCATGGGGGTCACAAAAAAGTCAGACACAACTTAGCAGCTAAACAACAGCAAAGGGAATATTAGATGTATTTGTTTTCTATTGCCGTAGAACACATTGTCACACACTTAGTGGCTTGAAACAGCACTACGGTTGAAACAGCACTCTGAGCTCACATCTCTTAGGTAGAAGGCTGGCAGAGCACGCATGGGTTCTCTGCTCTGCGTCTCATAAATCTGAAATCACAATGTTGAGCTGGATCCTCATCAGGCTGAGGCGCTGAAGAATAACCCATTTCCAAGCTCATTCTAGCTGTTGCAGTTGTTGGACCGAGGTCCCTGTTTCATAGTGTGCCATTGAGGAGGACCATCCTCACCTCCTACAGGCCACCCTCACGTCCTTCCCACGTGATCCCTTGGTCAGTTCACAGGATGGCTGTTTGCTTTCTTCCAGGCCAGATATAGCACATCTCTCTGACTTTCTCTTCTGCTATCTGCCAGAGAAAACTCTTGTTTTTATAGGGCTCATAGATTAGGTCAGGCCCACCCAGATAATCTTATTTTAAGATCAACTTGTAACAACACAATCACAGGACTGATATCTCATCATATTCACAGCTTCAGGGTTATTGCAGGGTGTGTAGAAGGAGCAGGTCTGGGCAGAGGATCATGGGAGAGATCTCAGAGTTCTGTCTGAAGATATAAGCCAAAAGAAAAAAAAATTTTGGTAAATGCTGGATCTTTGATCATATGGTATAATGTACCAAGCATGACCTGGAGTCTGAAAATATAAATTCAAGCGATAGCTTCACCAGTAATCTGTGTTATCATAGTCAAGATACTTAAGTTCTTTGGCCCCCAGTTTTATCAAATTTAAAATGCTGATCATGTTACCTGCTCTATGTATCTATCATAGAGTGATTGAGGTAATGTGGGTGAATATGTTTTACTCAAATCTAAAGTACTATGTAAATATATTAGTTATTTCAGTTAATATTTTCACTGACAGTGATCTGCTTTAACCTCTGCTCCAGGAATGTATTATTTCTAAAAAGAGAATAAAAGGGGAGAAAATTAGAGAAAGTCCTGAAGACAAGATCAAGAACCTTAGATTTAACTCAGCAGATAATTTGGAGCAGAAGGAAGACTTTAGAAACTGTCACTAAAGATGATTCTTATGGTAGAATGGGTTTCTATGGCGATGAAACACAAAGGAGGCCACTGAGGAAAAGGTTGAAATAATTAACATGGGAAATCAGTAAGATATAGACCAAGATCTGGGATGTAGGATTGAAAGGAAAGGGTGGATAAGACCTTTTATAATATCTCATTTTTCTCACAGGCTTCCCTGGTGGCTCAGTGGTAAAGAATTTGCCTGCAACTCAGGAGACTTGGGTTAGCTCCCTGGGCGAGGAAGACCCCCTGGAGAAGGAAATGACAACCCACAGGAAGATCCCCTGGAAAAGGAAATGACAACCTACTCCAGTATACTTGCCTGGGAAACACCATGGACAGAGGAGCCTGGCGGACTACGGTCCGTGGGGGTCACAAAGAGATAGCCACAACTGAGCATGTACTCACATTTTTCACAGAGGCTATCCTTGTGAAGCATTTCTATCATTTGTAGTCTCTTGCTGTCCACGGGGTATATGCTACGGTGCTGCTGCATCACTTCAGTTGTGTCCGACTCTGTGTGACCCCATAGACAGAAGCCCACCAGGGTCCCCTGTCCCTGGGATTCTTCAGGCAAGAACACTGGAGTGGGTTGCCATTTCCTTCTCCAATGTGTGAAAGTGAAAAGTGAAAGTGAAGTCGCTCAGTCGTGTCCGACCCTTAGCGACCCCACGGACTGCAGCCTACCAGGCTCCTCCATCCATGGGATTTTCTAGGCAAGAGTACTGGAGTGGCTTGCCATTGCCTTCTCCGATATACCCCATGGGGTATATAGGGAATAGCAACTGACTTTAACACCAATTTTAGTAAAACATAATGAAGAAGGCAAATCTATTGCAAAAGTAGTACAATATTATACCCTAAGGGGCTTCCTTGGTAGCTCAGCTGATGAAGAACTGGCCTGCAATGCAGGAGACCCCGGTTTGATTCCTGGGTCGGGAAGATCCCCTAGAGAGGGAACAGTCTGCCCACTCCAGTATTCTTGGGCTTCCCTGGTGGCTCAGACGGTAAAGAATCTGCCCGCAGTTCGGGAGACCTGGGTTCGATCCCCGGGTTGGGAAGATCCAATGGGGGAGGGCATGGCAACCCACTTCAGTATTCCTGCCTGGAGAATCCCCATGGACAGAGGAGCCTGGTAGGCTATAGTCCATGGGGTCACAAAAAGTTGGACACGACTGAGCGACTAAGCACACACTCTAAAGCCAAGCAGAGGCTTGTGTTCAGCTCTGCTGGATCTTCCTGGTAGCATTCTACCCTCATTAACACAGGTAATTAGTAGCTGCTTGCTCATAAGAGACTGCCTAGCGCAGGCTAGAATTGGTGATGCTCCAGATTACGAGAAGCAATCAACTCAGCCCACTCTTGGTATTCCAGATGGAGGGAGGAATTCATCCTCAGAGAACCTTGGGCCTAATTTGATTTCTAACCAGTGGCCCTGTAGCCACAAGTGACAACTCGGGAGGTAGTAGGATGGAGCTGCTAAACACACAGATTCTTGAGTCAGCTTTCCTGGGTTCCCATCCTAGCATCCTAATTTACCACCTGTAAATTAGGGCAGGTTATTTAAGTTCTAAGTTTCTTGCTGGACTAAAAAAAAAACAGAGAAAGTTAAGTAAAACCTATTTTCATAAAGCTTTTGGGATAATTAAATAAGCTCATCAGTTAATTTAATCATGTAAAGTGCTTAGAACAATGTCCAGGATAGAGTAAGCACTCAAAAAACAATTATTATTTTCTGGACTTAATTTAATTGGCCTTAACAGCGTTTATTAAGCTTCTTGAGCTTCATGCTTTGCATTTGTAAAGTGAGGCAATTAAACTCAATTTTATTTCTAGGGTACCTTCTAACTAACAGTCTATTGTCCTATATGATGAATGTTTTTATTTATTGCAGTACCAGTATTTTATGCTCTGCTGCCATTGTGCTTTAGATATTGCTGCTTTATTTACTGATATTCATTTCCTGGTGAAAAGTAGCAGTGTCCTACTTCACTGTTCTTCCTTATTAGAATCCTTTCATATGCCTTCACAATCTTTAAAACAGTTTTTAAAATCAAAGTTCTGATTTGTACTGAACTTTAGTTTAAAAGGCTAGATTCATATATTAGTAACTGCAAAAGAAAAAATGTACCTTTGTAGAAATCTGGATGGAGGGACAATCTGATGCTAGTTTTTTCTGACAGGATGTTCTCAAATTACCTGATCAAGCCAGACCTAACTTCTGGTTCACAAGAAATTCAGGCTCTAGAGGCACTAGTTAAACAGCATTAGGAAGAAAGCAGAAAAATCCGGAATGTGGAGACATTTTATAGGACAATTGGCCTAAAATCTCCAAAATGTCAATGTCAAAGTTGCACACATTTCCTTCCAAACCCTTTGGCATGCATCAACCAAGAATAAGGAATTTTCTTTGTAACTACATTGTCATTAATACTTCTAAGAAAATTAGCACAAGTTTTACAATATAGTCTGATGTCAGCCCATAGATATAAACAACAAAAGAAAATATAGATAAATTGGATTTCATGAAAACTGAAAACTTTTGTGCTTTAAAGGGCACCATCAGGAAAGTGAAAACCTACAGAATGAGAGAAAATATTTGCAAATCATATATCCGATATGGAACTTGTAGTCAGAAGAACTCTTACAAGTTAACAACAAAAAGACATAATCCATTTAAAAGAATGAGCAAAGCATTTGAATGGATATTTCTTCAAAGAATATATGTGAATAGCCAATAATGCCATGCAAATTTATTCAATATCATTAGCAATCAGGGAAATGCCAATCAAAACTTCAGTGAGATACCAATTCATTCTCATTAGAATGAGTAAAATGAAAAAGAAAGAGAATAACAGGTATTGATGAGGACATAGAGAGATTTGAACCCTCATACACTGCTGGTAGTACTAGAAAATAGTGTAGGCACCTTGGAACACAGTGTGGCAGTCCCTCAAAAATTGAACATTGAAGTTACCATGTGACCCAGCAATTCTACTCCTAGGTTTATAACTAAGAATTGAAAACACAGGTCCATACATAAACCTGTGCACAAATGTTCATAGCAGCATTATTCATAACAACCAAAAAGTAGAAACAACCCAAATGTCCATCAGCTGATGAAAGGATAAACAAAATGTGATATATCCATAGAATGGAATATCATTTGGCAAAAACAGGACTCTAGTATTGATATATTCTAAAATATGAACAAATCTTGAGTGAGGTTAGCCAACTTTCAAAGTTAGAAGGGGCAGTTTGTAAGAGATTTCCTCCACTTCTTAACACCAACAGCAAATTTGGGAGTTCCTAAAGGCACATTCAATTTTCACAATTCATTGTGTGTGTGTTAGTCACTCAGTCATGTCTGACTCTTTGTGACCCCATGGTATGTCCATGGAATTCTCCAGGCAAGAATACTGGAGTGGGTTGCCATTCCCTTCTCCAGTGGATCTTCCCAACCCAGGGACTGAACCCAGGTCTTCTTCATTGAGGGCAGATTTTTTTTACCATCTGAGCAATCAGGGAAGTCCTGACGACAATTTATTAGAAGGACACATGGAACTTACTGAAAGGTGTTATGCTCATTTTCTGGTTTATTACAGGAAAAGGATCTAGATGAAAGTTAACCACAGGGGGCTTCCCTGGTGGTCTAGTGGTTGGCAATCTGTCTGCCAATGCAGGGGACACTGGTTCAATCAATCCTGCTCCAGGAGTGTTCCAGGTGCTGCTCTGCAACCATGCCCATGCACCGCAACTGCTGAACCAGAGCTCTAGGGCCCATGAGCAACAGTTAACTGCAGTCTGTGCACTCCAGAGCCTGTGCTCTGCAGCAAGAGAAGACTCTGCAATGAGAAGCCTGTGCATCACAGCTAGACAGTAGTCCCTGGTTGTTGCAACTGGACAAAAGCCTCGTTCCAGCAATGACGACACGGTGTAGCCAAAAATAAATAAATTTAAAAAAATTTGCCAAGGAGCACTGTTTACAATAGCTAGGACATGGAAGCAACCTAGATGTCCCTCGGCAGATGAATGGATAAGAAAGCTGTGGTACATATACACAATGGAATACTACTCAGCTATTAAAAAGAATGCATTTGAATCAGTTCTAATGAGGTGGATGAAACTGGAGTCTATTTATAGAGTGAAGTAAGTCAGAAAGAAAAACACCAATACAGTATATTAACACATATATGTGGAATTTAGAAAGATGGTAACGATGACCCTATATGCAAGACAGCAAAAGAGACACAGATGTAAAGAACAGACTTTTGGACTCTGTGGGAGAAGGCGAGGGTGGGATGATTTGAGAGAACAGCATTGAGACATGTATATTACCATATGTGAAATAGAGCACCAGTCCAGGTTCGATGCATGAGACAGGGCACTCAGGGCTGGTGCACTGAGATGACCTTGAGGGATGGGACGGGCAGGGAGGTGGGAGGGGGTTCAGGATGGGGAACACATGTACACCCATGGCTGATTTATGTCAATGTATGGCAAAAACCACTACAATATTGTAAAGTAATTAGCCTCCAATTAAAATAAATTAATTTAAAAAAATTGCCAAGGGAAGGTGAATAGGGCAGAGTTCAGGAAGATTCCAGGCATGGAGAATCCAGTTGTCTCCCTGTGTAGCCCAAGAGCGTTTCTCTCCTGGCATCACTGTGTGACCATAAGCTGGGAGGCTCACCTAAACCTTGGTGTCCAGAGTTTTTACTGAGCCTCCATCACATAAACATGACTGGCTGATCTCAGTCTCCAGCCCCTAAAATGTTTACTGATACTGTGACCTAAAGCCCCCGTGCTAAAACACATTGTTAGTCTTTTTGGCAAGCCCCCACTGTAGGACTATATGATGTGGTTAGCTTCCACCTAAATCATATTGTTAGACCATCTGGTGACTCAAAAGCTGATCACATTGATCACAGCCTTGTCTAACTCAATGAAAAACTATGAGCCATGCTGTGTAGGGCCACCCATGATGGATGGGTCTTGGTGGAGAGTTATGACAAAATGTGGTCCACTGGAGAAGGGAATGGCAAACCCCCTCAGTATTCTTGCCTTGAGAACCCTATGAACAGTATGAAAAGGCAAAAAGGTATGATACTAAAGGCAGCGAAACCCTGCGTGCTGCAGTCCATGGGGTCAACAAGGAATCGGACATGACTGAGTGACTGAACTGAACTGAATTGATCTGGCGACTCAAAGCTACCAGGAAAACAGAGGCACTCCTATAAGGCATGACCTTTCAAGAGCTTAGAGATTGCTTCCCCAAAGCCAAGGACAAAAGCCAGATTTCTCTCTGGGCAAGGTTAAATCCTTTACTACAGAAACCTTGAAAATATTATGTTAAGTGAAACCAGTCACTAAAGGCCAGATATTGTATAATTCTATTTATATAAAATTTCCAGAACAGACAAATACATACAGACAAAAGGTAGATTAATAGTCACTTGGGACTAACTTGTGTGGAAATGGGGAATGGGAAAGATGAGTGAGAGCTAATGGGTACACAGTTTTTTGGGTTTTTTTAGTATTGAAAAATTATAGAGAATTCCCTGGTGGTCCAATGGTTAGGATTTCAAGTTTTCACTGCTAAAGGAGCAGACCAAGAAAGAAAAAGAAAAATGACAGAATGCTGGTGTTGACACAACTCTATGAATATACTACAAGCCACTGATCTGTATACTTTGAAAAGTATAAATTTAATGAAATGTGAAATATATCTCAGTAAAGCTGTAAAATCAAAGTCAAGATTCACAGTTAATAAAATATATAAATAAGTGAATAAAAAGATGATATCCCACCATTCATTTTTTTCCAAGTGAAATTTAGAATTATTTTGTTGAGTTCTTTTTAAAAAGTCTATAGGAATATTGATTGTCATTGAATTGACCATAGGTTAACTTTGAGAGCTGGTATCTTTACAATTTTATGTCTCAGGAACACTGTTTTGATGTGTTAAAATCATCTTTCATCTCTTTAATAACATTTTGAAGTTTTCTTTATATAGACTATACACATCTCTCAGCATATTGATTCTTAGATATTCCACTTCTTTGTTAGCATGAATACAGTCTCTGTGTTTATGTGATTACTAAATATAATTTTTTTGTTGTTGTTAAGGAAGTCAAAAGTGTTCTGAAATGCATGAATTTATAAATAGAACCAGTCTTTTGACAGTGGATGACTTAAAGCTAAGGTCAACTTGTTTGTGGTTAGATAGGCTTCTATATCTTCTTCCTAGGACCTAGTGGTTCTTTGGGTTTTTGTATTGAGTTTTCCTGGATATGCAGGAAAGCAGCTTTGCTGGCAGCCATTCCCTCCTCCAGCTCTGAGACTTCCTGTTTGAAAGCACTGTGAGACCTGCTGACCCCATTTCTTTCCAGATTTAATTATTCTTTTTGAAAGTTGGTTCTAACCTTAAGGGGATTTGAAACACAAGGCTCCAGTGGGGATGAAGCTTTAGACCCAAGATAACTATTCCTTTTTTTATTGAACAGCCTGGCAGGGGAACAGTTGGCCCCTTGCCCTGAGCACTGTCATTTATTTTGATCGTTTTCATTCCTATCAAGTGTGCAGGCAGCTCGGAAGGCGACCATCTGATACCTGAAGTGACTGCTTGCGTTACTTCCTGTCTTTTCTCTTGTCTTATAACAAGATATCCCACTAAAATATGCCTGTTTGTGTGCTAAGGAGCTGATGTGGGTGTGCATGGCTATGATTTAGTAATCCTAAAGGGGGAAATACAGGGGCTATGAGAATAGTTATTGTGGGACCTCCCTGGCTGTTCAGTGGTTTAGAGTTTTCCTGCCAATACAGGGTACATGGGTTCGATCCCTGGTCCAGGAAAATGCCACATGCCACGGAGCAACTAAGCCTGTGCACCACAACTACTAAGGCCACATGCCCATAGCTTGTGCTCCACAAGAGGAGCCACTGCAACGAGAAGACTGCACCACCGTGAAAGTAGCCCCCACTGGCAGCAGCTAGAGAAAGCCTGTGTTCAGCAACAAAGCCCAGTGCAGCCAAGAAAAGAATAGTTACTGTGTGTTGACGAGCTCTTCCGTGTCTGTTCATTTCATTTAATTCTTACAGGAGCGCTATGAGTAGCTAACACTTATTATCCCCACATTACAGATTGGAAAATGAAGGCTTAGAGATGTCATACAAGTTGCCCAAGATGACAAATGGAAAGTGACAAATCTGGAAAGTGACTTAAACTGCCAAATATGGTTTTACCCACTCTTTCTTCAATTCAGTTCAGTTCAGTTGCTCAGTCGTGAACAACTCTTTCCGACCCCATGAATCACAGCACGACAGGCCTCCCTGTCCATCACCAACTCCCAGAGTTCACTCAAACTCCTGTCCATCGAGTCGGTGATGCCATCCAGCCATCTCATTCTCTGTCGTCCCCTTCTCCTCCTGCCCCCAATCCCTCCCAGCATCAGAGTCTTTTCCAGTGAGTCAACTCTTCACATGAGGTTGCCAAAGTACTGGAGTTTCAGCTTTAGCATCAGTCCTTCCAATGAACACCCAGGACTGATGTCCTTTAGAATGGACTGGTTGGATCTCCTTGCAGTCCAAGGGACTCTCAAGAGTCTTCTCCAACTCTCTGTTCCTGGCTCCCAAATGGAAGAGTACCGTTCTAAAAAATCTGGAGTCAGACAGACCTGAGTTTGAGTCCTGCCTCCCTTAATTCCTAGTTCTATAAGCTTTCGCAAGCCTTTGTTGTTCAGTCACTAAGTCACGTCCGACTCTTTTGCCACCCCATGGACTGCAGCTTCCCAGGTTCCTCTGTCCTTGGGATTTCCAGGCAAGAATACTGGAGTGGACTGTCATTTCCTTCTCCAGGAGGTCTGTCTGACTCAGGGATTGAACATGTGTCTCCTACATTGCAGGTGGATTCTTTACCATTGAGCCACCTGGGAAGCCCTTAGCAAGCCTACTTACCTCCTAAAGCTTTGAAGATGCTATAATATAAATGTAATGTATAAGTGCTTGATCTGGTGAATAACAAATGAATATCAGGAGTTTTTCTTCAAAAATGTATCAAATACTTTCTCTGTATGAGACTCTATGCTAATCTGGAGGGACTTGGAGTTAAATGCTATACAGCCTGAATCCTAAAGGCCAGAGGGTTGGTAGATCTGGGGCTAATGGGCTGAATCTGGCCTTCAGAAGTGTTCTGTTTGTCCACACATGCTTTAGCACTTTTGAATTAGTTGGAGACATTTAACAATTGGGAGATTTTAATAAAAGTCTGATTTCCAGCTCTTGAAAGCTAGTCGAGCTGCAATCCTGGGCCTACATTCTCAGATGGCAGCAGCATCTAGTAGGGAGTGTACCAATAGGGGCCACAGTCCCCTCCAATCCCCATTATATCTGAGGAAGTCCGTGACCGTTCACCGCTGCAGTTGTGCACTCTTCTCTTTTTTTTTTGCCACACCAGGCAGTGTATGTTTCCCTGCTTAAATGGGAAAGAATCTGCCTGCAATGCAGGACACCTGGGTTCAATCCCAGAGTTCGGAAGATCCCCTGGAGAAGGAACTGGCAACCCACTCCAGTATTCTTGCCTGGAGAATTCGATGGACAGAGAAGCCTGGCGGGCTACAGTTGATTGGGTCGCGAAGAGTTGGACATGACTGAGCAACTAACTTTCACTTTCATTTCTTTCATGCAGCATATAGGATCTTAGTTCCCCTACCAGGGATCAAACTCCTGTGGTGGGAGTGCAGAGCCTCAACCACTGAATTGCCAGGGAAGTTCCTGCACTGTTTTCCTTAATAAAAGAAGTGACATGCTTCCTGTATCTATGATGCTCTTGAAAGAAAACAAAAGGTAAATCAAGGAAACTATGTGATTTAAAATGGACAATTTTGTTTTCCTTTAAAAGTCAGGATTATTAACATGTCTGACCTGCTCTACTTACTTTTGTTACCTTTCATTTATTTATTTGACTGCATTGGCCCTTAGGTCGTGGCATGTAGGATTTAGTTCCCTAACCAAGGGGAACGCACAGCCCTAGCCACTGGACCACCAGGGAATCCTTATTTTTGTTATCTCTCTGGCCTCTGTAAGCAGTTGAGTTTGCAGCCCCTGGTGTAGAGAGGTAACCTCATCACGGTATGAAGTAAGCCCAAGTGCTAAAGGTGAGCCCAAGAAGCTTTGGAAGTACCAAATACTTAGCCAAGCCTGGAAATTGAGAGGATACTTCCTATAATGTCCAGTTGAGCTATTTCAAATCCTAAAAGATGATGCTGTGAAAGTGCTGCACTCAATATGCCAGCAAATTTGGAAAACTCATCAGTTGCCACAGGATTGGAAAATGTCAGTTTTCATTCTAATCCCAAAGAAAGGCAATGCCAAAGAATGTTCAAACTACTGCACAACTGCACTCATCTCACACACTAGTAAAGTAATGCCCAAAATTCTCCAAGCCAAGCTTCAGTAGTACGTGAACCAAGAACTTCCAGATGTTCAAGCTGGATTTAGGAAAGGCAGAGGAACCAGAGATCAAACTGTCAACATCTGTTGGATCATCTAAAAAGCAAAAGAGTTCCAGAAAGACATCTACTTCTGCTTTACTGACTATGCCAAAGCCTTTGACTGTGTGGAGCACAACAAACTGTGGAAAATTCTGAAAGACATGGGAATACCAGACCACCTGACCTACCTCCTGAGAAATTTGTATGCAGATCAAGAAGCAACAGTTAGAACTGGACATGGAAACACAGACTGGTTCCAAATAAGGAAAGGAGTATGTAAAGGCTGTATATTGTCACCCTGCTTATTTAACTTATATGCAGAGTACCTCATGAGAAATGCCGGGCTGGATGAAGCACAGAATTGGAATCAAGATTGGATTCCTGGAATCAAGATTGCCGGGAGAAATATCAATAACCTCAGATATGCAGATGACACCACACTTAATGACAGAAAGTGAAGAAGAGCTAAAGAGCCTCTTGATGAAAGAGGAGAGTGAAAAAGTTGGCTTAAAACTCAACATGCAGAAAACTAAGATCATGGCATCTGGTCCCATCACTTCATGGCAAATAGATAGGGAAACAATGCAAACAGTGACAGACTTTATTTTTTGGGGCTCCAAAATCACTGCAGATGGTGACTGCAGTCATGAAATTAAAACAATTTTAATCTTGCCCCTTAAAAGAAAAACTATGACCAACCTAGATAGCATATTAAAAAGCAGAGACATTACTTTGCTGACAAAGGTCCGTCTAGTCAAAGCTGTGGTTTTTCCAGTAGTCATGTATGGATGTGAGAGTTGGACTATAAAGAAAGCTGAGTGGTGAAGAATTGATGCTTTTGAACTGTGGTGTTGGAGAAGACTCTTGAGAGTCCCTTGGACTGCAAGGAGATCCAACCAGTCCATCCTAAAGGAAATCAGTCCTGAATATTCATTGGAAGGACTGATGCTGAAGCTGAAACTCTAATACTTTGGCCACCTGATATGAAGAAGTGACTCATTGGGAAAGACTGTAACGCTGGAAAAGATTGAAGGCAGGAGGAGGAGGGGACGGCAGTGGATGAGATGGTTGGATGGCATCACTGACTTGATGGACATGAGTTTGAGCAAGCTCCAGGAGTTGGTGATGGACAGGGAAGCCTGGAGTGCTGCAGGCCATGGGGTCACAAAGAGTCTGACATGACCGAGCGACTGAACTGAACTGAATTTCCTATAATGTCACCTGACCAAGATCATGTGCCATTAATAGGTGAGACCCTGAAGAACAATGTCAGAGGTTTGGGTGTTGGGTGGAGTGGACGAGCTGTTTAAGCAGGCAGAACAGCTTGGGAAAGGGCTAAGAAGTAGCAGCAACAGCCTTGGTCTCTTCTTTGATCTATTAACCTGCCTTTAACTGTTCCATCCAGACCCCGTCCCAGGTGCAAGTGGAGTCTCTGGCTCTGTCATCACTAGCAGAGAAAAGATGACTGAACACAGCTGATGGCTGAGACTTCCTGGCTCCATATACTAACTGCACTCATATCCCAACATTCTCCTTGACTAACCAGATACACATGTACCCTTGGGGACTACCTGTCAGAATTCCAACACAGGCTTCTAACAGGAGTCTTTACACCCCTCACTCAACTATACATCTACAATAATATAAGACTGTTGTTTCGGATGAGAGGCTGAGAATATTTTAGTATTTAAATAATAGATATCAGAGTTTGTGTGGGAGGCAGAATTTATGTCCTCCTACAAAATAACCATACATAAATGCCTGTTCCTGACAAAAGCAAATTAAATTCCTCCAGCGGCAATAAAGAAAAACCTCCAGAGGTGAGGAGAGAGTATTTCTGGAAGAATCCAGAGAAGTAGAGAGAGATTGTCTACTTTAGGAGAGAATTCTAGCTCCTGGCTAGAGTCTAGCTCCTTGCAACAGGAGAATGGAAACCTGTCTGAATGGTCAGGATCAGTCTCAGCACATAGAAAAAAGAACATTCTTCAAAGTGGGTGAACTCTAAGAACTTTTCGAGGGTTCAGGAGCCTGTTCTTACCAGAGGTCTGGGAGACTTGGCTAAGGCTGAATGAATGCTGAGGATGGAAGAGACTCTTCAAGGTCAAGTTCAACCTACAGACAAGAAATTTGCTCCAGAGAGTTGCCTACTGGTTAGGATTCTGGGCCTTCATCTGGGTCAATGTCTGGCCAGAGAATTAATATCCTGCAAATGGCCAAAAACAGCATGGTCAAAAAACAAATATATATATATATATATAAGAAATTTGCTCCAAATCACAATAAGATACCACTCCATACCCACTAGGATGACTATAATCAAAAAGGCAGACAACAAGAAGTATTAGGAAGTAGAGAAATTGAAACTCCGATATATTGTTGATGGGAATAAAATGATATGGTTGCTTTGGAATACAGTCTGGCAGTTCCTCAAAATGCTAAACAGAGTTACCATATGACACAGAAATTTCATTTTTAGGTGTAGACCCAAGAGAAATGAAAACATATTTATTTCGAAATTTGTAAACAATATTCATAGCAGCATTATTCGTAATAGCCAAAATATGGAAGCACACTAAATGTCCATCAACTGATGAAAGAGTCAACGAAATGTGGTATGTATCTTCATACCATAGAATATTCTTTGGCAATAAGAAGGAATGAAATACCCCTACGTGATATGACTTATATGAACCTTGAAAACATTATGCTAAGTGAAAGAAGCCAGTCACAAAAGACTAGATATTGTGTGATTCTATGTATATGAAATGTCTAAGATAGGCCTGTCTGTACAGAATGTAGATTAGCGGTTGCCTGGGGGCTAGCACAGGGTGGGAAAGACAGAAATAAGGGGAGACAGGAACCAAGAAGTGACTGCTACTGAGTATGCATTTCTTTATGGAGTCTTAGAAAAAGTCCTAAAATTAGATAGGGCGAAAGTCATATAACTCTGTGAATATAATAAAAAGCACTGAATTGTACACTCTGAGAGGGTGAACTTTATGGTATGTGGAATTATATCTCAATAAAACTGATACTAAAAAAAAAAAATCTCTGCTCCAACTTTCATCAGACTCCCTCTGACATAAATGGAAGCCACAGGGACTTTTGCCTCTTTCCCCTTATTTTATAAAAAATTACTGGGTCCCTCTTTATGTATTAACTCCTTATCTGCCAGTCTTTGTTTAGGTTCTGCTTTAGACCTTTTTCTAGTTTAGGCTCCAGAAAGGCCGACTCCCAAATTTTCCACTAACTAGTTGTGTGATCGTGAACAAGTTAGTTAACTTCTTGACCTCAAGTTCCTCATTTGAAAAGTGAAGATAATTGCACTGTTATTGAATCAGGTCTGGCTGCTCTCTGCTGGAAAAATCAATACTTGAGAGAGAGAGAGAGGTGGATCTTGGTTGAAAGGAAAGGTGCTTTTAATCAGAATGCTGGCAATTTGGGGAGATGGTGGACTCAGTGATCCCCCAAACCACCTCCGAAAATTCTGCTCAGCCATGAAAGTTTTAAAGGAAAGAAGGGAAGTAATCTCAGTTAACCACTGAGATGGGGGCTCAGAGCCATTGTCATACCCCGCTGGCACAGAGTCATGGACTTCTTGTGATCTTCCTCTAAAAGTTATCTTGTTCACACAGTTTGTTCTTGAGATTATGGAAGGGGAAACTAGGGAAGAGATCTCATCATGAAAATAACTTATTCTTCATTTCAACTTCCTTTATGGAAAGAACCAACAAGGTAGTGGGTGGTTAAAAGACTTGAAAGATGTGCAAGGGCCAGAGAGGAGTAGAGAATGGGGGTGCCTTGTTTAAGGTTAGTGACAAGACAAACAGGCTGCCTCCTGCAGAGAGCTCTTTCCTGCAAAGAGTTTTTCCCTGCCAAAAGCTGCTTACAGGGTCTCCTTCATAGGTTAAGTATGAAGATAAAATGACTAAATACACGAAGCCAATTTAGAACAGTACCTGGAACATTGTAAATTCTGTATTAGTATTTCTAATGATTGAAAGTGTGTTAGTCAGTTGTGTCCGACTCTTTGTGACCCTGTGGACTATAACCTACCAGGCTCCTTGGTCCATGGGATTCTCCAGGCAAGAATACTGGAGTGGGTTGCCATTTCCTTCTCCAGGGGATCTTCCCAACCCAGGGATCGAACCCAGGTCTCCCACACGGCAGGCAGATTCTTTATCTTCTGAGCCACCAGGGAAGCCCGTATTAAAACCCTAAAACAGTATTTATCACATGGTGAATGCCCCAAAAGATTAGCCATACCTCATTAAAAACAAAGATTATTGTTGTTTAGTTGCTAAGTCTTGTCTGATTCTTTTGGGAAACCATGGACTGTAGCCCACCAGGCTCCTCTGTCCATGGGATTTCCCAGGCAAGAATTCTGGAGTGGGTTGCCATTTCCTCCTCCAGAAGATCTTCTTGACCCAGGGATGGAACCCGTGTCTTCTGCATTGGCAGGCGGATTCTTTACCCCTGAGCCACCAGGAAAGCCTATTAAAAAAAAGATTAACTATTGTTAATTAAGTAATTAAATTTTATTAGAGAGGGTAATGGCAAATTTAGGGCTTCCCAGAGGGCACTAGTGGTAAAGAACCTGCCTGACAACGCAGGAGACACAAGAGGCAGGTCGATCCGTAGGTCAGGAAGATCCCATGGAGGAGGAAATGGCAACCCATTCCAGTATTCTTGCCTGGAGAATCCCATGGACAGGGGACCCTGGCGGGCTATGGACCATAGGGTTACAAAGAGTTGGACATGGCTGAAGTGACTTACCACATACAATGGCAAACTTGTCTAAGATTTTGTTCTCCTGCTGATGAACATTTGAGCTGTTTCCAATTTGGTGCCAGCTGGTCCCATCACTTCATGGGAAATAGATGGAAAAACAGTGGAAACAGTGTCAGACTTTATTTTTTGGGGCTCCAAAATCACTGCGGATGCTGATTGCAGCCATGAAATTAAAAGACGCTTACCCCTTGGAAGGAAAGTTATGACCAACCTAGATAGCATATTAAAAAGCAGAGACATTACTTTGCCAACCAAGGTCCGTCTAGTCAAGGCTATGGTTTTTCCATGGTCATGTATGGATGTGAGAGTTGGACTGTGAAGAAAGCTGATCGCTGAAGAATTGATGCTTTTGAACTGTGGTGCTGGAGAAGACTCTTGAGAGTCCCTTGGACTGCAAGGAGATCCAACCAGTCCATTCTAAAGGAGATCAATCCTGGGTGTTCATTGGAAGGACTGATGCTGAAGCTGAAACTCCAATACTTTGGCCACCTCATGTGACGAGTTGACTCACTGGAAAAGATCCTGATGCTGGGAGGGATTGGGGGCAGGCGGAGAAGGGGCAACAGAGGATGAGATGGCTGGATGGCATCACCAACTCTGTGGACATGAGTTTGGGTGAACTCCGGGAGTTGGTGATGGACAGGGAGGCCTGTCGTGCTGTGATTCATGGGGTCGCAAAGAGTCAGACATGACTGAGTGAACTGAATGAATAGTGCGACTTTGAATATTTGCACAGCAGTTACTCTAGTGTACACACTTAGGAGTGGATGACTGAGTCATAGGATGTGCGGATCTTCCTATTTCCAGATAATACCAAACCATTTTTCAAAGCGAGTGATTCAGTTTATGGTCCCACCTCCAACACTTGATATACTCATGTAAGATTTTACATCTGGTATGTAATGACAGCATTGATTTTAATTTGCATTTCCATGATTACTGATGAGGGGAGCATTTTTGATTTCCTCTTTTGTTAAGATCCTGTTTAAGTCTCTTGTCCATTTTCTTATGGGTTGATAAGTCTTTTTCTTGATTTGTGAGAAACTGTTATGCTGTTTGGAAACCAGTGCTTTGTCTATTGCAAGTACTTTTTAAAAAATTTATTTTATTGAAATATAGTTGATTTACAATGTCATGTTAATTTCTGCTGTACAGCAAAGTGATTCAGATATACATATATGCATTCTTTCTATATTCTTTTCCATTATGGTTTATCACAGGGTATTGAATATAGTTCCCTGTGCTATACAGCCAGACCTTGTTGTTTATCCATTCTATATATAATACTTTGCATCTGCTAATCCCACACTCCCAATCCACCCCCTACCCATGTCCCCTTGGCAACCACAAGACTGTTCTCTGTTTCTGATTTGTAGTATTGCAAGTATTTTCTATTGGTCTACTTTTCTTTGGCTCTGACTATGGTTTCTTTGGATGAATAGAAAATTCTAACTCTTGAGTAAGCAAATTTATGAATCTTTTCTGTGATGGTAGTGCTTTTCGTGTCTTGTTTAAGAAATTCTGTCCTGTCTGAAGGTCTTGAATGTGCTTTCCTATACTATCTTGTAAAACCTTTCTAGTTTTCCTTTTTATACTTAGGTCAATTCCAGCTGGAATTGACTATTGTGTATGAGCTGAGCTATGAGTGCAATTTCAGTTTTTTTTTTCCTACACAGTTACTCAATTTTATTAGTATCATTTATTAACAAATACGTTCTTTCCTCACTGCTCTGCAAGCCACCTCTGTCATGTGGCAAGTATCCATATGTGCAGGTCTGCTTGGGGGCTCTTTATTCTGTTTCTGTTACAGCAAGCCCTCTCACTTTAGTCTCCTGATTCAGTAGTGTGTTACAACTTGGCCCTTGAGAATGTGCTTATCAAGTTATACACTCACACAAGCTAAAAGCTAAAGAAAACAAAAACAGTTTTCTCAATCAGTATACATCTCAAGATCTAACTGGGGTTAAAAAGAATGAAATAATGCCATTTGCAGCAACATGGGTGGACCTAGAGAGTGTCAGGCTGAGTGAAGGAAGTGAGACAGAGAAGGAGAAATACTGTATGACGTCCCTCACATATGGAACCTAAGAAGAAACGATACAAATGAACTTACCAAACAGAAAGAGACTCACAGACTTAGAAAACGAAGTTACGATTGCCAGGGGGAAGCGATAGTAAGGGAGTTTGGGATGGTCAGGTATACACTTCTTTATTTAAAATGGATAACCAACAAGGACCTGCTGTATAGCACATGGAGCTCTGTTCAATGTTATGTGGCGGCCTGGATGGGAGGAGAGTTTGGGGGAGAATGGATACATGTATATGTATGGTTGAGCCCCTTTCTTGTTCATCTGAAACTATTACAACATTGTTAATCGGCTATACCCTAATACACAATAAAAAGTTAAAAAAAAAAAGATCTACCTGGAGGGTAGGGGGCAGGGTTTTTTTCTTTTTCCAGATTTAGGGGAACAAAGAACCCTGTAGATTTAGTTGTGTCTCTTTTATTTGACAAGCTGTCTTATCCTAGGAACATCATTAGGGGGTTGAAAACATTGGTCAGAGATAGGCAGACTGTTGAGGACAGAATCATTGAGGACAGTCAGAGCACATCTCCTGAATCCTTTGTCCTTCTGGATGCTGCAGCTCCATCAGCCTAACTTGGATTTATTTTTTTTGGAGGCAACCAAAAGCACCCTAACTTATTCAAGACTTTAAGCTATCTTAAATTTGAGGTTTCCCAGGTGGCTCAGTGGTAAGTGCAGGAGACGCAAGTTCGACCCTTGGGTTGGGAAGTTCCCATTGAGGAGGAAATGGCAACCCACTCCCGTATTCTTGCCTAGGAAATTCTATGGACAAAGGAACCTAGCGAGCTACAGTCCATGGGGTCGCAAAAGAGTTGGACATGACTGAGTGACTAAACAACAACAGCACTTCTAAAATACAGACTTGAATGCAGGAACAAGTGAAAAAGCCTCTTCATGAAAAGGAAAACAGCTGTTATAAAAACATGAATTTTACTCCATAGAAAGGTAATATGTAGTAAAACAAAATAATAATGATAATGATGATAGTTACAGCTAACATCTGCCAAGGCAGGCACTGTGTTAGGAAACAGACAGATAATGTATCATTACATTTATGACCTTATTCAATGGTTATGACCTCCCAGTGCTAGTCCGTTCCCAGGACAGAGATGTTAACTAACTCTCCCAGCGTTACACAGCTAATAGGATTCAAAGGTAGGCTTGTCTGGCTCCAACACACTTATCAACTGCTCTTTTGACTTAGAATTTTTTATTAAATAGGGAATATTAAATGCTTCCAGAAAAGTAAGGTTTCAGGAAAAGGGGAATTCTACTTCACTATAGGTAGAAACATAAGTGGATGACCTTTCTAAAGAGTGATTTGGTAGTTGTATTAAATACCTGAAAATGCTTAGTCTTTTAAACACTAATTCTACTTTTAAAAAATGAGTGGTACCCCCAAATAAAGATTTTCAAGGATGTTCACAGCAGCAAAATTTTTAGCAGCAAAAGTTTTAGCAGTAAAAATGGAGTTTTGATTAAATAAATGTTAGAAACTAAAACACTATTATAGCCATGAAGAACAATGCTTTAGAGTTTCTAAGGACAAGAAAGAATATACTATCTTAAGTGAAAGAAGCAGTACAAAATGATATTCACAGCAGGGTTTCTTTAATATGTATTATTTAAAAGTCAAGAAAGATATACTGTAAAATGATAGTAGTGATTATCTCTGCAGGGTGGGATTATGGTTAATTTTCTTTTTACTTTTCTGAAATTTTCAAGTTTCAGCCATGAACTTCCAGAATATTTTATCAATGAAAATTTCAAAGGTCTTAAAAAATAGAACAGGGAAATGAACCTGGTGAATTCACCAGTGACTTTAACAATTTTCAATACAGGCCAGTCTTGTCTGTGATCCTCTTTCCCACTTCCTCTCTTGGATTATTTTGATGCAAATCTCAAGCATCATATTTCATTTGTAAAACTTTCATTATGTTTCTTTAAAAGACAGACTTGACAAGTCCTTTTTGATCCTGAAGTGGAATAGGTTCCGCTGTTGCTGCTTGTGTTGAGTCCAGCACCGCAGCCGGACGTGGGGCTAGAGGAAGAGCAAAGGATGCTGACCGGGTCCGGACATCCCAAGGAGGAGGAAGAAGAGGAGGAGGAATTAGTGGATCCACTAACGACAGTGAGAGAGCAATGCGAGCAGCTGGAGAAATGTGTAAAGGCTCGGGAGCGGCTCGAGCTCTGTGATGAGCGTGTGTCCTCCAGGTCATAGACTGAGGAGGACTGCACAGAGGAGCTCTTTGACTTCTTGCATGCAAGGGACCTCTGTGTGGCCCACAGACTGTTTAACAGCTTGAAATAAGTGTGGAGATTTGTTCACCCCAGTCTTCATCACTTGGGCATTGGGATATTTCCTTGTGGTTTTGAACATGATGTTTATTTGTGTAACTAAGTTCATGTGAATCTCAAGGATTTTGGGCTTAGGCAAGTAATTTCTGTGTAATTATCAGTGATTTCATCTTAATGAAGTCCAGTGATCAGCAAAAAAATAAAAAATAAAAATAAAAGACAGACTCCTAATTAAAAACCACAACCACAGTATCCTTGTCATGCCTAAATTAAAAAAAATCCTTGATCTCATCAAATATCCAGTGCTTGAATTTCCCTGATTTTGTGAAAATTAGGTTTCACATTAAAAAAAAAAAAGTGTTCTTGGGTTTTACTTTACACGCAGGTGCGTACTCACATGCAATTTGTTTGTCTGAATTGAGATCCACTGTGTTAGGCTGATCTATCTTGTGGGACAGAGCAGAACTCTGCAGAGCCCCTCCAAGCACAAAGGCCCCTCCGTGTCTCCTGCCTCTTGTCTGTAGAAAAGCTGCTCTCCCAGGCTTTCTGGTGTCACAAAAGTGCTCAGTGTCAAGTGGTTAATGATTAAGACAATAGAGTCACAGAATCCTTCAGCATGAGTTGTTTTCCAGATTCTGTAACTGTCATCACAGGGAAAAAGCTAACTGCACGATGACCAGCCGGCAACTGTGACATAAGCTGCTCTATCTTGAGCAGTACCGAATCTCTGGCTAGCACAGTCCTGAGAACTGGCCTTAAGAGAATGGGATTAACACTATTGCTCATAATTATCTGTATCTTTTTGGGCATCAAAATAATTATAGCTTGTTCAACCCATATATGTAAGCAGGCAGCTGCAAGTGTCAGCACAGAGAGGCTACAGACCCATGTCGACATCTTGCGTGCTGAGGATATGGTGCCTTATGTTACCTACTAAAGTATTCTTGCCTGGAGGATTCCATGGATAGAGAAGCCTGGCGGGATATGGTCCATGGGAGTGCAAAGAGTCAGACACGACTGAAGCAACTTAGCACGCACGCATGCTAGCATGAAGTTGTCATCGTTCACTCACTATATCATGTCTGATTCTTTGTGCCCCATGAACTGTAGCCCGCCAGACTCCTCTGCCCATGGAATTTTCCAGGCAAGAATACTGGAGTGGGGTGTCATTGCTTCCTCCAGGTTATCTTTCTGCCCTAGGGATTGAACTTGAGTCTCTTGTGTCTCCCGCATTGCAGGAGGATTCTTTTATTTTGGCTGTGGTGAGTCTTTGTTGTTTGTGCGGGTTTTTCTCTAGTTGCAGACAGCAGGGACTACTCTCTAGTTGCCGTGCTCGGGGGCTTCTTATTGTAGTGGCTTCTCTTATTACGGAGCATGGGCTTTAGGGCACAAGGGCTTTAGCGGCTGGGGCACATGGTCTCAGTAGTTGGGGCTCCGGGGCTCCAGAGCACAGGTTCAATAGTTGTGGCGAGTGGGCTTAGCTATTCTGTGGCATGTGGGATCTTCCTGCATCAGTGATCGAATGCGTGTCTCCTGCGCTGGCAGGTGAATTCTTTACCACCATTAAGCCACCCTGGTGGCTCGGACAGCAAAGGATCTGCCCGCAATGTGGGAGACCTGGGTTCGATCCCTGGGTCGGGAAGATCCCCTAGAGAAGGAAATAGCAACCCACTCTAGTACTATTTCCTAGAAAATCCCATGAACGAAGGAGTCTGGTAGGCTACAGTCCATGGGGTTGCAAAGAATCGGACATGACTGAGTGACTTCACTTCACTAAGCCACCAGGGAAGCTCTGGCAGGCGGATTCTTTACCACTGGTGCCACCTGGGAAGCCCCCTTCACCCATAATTCCATAGAAATGGAATGATGTTCTGACAAGTGGGGATTTATAAGCAGCTTTCTGCAGAGAAGAGCTCTCTGCAGGAGGCCCCTTTTGTCTTGTCACTTTAGCAAAGCTATTGTAACTAACCTTAAACCAGGCATCTCCAGCCCAAGCCACTATTCAAATCTTGTGATCACAAAATACTTTGCCTAAACTGTTAGTTCTTTCCATTCATCAAAGTAGAAATTATTAACAGATATTATTAACAGACGTAGAAGTAATTAACAGATGAACAGATCTCTTCCCCAGCTTCCCCTTCAGTAATCTCATGAATAAACTGTGTGAAGGAGGTAGCATGGAAAGGAGGATCAGGAGGAGTTGACAAGCCTGCACACAAGCCTGCACACGGTGGGAGATGACGGTGAGTCCGATCCCCTGTCTTAATGATTAACTGAAAGCGCTTCCCCATCTTCCCTTTGAAAACTTTCATGGCCAAGTAGAATCTTCAGAGTTCCTTTTAGGACACAAGCCTGTCTTCTCCCCAGAGTGCTGGCTTTTTAATTAAAAGTAACATTTGCCATTTCAAACAACACTAGCCTCTTGAATATTGATTTTCTAGTGGTGGGGAGTTGGACTTGAGTTCAGTACCATCACATCTCTTTTACTTATAGGTTCCCCTTCCATCTCATTTATTATTTTTTTTCATGCAATATTTTGTTGGCTTTGTAGAGGTTCCCATAACCTCTATTTTGTATCTTTGTAATGTTGTTCCTCCTCTGTTTCCTATAAGTTCTTCATTAGGCCTGAAGGCCTGTTTAGATTCAGAGTTTGTGTTTTTGCTTCATTTTTGTGGTGGGGCCGGGGAGGGAATAAAGCAATTTCACAGATAGTCGTGTTTACTTCTATCAGGCAGATCCAAAGTCTGTGCTCTTTCTTGTGATGTTAGCTGCCGTTTATGATCATTGCTACACCCATAAATCACTAGCTTCTGTGAACTAGTGATGTTCTAAGCCCCTTTTCCGTTTATTAGCTGGAGTACTTCTGTAAAAGACAATCTTCCCTTCATTGGTTATTTGACTACACTTTGGAACAGATCACAAAGGAAAGAGAGACTGAATGCTCAATTCTTTCTCTTTAATGGCCATCTAATTTATAATAATTAGATGGTTTCCTACTATTCTTTACACGTGACTTATTTTTTTGAGTATCATTGTAAACTTTATGGAGTTAAACGTATTTGATGTGTGTCAATCCATTAATCACTTTAGCAGATTGATGATCAACTTGCCCCACTTATAGCAAATGGCAGATTCTTAATGTTGATTTCTGAATACTTTTGACCCAACCCCCATAGTTTTCAATAACATCCATGCTTTCTGGAATGATGAGATATTCCAGGATCATCTTCTATATTTCCATCCCCAGATCTGAAATGGCACACAGAAACTACCCTTTGTGGAATGCTGCTAAACAGACAAGCTGATAGAGAAAGTCTGAGGAGGAGGGTGTATACTCAAAAGATTGCACGGTGGAGCTTACTTCTGAGAATTAAACCACATTTTTAAAATTTAGCATTTCTTTTGTTGATTTCAAAAGGGTTTTATTCTCTATGGAAATTTTAAAAATAGAAAAGTGAACAGAAGAAAACAAAACCCACCTGCAATCCTATAATCCAGAGACAATTTCCGTGAAGCTGGTGTATATCCTTCCAGGCTTCTGAGGGGCATTTCAATTGCTCTTTTGTGCCAGTAGACACCATCAGGGACTTGCCTGGGGTCCCAGCAAGTCAGCGAGAGAATCTACTCTGGAACTCAGCTGCTGAATCCTGAACTTGACTGTGCTCCATGGGTGGAAGGAACAGAGGGGCTCTGCCCTCCCCCGGTATTACTTCACATATTTGTCTACATAGAATTATAAAAAAAACCCTTTATTGAATTTGTTACAATATTGCTTCTGCTTTATGTTTTGATTTTTTGGCCACGAGGCATGTGGGATTTTAGCTCCCTGACCAGGGATAGAGTCCATAACCTCTGCACTGGAAGGCAAAGTCTTGACCACTGGAAAACTGATTGTAAAATTACACACACAAAAAAATCTGTCTACTACCAAACTATGGATTTCTCAGCAGTGCAGGGGCATCATTTTATTTATATCAGTGTTCTCAAAACAAGGTCTGGTGTTTGGGAGTGGCTTAGTACCTGGATCACGGCAAATCTCCAGTAACTGTTCCTTCCAGGCAGGGAGGCGGAGACAATTCCGTCTCCACGGTCTCTCACGGACCCGCATTGCAGGTGTCCTAGATTTTCCTAGACTGACCTGGTTTTCTCCCAAAGAACAGTTTGTTGCACCCCAGCATTCAAGAAGCAGGATATCCTCTTCAAAGCACAGTGCAGGAATCGGAAAGGGTGTAACCTTTCAGATATTCCCTGGTGGGCAGCCCCCTTCAGTCCATCAGTGTCCAGAGAAGGGAGCTACTGTGAGCGGTTAGCAGCCAACTCGTAGCAGTTGGGTGATGGGCATACTAGCTGGTCAGGGGAACCGGACACTAACTGTGTGTACCACACCACCTAAAATTATCTACCACTGGAAGCACTTCATTTAGAAAGCGCCGTAGTTCAGAAACTCTAGCTGTGCAGGATGGCATTTTGAATGCAATGCCTTAGGTGGTGTTTTGTGGAATGTTTGGAGGAAGGGGGACTGGATGGAAATCTTGTCATGGGATGTGTGTGGAGCTTGACAATGCTTGTGGTGATACGCATGGGGAGGAAGAGAAAGATGGGAAAGGTTATAGAAGGACATGTCAAAAGGGACTTCCCTGGTGGTCCAGTGGCCAAGATACCACATTCCCAATGCAGGGGGCCCAGGTTTGATCCTTGGTCGAGGAACGAATCCCACATGCTGCAACTATGACCCAGCACAGACAAATAAATAAGTATTTTAAAAAATAATAAAAAGAAGGAAGGACCAAAAGACTGAGTGAGTGAATCGGGGTTGAGACGAATGAAGGGAAAAGGATGACTTCGGTTAGAACCTGGGGGTCTGGGAGAACACAAGTGCCTGGGAAGGCATAGAGATTTTGAGTGAGGAAGCCAGCTTTGCTCTTCTGTCAAGACATAGAGAGCAATTCTCCAGTGTGACTGTCTGTGTAAATATCCTCCCCTTTGCTTTTGTCTGGAATATCCACTGTTAAAAAGTAAGGATTTGCTGCCCCCCAGATTTTAGCAGGGCTTCCCAGGTGGCAGAACCCGCTTGCCAATGCAAAAGATATAAGAGATGCAGGTTTGATTTCTGGGTTGGGAAGTTCCTCTGGAGGAGGACATGGCAACCCACTCTAGTATTCTTGCCTGGAGAATCCCATGGACAGAAGAGCCTGGTGGGCTACAGTCTATGGGGTTGCAAAGTGCTGGACACGACTGAAGCGACTTAGCACGCAGCATAGATTTTAGCAAAGGAAGCAGACTAGGTGATGGTCAAAACCCATCATCTGCCTTGTCTTCCTACAGAAATGGCAACCCATCCACCTGCCCCAGAATCAGGGTAAAGCCAGGGTGTCAGGAACTCTCAGCAAAGCTGTAAGACTTTCTGCTCTTTCAGGACTGAATTAGTCCGTATGTGAGTCACATTTCAGTTGCCTTTCTGGCCAGAGGGTCCTTGCTGCCTCCGCTGCCCTCCCTTCCTGGCAAGGGCAGAGTGGTGTGAGATTTAATTTCTTAAGAAAACTAAAAAAGACACAAAGATCCCCAGTCTCTGTCTGATGTGAGCCAAGATCGTCTTCGGGTGAAGAGGGTCAGTGCAGACAAAGGCGCACTCATCACTCGCGATGCTGCTCTCTCTAATTATAGAAAGTATTTAGCTATTGTTCCCTAATTGCTTGCTGCAGTTGGGTTTCAGCATTGTTTTTTTTTTTTTGACAAAAGCCTAGTTTCTTTTTTTTTTTTCCCCCTGTCTTGGTCCACTGCCGTCTCAGCCCCTGGCTATTCCATTGGAGAACTGAAGGAGGTAGTATGGGATTTCTGGAGAAGCCACTTGAACCCATCTAATTGTTCTGATGGCTTCCTCCCTCTTCCTCCCAGTTGCCTAATAGAGAAAGACAGTTAACATTTACTGAGCATCTCTTTAGAATGTGCCAGGAATTGCATAGATTGTCATATTCAATCCTTGAAGCAAGGCTGAGAGGCAGATATTATTTTCCTCAATTTGCCGATGAGGACTCAGACACAGGAAGTTCTTACAGCCCGTAAGTGACTGGGTCAAGGTTCAAACCCAGTGAGTTTCAACTGGGATTCCAACTTAGGTCTGTCTGTCCTACCCATGTCGCCTCTCTCAAAAGAGCCCAAGAATTTGTTTTTTTTTTAAAATAGAGTTTGGCTAATAGAATATTGATACTGATGTTACCACCACCGGAGGAGAATTGGGGAATCTTGCCCACTCACCTGAAAGTGCCTATTTCTAGGCTCTCTGACTCGGTAAGGATGCCTCTGGGACTCCGAAAGGAGGTCTGGCATTCCTACGTTGGTTTATGACACGTGGAGAGATGGTGGCAATGACAAGGAGGAAAGCCATCCCACGCTTAGGGGCTGCAGCAGTCAGGGTCCTGTGGGAAACAGATGGCACACTGGAGGGTTTAAATCCAGAACACTGAACGAATGGACTGCTCCGAGGAGGCGTGGACGTTAAGGGGAAGCAGCGGGGCGCTAGTCGAGCAGGAAGCTATTGTCATTGCTGCTGCTGCTGCTGCTAAGTCGCTTCAGTCGTGTCCGACTCTGTGCGACCCCATAGATGGCAGCCCACCAGGCTCCCCCATCCCTGGGATTCTCCAGGCAAGAACACTGCAGTGGGTTGCCATTTCCTTCTCCAATGCATGCAAGTGAAAAGTGAAAGTGAAGTCACTCAGTTGTGTCCGACTCTTTGCGACCCCATGGACTGCAGCCCACCAGGCTCCTCCGTCCATGGGATTTTCCAGGCAAGAGTACTAGAGTGGGTTGCCATTGCCTTCTCCAATTGTCATTGCTAATCATCCCTAAATCTAAAGGGGTGGGGGATGGGAGTGGTGTTCCTGCAGCCAGGTGGGAACTGGGGCCAGGGCAGTAGTGCTCCATGGGAGATGTGTCAGGAGAGGAGCCCAGCCGCCGTCAGAACGGAGACAGGAAGGGCAGGCGCACACGTGGAGGGTGTATCTGTGTGTGTGTGTGTGTCTGTGTGTGCAGACACAGGGTCTCTCCTTTGGCCTCCCTGCCTCCTGCTCACACTTACCACTGGCTGCACTCAACTGGAAGACAGAGGGCAGGTGAGCCCTGGGGATGCAGCCTGTACTGGTCAGCCTCCTGGGCACAGGGCAGGGCAGAGAAGGGTCGAGAGAGGACCTTGGGGAGGATACAGAGGCTATACAGCACTGGAGCTTACTCATGCTTGCCTTCCCTGTCAGTCTATGGGGATAGGACATTGCTTACAGACTCAGAGAATCATGGAATGTGAGTGTTGGAAGAGCCCTTAGAATTCTGCCCATGGAATCCCTTTACTTTACAAAAGGGGCTTCCCTAGCTCGCTTGGATGGTAAAGAATCTGCCTGCAGTGCAGGAAACCTGAGTTTGATCCCTGGGTCAGGAAGATCCCCTGGAGAAGGGAATGGCAACCCACTCTAGTCTTCTTGCCTGGAGAATTCCATGGACAGAGGAGCCTGATGGGGTACAGTCCATGGGGTTGCAAAAAGTCGGACACAACTGAGGGACTGACACTTTGCTTTACAAAAGAGGATCCTGAATCCCAGGGAGGGGGAAATGACAGGTTCAAGGTCAATTGCTAATTAGCATAGGCAGGACTGGAACCCAGCTCTCTAGCTCCCAGTCCATCATGCCTCTTAATTTGAGACAGTTGGTAATAAAGCATTACTGCTGAGCCAGCTTGCCTTTCTCCTAATAAAACTGCTCAAAGGTCTCAGGGTATATTTTACTTTGACCCCAGACATTTGCCTCAAATGATTCCCTCTCTAAATAGATCTGTGATCATCATGGGTTTCCCATTCCAGAGAGTGGGCTCTGGAGTCAGACTCATGGGTTGGAAGTCCAGCTCTGTCCTTCCACATGACCTTGGACAAGTTGCTTAACTCGCTGAGTCTTAGTTTGCTCAACTATAAAATGGGGACAATGATTATATCTATGTCATGTATCATAATGATTATATGAGAAAATGTCTATACTTAAAGCACTTAGATTACCGTCTGACTATAACAAGTGCTTTATAAATGATAGCATATGTGTGTGTTTATAGAATATCTATTAGAATATATAAATGTACATGGGAAATATATATATAGTCCAATAAATAGAATTGGAATTCTGCTTAAGAATTTATATGTGTTTTCTAAACCTTACTGAGATATATCAGCTATTTTTTTCACAAGGAATTTTTCTTCTCCCTTATGACAGATAAGAAAAGTGAAGGGTATGTCAATTAGATTTCAATAAAGCTGGAGGAAAAAAAACCTGAAGAGCCTGGGTGACGTGCTTTATGTGGGATTTCTCAGCCAGTCAGAGGCAGATAAGAAATCCCTGTTCTCCATATCACTCCAGCCCCTGGGTTGGAAATTAATTCTAGATTACTTACCTTGACTTATTTCCTCCCAGGTATTAAAGAAAATCCCTTTCAACCTTCCATCGAGTTCAGGCCAGTTTGACCACCTCACGGGGCAGGCCAAGCAGGTTTCTGCCCTTCCACTCTACTACATAAGTTTTTATGGATTGGCTTGCTGATCCTCTGGCAAATGCTAAACTGTCCTCTGGGGTAGCTGGATCCTGACCTTCTGGTTCTGGGTCTGAGTCAAATTCCTTTGTTCTACTGGAACATTCTATCCTGGGTGGGTGTCAACACAAGCTTCAGGCCAATAGCCATGCCTCCTTCTGCTGCTGCTTCTATGGACAGACTCCTGCAGGCATTGCTCCTCTCTGAGATGCTGCTGGGAGCTAATGCAGCTTTTCTGCTTTCTTTTTTTTTGGTAATTAATTTATTTTTTATTGGAGGCAAATTATTTTACAATATTATAGTGGTTGGTTTTGCCATATATTGACATGAATTTGCCCCGGGTTTACATAAGTTCCCCCTCCTGAACCCCCCCTCCCACCTCCCTCCTCCCTTTATCCTCCCTCTGGGTCATCCCCGCACGCCAGCCCAGAGCTTTTCTGCTTTCTTTACCACAGACCCTAAGCAGAGCTCTTTTCTTGTGGCCTTAACGAAGCACCTTGCACTTTGGTTTTTCTTGCTTTTCCTCTGGTTGGCTATGGGGTGCTTTCTCACAGATGGTCCACCTCTGGGATAAGCCACACAACATCCTGAAAGAAAACCTCTCTTGGACAGCATTCAATCAGTAAATATGCAATGTGCCAAACCAGGTTCTGCTGTCCCAGAAATGCGCCTGGGATTCTGGCAGGTTCTGGGAAGAATTAGTTGCTTTTCTTAATGGTTTTGGTTGCTCAGTGCATTTTCCACTTAGTTTCTCTGTTCATATCTCATGTCAATTTAAAACCCTTCAACGTGGGAATTCCCTAGTGATCCAAGGCTTAGGACTCTGCACTTCCACAGCAGGCGGCATGGGTTTGATCCCTGGTGGGGGATCTAAGATCCTGCACACTGCATGGTGTGGCCAAAGGAAATAAAAAACCCAAACAAACAAACAACAACCAAACTTTCTACAGCGGAAACCAACACAACATTGTAAAGCAATTATCCTCTAATTAAGGAAAAAAAAAAACCCACCCCAAACCCCACAAAATGAACAAACAAACAAAAAACAACGGCTTCCTAGTACACTTGGACTAAAAGCCAAACTGCCGAGCCCTCCAAAGGCCCCTGGGGTCCAGCCCCTGCCTGCCTCTCCTACTTCCTCCGGCACCAGTCTCTCTGTTTAGCTACTCTGGGTTCCTTCCTGTTCCTCAAATGTGCCAAGCTCTTTTCTACCCCTGGGCTTTTGTGCTTATTGTTCCCTTCGCTTGGAACACGCGTCCTCATCTTCCTCATGGTTGACTTCCTCATCCATAGGGTTGTGACTTCCTCAAAGAGGCCTTGTGTGACTACTCTATCCAAAGACACATCTTGATCGCATCCAGTTACTCTATTATATCCCTCCTGCCCCTTCTTTCTTCCTTCACAGGGTTTATTACATCATGCAACTATCCTGAAGTATGTTCTTTGCTAGTCTGTTGTCTGTCTCCTTTTCCATCTCAGGCAAATGATGCTCTGGGAGGGCAAGGACCTTGACTGTTTTGTTCACTGTTATATCCCCAGCACCTACTGTGCATTGCCCAGTGCCTACGGTGTATCAAGTACTGTGGACCAAAATCCCTGCTCTTCAGATCAGTTCAGTTCAGTCGCTCAGTCGTGTCCGACTGCGACCCCATGAATCACAGCACGCCAGGCCTCCCTGTCCATCGCCAGCTCCTGGAGTTTACCCAAACTCATGTCCATCGAGTTGGTGATGCCATCCAGCCATCTCATTCTCTATCGTCCCCTTCTCCTTCTGCCCCCAACCCCTCCTAACATCAGACTCTTTTCCAGTGAGTCAACTCGTCGCATGAGGTGGCCAAAGTATTGGAGTTTCAGCTTTAGCATCAGTCCCTCCAATGAACACCCAGGACTGATCTCCTTTAGGATGGACTGGTTGGATCTCCTTGCAGTCCAAGGGACTCTCAAGAGTCTTCTCCAGCACCACAGTTCAAAAGCATCCATTCTTCGGCGATCAGCTTTCTTCACAGTCCAACTCACATCCATACATGATCGCGGGAAAAACCATAGCCTTGACTAGACGGACCTTTGTTGGCAAAGTAATGTCTCTGCTTTTTAATATGCTATCTAGGTTGGTCATAACTTTCCTTCCAAGGACTAAGCGTCTTTTAATTTCATGGCTGCAGTCACCATCCACAGTGATTTTGGAGCCCAAAAAAATAAAGTCTGACACTGTTTCCATTGTTTTCCCATCTATTACCCATGAAGTGATGGGACCAGATGCCATGATCTTTGTTATCTGAATGTTGAACTTTAAGCCAACTTTTTCACTCTCTTCTTTCACTTTCATCAAGAGGCTTTTGAGTTCCTCTTCACTTTCTGCCATAAGGGTGGTGTCATCCGCATATCTGAGGTTCTTGATATTTCTCCTGGCAATCTTGATTCCAGCTTGTGCTTCCTCCAGCCCAGTGTTTCTCATGATGTACTCTGCATATAAGTTAAATAAGCAGGGTGACAATATACAGCCTTAACGTACTCCTTTTCCTATTTGGAACCAGTCTGTTGTTCCATGTCCAGTTCTAACTGTTGCTTCCTGACCTGCATACAGGTTTCTCAAGAGACAGGTCAGCTGGTCTGGTATTCCTATCTCCTTCAGAATTTTCCACAGTTTATTGTGATCCACACAGTCAAAGGCTTTGGCACAGTCAATAAAGCAGAAATAGATGTTTTTCTGGAACTCTCTTGCTTTTTCCATGATCCAGCGGATGTTGGCAATTTGATCTCTGGTTCTCTGACTTTTCTAAAACCAGCTTGAACATCTGGAAGTTAATGGTTCACGTATTACTGAAGCCTGGCTTGGAGAATTTTGAGCATGACTTTACTAGCGTGTGAGATGAATGCAATTGTGTGGTAGTTTGAGCATTCTTTGGCATTGCCTTTCTTTGGGATTGGAATGAAAACTGACCTCTTCCAGTCCTGTGGCCACTGCTGAGTTTTCCAAATTTGCTGGTATATTGAGTGCAGCACTGTCACAGCATCATCCTTCAGGATTTGAAATAGCTCCACTGGAATTCCATCACCTCCACTAGCTTTGTTCGTAGTGATGCTTCCTAAGGCCCACTTGACTTCACATTCCAGGATGTCTGGCTCTAGGTGAGTGATCACACCATTGTGATTATCTGGGTCATGATCTCTTTTGTACAGTTCTTCTGTGTATTCTTGCCACATCTTCTTAATATCTTCTGCTTCTGTTAGGTCCATACCATTTCTGTCCTTTATCGAGCCCATCGCTGCTCTTATGGAGCTTATATTCTAGTGGATGAGGCAGAGAACAGCTGTCTTAAGCAAATGAATGATGTAATTTCAAGTACTGATGAGTACTTTAAAAAACAAAACAGTGTAAGGGGATAGAATGTGCCTGAGGGAATGTAGACGAGTGGTCAGCTCAGTTCAGTCACTCAGTCGTGACCGACTCTTTGGGACCCCATGAATCACAGCACGCCAGACCTCCCTGTCCATCACCAACTCCCAGAGTTCACTCAAACTCATGTCCATCGAGTCGATGATGCCATCCAGCCATCTCATTGTCTGTCGTCCCCTTCTCCTTCCGCCCCCAATCCTTCCCAGCATCAGAGTCTTTTCCAGTGAGTCAACTTGTCGCATGAGGTGGCCAAAGTATTGGAGTTTCAGCTTTAGCATCAGTCCCTCCAATGAACACCCAGGACTGATCTCCTTTAGAGTGGACTGGTTGGGTCTCCTTGCAGTATAAGGGACTCTCAAGAGTCTTCTCCAACACCACAGTTCAAAAGCATCAATTCTTCGGCGATCAGCTTTCTTCACAGTCCAACTCTCACATCCATACATGACTACGGGAAAAACCATAGCCTTGACTAGACGGACCTTGGTTGGCAAAGTAACGTCTCTGCTTTTTAATATACTATCTAGGTTGGTCATAACTTTCCTTCTAAGGAAATGCTGTGGTGGTAGTTAGATAAAACTGATCAGGAGAGGATGTGTTGGAAGAGAGAACAGATTTCTGGGACAGGGCAGACCTTTGAAATTATGGGGGGACAGCAAGTGTAAGGGCCTTAAGGCAGCAGCCAGAGTGAGGGGTTGAGGAACAAACAGGAAGCTGGTGTGGGTGGAGTGTGATGTGAGCTGGGGGAGAAGGTTAGGAATCAGAGGCTGCAGAGAGAGGGAGTGGTAAAATAGCCATGCGGAGAAGGGAGGGCTGGGTAAAGAGTTTGCATTTTCTTCTAAGTGTGATGGGCCACATCTGTACGGCAATAGTCAATTTCCAAAGCACTCACACTGTCTCACTTGATCCTCAGAAGAACCTCTGAGGTTAAGTAGAACAGATGATAGCTAATATCTTTTATCAAGAAGGAAACCACCATTGATCATTTTATCAAGAAGAAAACAAAGTTCTACCAAATTAGAAAACTTGAGTCACACAGTTCAAACAAGGTTCTTAATTAAAAAAAAAATTATTTTATTTATTTGGCTGTGCCAGGTCTTAGTTGTGATGTGTGAACTCAACTCTTAAGTTACTCTTAAGCTGTGGCATGTGATCTCCCCAGTTGCAGCATGTGGGATCCGGTTCCCTGCCCAGGGATTGAACTGTACCTCCTGCATTGGGAGCACGGTGTCCCTCATACAAGATTCTTTAAATCAGTGGTGTTTAACCTTGGCTGTGCATGGAAATCCTCTGGGGGAGCTCTCTGCAAAATACTTCTACCTGGGTTCTGTTTCCTGAAAATTGATTTAAGAGGTCCAGGGCACAGCCCAGGAGGATTGTTAAGGCTCTACAGGTGACTCTATGGGGGCTGGAAGCACTGCTCTCAATCTACCCACTTTTCACTACATAAACTGCCAGCTTGACAGAGCTTTTCCACTAAGCTGCCCATTAAAATCACAGGGGAGTTTTCTAAGAATTACAGAGGCCCAGACCCCAGACTAGACTCTAAAAATCAGAATTTCTGGGGTTGTGGGGACTTCCCTCTAGGTCCAGTGGTTAGGATTCCGAATTTTCTTGCAGGGTTGGGGGGTTGGAGGCAAGGGGTGGGGGTTGTCTGGGAACTGGGATCCAGCATGCCACCCTGAGAGGCCAAAAAAAAAAAGAATTTCTGGGGTTGGGGCTCAAGCACAAGCTTGTTTAAAAGCACTTTACGTGCCTATCTGCTTTGGAACGACCCACATTTATTTTTTTAATTTTTCCTGTCTGTTCTTGTCTCCTTTACTTTTCCTTTTGGGGTTTATGCCTTTTTATTCCTTTCTTGTCATTTTCATGGGACTTTAGGAAGACATGAATTTAAATGGGTATACCAAACATACCATGTTGAACTGGAAAATTGCTAAGTTAAAATTAAAAAAAAAATTTTTTTCTGGTCACACTGCACAGCTTGCAGGATCTTAGCTCCCTGACCAGGGATGGAACTTGGGCCTTTGGCAGCGAGAGCATGGAGTGCTAACCACTGGACCATCAGGGGATTCACAAACAACTAAATTTTAATTATAAAGGTTATATGTACACACAAAACAAAAAATTATATGCACATTCACTGTAAAAAAATCAAATATTACAAAAGGGTACAGTATACACTGAAAGTACTCCAGTTTCACCTTCCCCATTCCCATTCCTTAGGGTTAGCTGCTAGCCTGCTTGTAACAATTTCATAGTTAAAGTTCAATTAAAGTAATTGTTTTTAATATATTTTCTCTCTGTAGTTTAAACATTTCCACTTTAATTTAAATGTCTTTATGCCTTTTACTATGTTCTGCATCTTCATGCTTTTTTAAAAAACTATTTTTATTATTGCTATTTTATTTTTGACCATGCTGCTCAGCATATGGGATCTTAGTTCCCTTAGACCCCAGAGATCAAACTTGAGCCCTCTGCATTGGAAATGTGGTCTTAACCACTGGCCCACCAGGGAAGTCCCTATGCTTTTTTATGACTTTTCTTGTGCCTTGGCTGCTTCCTAACACAGTTCTCCTGGGGGACCCCTGTTCAGCCTTTGATTCTCAGCCTATCAGGTCTTAGTTTATAAAACATTTCAAAATCGCTTGGGCAAAATTAATGTGTCCTTCTTTGTGTTCTTATACTACTTTGTTCATGACTCTATCTTAATGCTTCTGATACTATTTGGAAATTATTTATTTTCTTGTCTTAGCACCTATATATTGGTACTTCCCAGGCAGTCCAGTGGTTAAGATTCTGAACTCCCAATGCAAGGGACAGAGGTTTGATCCCTGGTCAGGGAACTAGATTCCATATGCCAAAGGGTATGGCCAAAATATTTAAAAAACAAACAAAAAAACACCTACACACTGCAAACTTGAAGTGGTGGGGCTGTATCATGCACCTCTGTGCTACTGTGAGTTCCGTACTGTGGCTTTGCACTGCAAGTGTCTTCTCCCAAGCGGTCTTGTCTTTTTCTTCATGCCTTTTGATGAGGGAGTTCTCAACTTTCATGTCATCCACATTTACCAAAGTTTTCTATACCATTTGTGCCGATGTTATTTAGTAAACCCTTCCCTGAGATAGTAAGTAGGAAATTTTCCTTTATTTTCCTTCAGAAGTTCTGATTTTACTTTTTCCTTTTAAATTCTTTAATCTATTTAGATTTTGTGTTAGGGGTCCAACAGATAAGCAGTTGGTTCAGCTCAGGTACTGAATAATCTATCTTTCCCTATTGATCTATTAATATAACGCCAGCTCTGTCATATATCAAGATTCCACATATGCCTGGATTGTTTCTGAGCTCTCGAGGCTGTTTCATTTTCCCACTCGGCCTATCCCTAACCTAATATCCCATGGTCTTAATTTTTATAGTTTCATACTAAATGTTGATATATAGAAGGATAACTCATTGAAACATGTTACTCTTCTTCACGAGTGTTTAGGCGATGCTTTGTCCTTTGCTTTTCCACATAAATTTTAGCTTACCTTGTAAACGTCCACGGAAAATCCTGTCGGAAAATTTATTAAAATTGCTCTGAACTGGTGGCTTAGAGGATAAGTCTCTGCCTGCAATGCGGCAGACCCAAGATCGATCCCTGGGTCGGGAAGATCCCCTGTAGAAGGAAATGGCAACCCACTCCAGTATTCTCGCCTGGAGAATCAGTGGCAACCCTCTCCAGTATTCTTGCCTGGAGAATCCCATGGACGGAGGAGCCTGGTAGGCTACAGTCCACGAGGTCGCAAAGAGTTGGACACGGCTGAGCAATTTCACTTTCTTTCTTTGAATTGACAGATAAATCTTCCACCCCATCTCTATCTGCCACGAAGTATTAATAATAGCTCGCGATGTCTGTAGAATGAATGAAGGTCTGATGATCATCTCCAAAGTACACCTTATAAACGTTCCATAAATAGAGGTCAATGAATGAACGGATGACGGACAAAGATGACTAAGATGGATCAGCAACTGTGTAAAATTTTTCCTTGCCTGTTTGAATACCTTATTTTAAATACACAAAGTCACAACTCCATCCTCTTACTGAACATAAATCTATGACCAGTTTGGAAAGCCTCTTGGAGATAATTTTTTCAGGAAGGCTCGTGTCCGCAGCGCAGGCAGAAACAGGCTACCTCCTACCCGCAGGTCAAGCGTCTGCGACGCCTCGGCCTCCGGAGGTGGAGCAGTCCAGCGCGAACGCGGTGCTTCTCCGACCCCGTCCCCGCGGCTGAGGGCACCAAAAACTACAACTCCCGGCAGGCCGCGCGGCGCCCCGGCTTAGCAGTCTGCGGCGGGGGCGGGGTGGTGGCAAAGTTGCCCGCGAACCCCCGCCGCCCAGGCTGCGCTGGAAGCCGAGCGCCGCGCCTTCCTGCTTCCCCACCCGGGTGAGTAGGGGCAGCCCCCAGTCGGGGGCCGGAGCCGAGCCCGGGCCGCCAGGGGCCGCGGGAGCGCGGGGAGGCCGCAGTGGACGCGCCTCCGCCCGGGCCGCCGGTCCGGAGCGGACCCTGCGCGAGTGCCCTTGGCACCCGCGGGCCCGGCGCGCGGCCACGTGACCCGGGCGACCGGCAGGGGCCCCGCCTCCTCCGCGGCCACTCCTGCCGGCGCTCCGGCGGGCGGAAGCGGGGCGCGGTGCCGCGTGTCCGGGGGAGCCGGCTGGAGGAAGGCAACCGGTGGCTCACCCAGACCTCCCCGGCCCCGTGGTCTGTGGCCTCCGAGGCTCAGGCGTCCCGGGGCCTGAGCGCGGTCTGGATCAGAAGCAAGGGCACGCGGTTCTCTCTGCCCTCCGCCTGGGCCTGCGGCGCCCAGCAGCTCGCCTTAGCTGTAGCACTTATCTGAAGGCTGGGTCTTCCCTGGTGGCTCAGATGGTAAAGAATCTTGTTCAGTTCAGTCGCTCAGTTGTGTCTGACTCCTTGCGACCCCATGGACTGCAGCACCGCCAGGCTCCCTGTCCATCGCCAACTCCCGGAGCTTACTCAAACTCATGTCCACTGAGTCGGTGATGCCATCCAAGCATCTCATTCTCTGTCGTCCCCTTGAGAATCTTATCTGCCTGAAATGCAGGAGTGCCTGGTTCGATCCCTGGGTGGGTAAGATCCCCTGGAGAAGGGGGAATGGCAACCCACTCCAGTACTCTTGCCTGGAGAGTTCCCATGGACAGAGGAGCCTGGTGGGCTACGGTCCATGGGGTCACAAAGAGTCGCACACGACTGAGCAACTGTTTGACTTTGCTGGGCTCTGAGCTTCCGGATTGCAAGGTACACTTGTGCTGATGACAGCTGCTGTGTGGAGAGCTGCCTCTCGAAGATACCTACTGAGTACAGCTCTCTCCCCAGGTTAAGTGACATTTACTTTGTACTGACTAGGAAGTCATTCTATTCAACAAATACTTATTGATCACCTCCGTGACTCTTGAAACCTGGTGCTCAGGAAATATTTGCAGAGTTGAAAGTGAGTTAGACTTTATCTGTGCCTTCACACGTTTTCTTTAAGCAGTAGTTCTCAAACTTCAGCGTGTATCAGAATCACCTGAAGGGCTTGGTACAACACAGAAACCTGGACCACATCCCCGAAGTTTTTGATTCAGTAGGTCTGGGGTTCCCAGATGGCTCAGTGGTAAAAAAAAATCCTCCTGCCAATGCAGGAGACGCAGGTTCAATCCCTGAGACGGGAAGATTCCCTGGAGTAGGAAATGGCAACCCATTCTAGTATCCTTGCCTGGAGAATTCCATGGACAGAGGAGCCTGGAGGGCTACAGTCCATGGGGTCAGGAAGAGTCCGACATGACTGAGCAGTCACACACGTACAGTTCTAGGGTGGGGAGCAAGCATTTGCGTTTCTAACATGCTGGTCTGGGGATACACTTTTGAGTATCCCTGTTTTGTAGGAAAAAATTCCTGTGAACTTACAGCACCAACTCTTCATTCCTGGACCTGGACCTCTCTGTGCTGGTGCCTGTTTAACTTTGGTAGTGATAGTAAGCATGTACGTATTACTTTGTTCACTATAACTTCCCCCACATTTTATACAGATTTTCATGGATAGGTCTACATGTGTCAGTTTTCCTGAGTTGCATCATATTTTATCCTACTGTGTCTTTGCTTGGCCGTTTCTCAGCAGCCCTCAAGTTGTAAAATTTGACCTCTGCTGGTAGAGTTTACATTTTTTTTTTCACTTCTGATATACACATTTTCTTCTCACACAAGGGACCTATCAGATAAGAATAGTGCTTGGTTCAGTCATCCACCTCTCCCCGCCACGACCCACTGAATAAACTCTTTCGGTTTAGCTATATGCATCAGAGGCGCCCAGCAAGCCCTGTTCTCCTCCACCTCATGCGCTCTTGTTTGGATCAGACACACTTGTATTCAAGTTCTGGCTTCATCACTTAGTAGCTTTCCAGCCAGGTTTCTTACCTTTTCTAAAACTCATCTTCCTCTGTAGAATGAGGGTCTACTAGGATGCACCCCAGAATGCAGTTGTGTGGGTTACATGAGATGTTTAAGCACACTGTTCTTCCTGAGTCCATCTCTCTCTGGATGAAATGAGTGGTAAATTCTACTCCTTGCCTGGTGAGATTTATTTTTCCTGTCTACTCCGGGACTTTGGCATTAGTTGGGGATTCCTCAGCATTGATTTGAGACATCAAGTCAATGGATGGTATCATCCCCTTGGTCGCTTTTTGTCTACATCAGTAACTAGACTTCCCTGAAAACCTGATCACTCTTTCCAAAGGTATTATTCGGTCTTTTCCAGTCTTGGGAGCAGACCAAAAGAAATACTGCTCATCTGTCTAACAGTGTTTCTAGGAAATGGGGGTGGTGGTGCTGTGGTCACTTTATGGGATGAGCCTTAAATTCTTTCCTCTGTGGTCATTCTCACCTGTGTAACCAAATAGGATTCAGTGGTTCTAGGCTTATTGTCCTGGAATATGGCTTGGGAAAGAAGCAGCAGATGGATGGTAGTAGAAAAGACCCAGCCCAGTGAACAGTAAGTGCTTGGTTCCCTATTTAGTTTGATACAGGGGATGGAATTGTATTTGACCATTAACTTCTCAGACTCTGCTCTTGCCTGTCTCATGACTTGCTGGTATGTTTCCTGTGGTCCGGTAAGATAGATACCATTCTTATCCTTGACTTGACAATAACGTAGCTCTCCTAAACATTTCATAGCCTGGAGTTGGTGGCTTCTAGTGAGGTGCTTTGATTGATCTTGTGACATGCTGTTGATTTCTGGGGTGCCAAGCAGTGACTTCCCTGTGCCTGGCTCTGTGTGGGGTTGGTAGAGGGTCAGAAGTCATAGTGATGCAGTTACTTGAGAACGGAGGTGAGAATGATGGTGATGGGAGGTCTGCATCTGGGGATCAGAGTCCCCCATCAGGAAGGTCTGAGGTCACGTACCATAAAGAGAAAGCCCTGAAGGGATTTCCCTTGTGTGTCTATGTGTGTTAGTTGCTCAGGGGTGTCGGACTCTGCGATTCCATGGACTGTAGCCCACCAGGCTCCTCTGTCCGCTGTCTACTCTGCCATTTACTAGCTGAGCCACCTGGGGGGAAATCCCTCACCCTTTCTGCTCCTTGGTGTCCTCATTTATCCCTGGGGATGGCAGTGGTCTTTGTCTCACGTCACTGTGTGGTGAGGGGGATGTGTGGAACAGGTGTCCTCAGCCTCTGAGATCTAATGCCTGATGATCTGAGGAGCTGCTGTAATAATAATAGAAATAAAGTGCACAATGAATGTAATGCATCAAAACCATCCCCACCCCTCACCCTGCTGCTGCTAAGTCACTTCAGTCGTGTCCGACTCTGTGTGACCCCATAGACGGCAGCCCACCAGGCTCCCCCATCCCTGGGATTCTCCAGGCAAGAACACTAGAGTGGGTAGCCATTTCCTTCTCCAATGCGTGAAAGTGAAACGTGAAAGTGAAGTCGCTCAGTCATGTCCGACTCGTAGCGACCCCATGGACTGCAGCCTACCAGGCTCCTCTGTCCATGGGATTTTCCAGGCAAGAGTACTGGAGTGGGTTGCCATTTCCTTCTCCCACCCCTCACCCTAGACCATGGAAAAATTGTCTTCCATGAAACCGATCCCTGGTCCCCAAAAGGTTGGGGACTGCTGGAATAACTAATGAGATAATGAGTGCAGAGGGCTGTGTGAAGGTCAGTTATTATTATCTGATGGTTAGGTTTTGGGGTCCAGTGTCCTCAGGCACTCCCCCTCCCACCCTCAACTGAAAAAAAAAAAGATGTGATGGTACAAGAGACAACTCAGGTGAAAGTCAAAAAGGCAAGTAAATAGAACAGGGCAGGTGATTCATTAGCAAAAGGTTTAATAATGAAAGGTGTTTCTCATCGACAGACATATTTCACGGCTGACAGAGTCTTTTAAAATACCCCAGGGAAGCAACTCATTTACATGTTAAAGACTCACTGACACCTTTTGGAAAACTCCAGCTCCAGTCTATTTAGACACAGTTGGGCTCCTATATCATCTATTTTATGTTTTTCAATTTCCACCTCTTTTATTACTGAGGACATTTGCATGAAAACTGGGACTTGGGAGTTATGTCTACTTCAGTGCTGCTCCCCCATTCAGAGGTGGTCTCAAAGCGGGGGGAGGCCTGTCACCTGGATGGACAGGACTGGAGGGTAGTACAACCTCAGGAGGATGGGGTTGGGGAGGGTGGGCTGGGAGGTGGGGCCGGGGATAACTAGGGGAGGATGGCAGCCCTGGGTTTGTGGACCCTGGGGACTGGTGTTGTTACTGACTCAGTACAGGTCTCACAGGGTGTAGTTTATCCATCTCAGAAGGCCTCCAAATATGGGGTGGCTAGTTTTTATGTTCTAGGTAGTTTCATAGGCTAATAGGTGGGAGGATTTATTCTGACTGTTTTGGGGAAGGGGTAGGGATCTCCAGAAACTGGAAATTCCCACTCCCAACAGTCAGCCTCAGAACTGTCATGGCACCTGTGGGTGTGTCATTTAGCATGTGTTAATATATCGCATATATCAGCAATGTCCACAGTACTGGAAGAGGTCAGTCTTCATTCCAATCCAAAAGAAAGGCAATGCCAAAGAATGCTCAAACTACCGCACAATTGCACTCATCTCACACGCTAGTAAAGTCATGCTCAAAATTCTCCAAGCCAGGCTTCAGCAATATGTGAACTGTGAACTCCCAGATGTTCAAGCAGGTTTTAGAAAAGGCAGAGGCACCAGAGATCAAATTGTCAACATCCGCTGGATCATGGAGAAAGCAAGAGAGTTCCAGAAAAACATCTATTTCTGCTTCATTGACTATGCCAAAGCCTTTGACTGTGTGGATCACAATAAACTGTGGAACATTCTGAAAGAGATGGGAATCCCAGACCACCTGACCTGCCTCTTGAGAAACCTGTATGCAGGTCAGGAAGCAACAGTTAGAACTGGACATGGAACAACAGACTGGTTCCAAATAGGAAAAGGAGTACGTCAAGGCTGTATATTGTCACCTTGCTTATTTAACTTATATGCAGAGTACATCATGAGGAACGCTGGGCTGGAAGAAGCACAAGCTGGAATCAAGATTGCCAGGAGAAATATCAGTAACCTCAGATATGCAGATGACACTACCCTTATGGCAGAAAGTGAAGAGGAACTCAAAAGCCTCTTGATGAAAGTGAAAGAGGAGAGTGAAAAAGTTGGCTTGAAGCTCAGTATTCAGAAAACAAAGATCATGGCATCTGGTCCCATCACTTCCTGGGAAATAGATGGGGAAACAGTGGAAGCAGTGTCAGACTTTATTTTTTGGGGCTCCAAAATCACTGCAGATGCTGATTGTAGCCATGAAATTAAAAGACGCTTACTCCTTGAAAGGAAAGTTATGACCAACCTTGATAATATATTAAAAAGCAGAGACATTACTTTGCCAACCAAGGTCCGTCTAGTCAAGGCTATGGTTTTTCCTGTGGTCATGTATGGATGTGAGAGTTGGACTGTGAAGAAAGCTGATCACCGAAGAATCGATGCTTTTGAACTGTGGTGTTGGAGAAGACTCTTGAGAGTCCCTTGTACCGCAAGGAGATCCAACCAGTCCATTCTAAGGGAGATCGATCCTGGGTGTTCGTTGGAAGTACTGATGCTAAAGCTGAAACTGCAATACTTTGGCCACCTCATGTGACAAGTTGACTCACTGGAAAAGACTCTGATGCTGGGAAAGGTTGGGGGCGGGAGGAGAAGGGGATGACCAAGAATGAGATGGCTGGATGGCATCACCGACTCTGTGGACATGAGTTTGAGTGATCTCCGGGAGTTGGTGATGGACAGGGAGGCCTGGCATGCTGTGATGCATGGGGTCGCAGAGTCGGACACGACTGAGCGCCTGAACTGAACTGAACTGAGGGAGGTAAGAGTGATAAGAAGGCTTCCTTGGTGGCTCAGTAGTAAAGAATCTGCCTGCAGTGCAGGAGCTGTAGGAGATGGGGGTTCAATCCCTGGGTGGGGAAGATCCCTTGGAGGAGGGCATGGCAATGCACTACAGTTTTCTTGCCTGGAGAATCCCATGGACAGAGGAGCCTGGCGGGCTACAGCCCAAGGGCTGCAAAGAGTCGGACATGACTGAAGGGACTGAACACACATGCAAGAGTGATAAGGATGTACTTGTGCGTTGGGGTGATGGTGACTTGAGTGGCAGAGTGAAGGTTGGCTGGGATGTGGGAAAGTGTTTGGAATGGGGAGTAGTCAAATGGCTCACGCAAGATGTGATGGGCTTCCCTCTACCCCTCTTTATTAATTGTACAAGGTCATGCTGAATTCTTGCCCCTGAGATTTAGGAGTTCTTCTGCATAAGTTCTTCAACTTTGCAGAAAAGGAGAAATTAAACTTTAAGTAGCAATAAAGAGAGGAAGTCTCATTTACTGAGCCTTAGTTAAAGCAGCATCTCATTTCATTCTTGCAGTGGCCCTATGAGGTAAGTACTATCAAGAACATTAAAAAAAATTTTTTTTTAATTGAAGGGTAATTGCTTTACGGAATTTTGTTGTTTTCTATCAAACCTCAACATGCATCAGCCATAGGTATACGTATGTCCCCTCCCTCCTGAACCTCCCTCCCCTCTCCCTCCCCATCCCACCCCTCTAGGTTGATACAGAGACTCTTTTTGAGTTCCCTGAGACATACAGCAAATTCCCCTTGACTATCTATTTTACAAATGGTGATGTAAGTGTCCATGTTACTCTTTCCACACATCTCACCCTCTCCTCCCCTCTCCAGGTCCATAAGTCTATTGTCTGTCTGTTTCTCCATCGCTGCCCTGTAAATAAATTCTTCAGTACCATTTTTCTTGATTCCACATATATGCGTTAGAATATGTTATTTATCTTTCTCTTTCTGACTTACTTCACTCTGTATAATAGGTTCTGGGTTCATCCGCCTCATTAGAACTGGCTCACGTGTTCATTTTTAAGGCTGAGTAATATTCCATTGTGTATCTGTACCACTTCTTTATCCATTCATCTGTCCATGGACATCTAGGATGCTTCCGTATTCTAGCTATTGTAAATAGTGCTGCGATGAACAATGGGATACATGTGTCTTTTTCAATTTTGGTTTCCTCAGGGTATATGCCTAGGAGTGGATTTGATACGGTGGCTTTATTCATAGTTTTTTAAGGAATCTCCTTACCATCTTTCATAGTGGCTGTATCAGTTTGCACTCCCACCAACAGTGCAATAGAGTTCCCTTTTCTCCACACCCTCTCCAGCATTTATTTTTTGTAGACTTTTTGATGATGGCCACTCTGGTGTGAGAGATATCTCATTGTAGTTTTGATTTGCATTTCTCTAATAATGAGCGATGTTGAGCATCTTTTCATGGGTTTGTTAGCCATCTGTATGTCTTCTTTGGAGAAATGTCTGTTTAGGTCTTTTTCCCACTTTTTGATTGGGTTGTTTGTTTTTCTGGTATTGAGTTGTATGAACTGCTTGCATATTTTGGAAATTAATCCTTTGTCAGTTGTTTCATTTGCTATTATTTTCTCCCATTCTGAGGGTTGTCTTTTCACCTTGCTTATAGTTTCCTTTGCTGGGCAAAAGATTTTAAGTTTAATCAGATGCCACTTGTTTAATTTTTTATTTCTGTTACTCTAGGAGGTGGGTCATAGAGGATCTTGCTTTCATTTATGTCTTCAAGTGTTCTGCCTATGTTTCCCTCTGAGAGTTTTATAGTTTCTGGTCTTACATTTAGGTCTTTAATCCACTTTGATTTTATCTTTGTGTATGGTGTTAGGAAGTGTTCTAACTTCATTCTTTTACATGTAGCTGTCCAGTTTTTCCAACACCATTTATTGAAGAGGCTGTCTTTGCCCCTTTGTATATGCTTGCCTCCTTTGTCAAAAATAAGGTACCCGTAGGTGCATGGGTTTATTTCTAGGCTTTATATCTTGTTCCATTGGTTGTATTTCTGTTTTTGTGCCAATACTATACTGTCTTGATGATTGTAGCTTTGTAGTATAATCTGAAGTCAGGAAGATTGATTCCTCCAGCTCCATTCTTCTTTCTCAAGACTACTTTGGCTATTCAGGGTCTTTTGTGTTTCCATATGAATTGTGAAATTTTTTGTTCTAGTTCTGTGAAAAATGTCATTGATAATTTGATAGGGATTGCATTGAATCTGTAGATTGTGTTTGGTAGTATAGTCATTTTCACAGTATTGATTCTTCCTACCCAGGAACATGGAATATCTCCCATCTGTTTGTCATCTTTTATTTCTTTCATCAGTGTCTTATGATTTTCTGTGTACAGTTCTTTTGTCTCCTTAAGTAAGTTTATTCCTAGTTATTTAATTCTTTTTGTTGCAATGGTGAATGGTATTGATTCCTTAATTTCTCTTTCTGATTTTTCATTGTTAATATATAGAAATGCAAGTGATTTCTGTGTATTGATTTTGTATCCTGAAGCTTTGCTAAATTCACTGATTAGCTCTAGTAGTTTTCTGATACCATCTTTAGGGTTTTCTATGTACAGTATCATGTCATCTGCAAACAGTAAGAGCTTTACTTATTCTTTTCTAATCTGGATTCCTTTTATTTCTTTTTCTTCTCTGATTGCTATAGCTAGGACTTCCAGAACCATGTTGAATAATAGTGGTGAAAGTGGACACCCTTGTCTTATTCCTGATCTTAGGGGGAATGCTTTCAGTTTTTCACCATTGAGAATAATATTTGCTGTAGGCTTATCGTATGTGGCCTTTACTATGTTGAGGTAGGTTCCTTCTATGCCCATTTTTTGAAGAGTTTTAATCATAAATGGATGCTGACTTTTGTCAAAGGGTTTTTCTGCATCTATTGAGATTATCATATGGTTTTATCTTTCAATTTGTTAATATGGTGTATCACATTGATTTGTGTGTATTGAAGAATCCTTGCATCCCTGGAATAAACCCAACTTGATCATGGTGTATGAGCTTTTTGATGTGTTGCTTAATTCTGTTTGCCAAAATTTTGTTGAGGATTTTCACATCTATGTTCATCAATGACGTTGGCCTGTAGTTTTCTTTTTCTGTGTTGTCTTTGTCTGGTTTTGGTGTCAGGGTGATGGTGGCTTCATTGAATGAGTTTGGAAGTGTTCCTCCCTCTGCAATTTTTTGAAAGAGTGTTAGAAGGATAGGTATTAGATCCTCTCTAAATGTTTGATAGATTTCTCCTGTGAAGCCATCTGGTCCTGGGCTTTTGTTTTTTGGGATATTTTTGATCACAGCTTCAATTTCAGTGCTTGTAATTGGGTTGTTCATAGTTTCTATTTCTTCCTGGTTCAGTCTTGGAAGATTGAACTTTTCTAAGCATCTGTTCATTTTTTCCAGGTTATCCATTTCATTGCCATGTAGTTGTTCATAATAGTCTCTTATAATCCTTTGTATTTCTGCATTGTCTGTGATAACCTCTCCTCTTTCACTTCTAATTTTGTTGATTTGATTCTTCTCTCTTTTTACCTTGACGCATCTGGCTAAAGGTTTGTAAATTGTGTTTATCTTCTCAAAGAACCAGCTTTTAGTTTTATTAATCTTTACTATTGTTTCTTTCATTTCTTTTTCATTTATTCCTGCTCAGATCTTTGTGATTTCTTTCCTTCTACTAATTTTTTTCTTTTTTTTTGGTTCTTCTTTTTCCAGTTGTTTTAGGTGTAAAGTTAGGTTGTCTATTCGATGTTTTTCTTGTTTCTTGAGGTAGGATTGTACTGCTATAAACTTCCCTCTTAGAACTAGAACTGCTTTTGGTGCATCCCATAGGTTTTGAGTTGTCGTATTTTCATTGTCATTTGTTTCTAGAAATTTTTTGACTCCCTTTTGATTTCTTCAGTAACCTGTTGGTTATTTAGAAATGTGTTGTTTAATTTCCATGTGTTTGTGTTTCTTACAATTTTTTTCTTGTAATTGGTATCTAGTCTCAGCATTGTGGTTGGAGAAGATGCTTGGTATGATTTCAATTTTCTTAAATTTACTGAGGTTTGATTTGTGACCCAAGATGTGGCTTATCCTGGAGAATGTTCCATGTGCACTTGAGAAGAAGGTGTATTCTGCATTTGGATGGAATGTCCTGAGATATCAATGAGATCCATCTCATCTAATGTATCATTTAAGACTTGTGTTTCCTTATTAATTTTCTGTTTTGATGATCTGTCTGTTGGTGTGAGTGGGGTGTTAAAGTCTCCTACTATTATTGTGTTACTGTCAATTTCTCCTTTTATGTCTGTTAGTGTTTGTCTTATATATTGAGGTGCTCCTATGTTGGGTGCATAGATATTTACAATTGTTATGTCTTCCTGTTGGATTGATCCCTTGATCATTATATAGTGTCCTTCCTTATCTCTTGTAATCTTCTTTATTTCAAGGTCTATTTTGTCTGATATGAGGATTGCTACTCCAGCTTTCTTCTGCTTCCCATTTGCGTGGAATGTATTTTTCCATCCTCTCACTTTCAGTCTATATGTGTCTACAGGTCTGAAGTGGGTTTCTTGTAGACAGCATGTATATATGGGTCTTGTTTTTGTATCCATTCAGCCAGTCTGTGTCTTTTGATTGGAGCAGTTAATACATTTACATTTAAAGTAATTATTGATATATATGTTCCTATTGCCATTTTCTTAATTGTTTGGGGTTGATTTTGTAAATATTTTTTCTTTCCTTTTTATTTCTTGACTATATAAATCCCTTTTACATTTGTTATAAAGCTGGTTTGGTAGTACTGAATTCTCCTAACTTTTGCTTGTCTGAAAGGCTTTTCATTTCTCCATCAATTTTGAATGAGATCCTTGCTGGGTACAGTAATCTTGGTTGTAGATTTTTCCCTTTCAGAACTTTAAATATATCCTGCTTTTCCCTTCTGGCCTGCAGAGTTTCTGCTGAAAGATCAGCTGTTAAGCATGTGGGGTTTCCCTTGTATGTTACTTGTTGCTTTTCTCTTGCTGCTTTTAATATTCTTTCTTTGTGTTTAGTCTTTGTTAGTTTGATTAGTATGTGTCTTGGTGTGTTTCTCCTTGGGTTTATCCTGTATGGGACTTTGTGCCTCTTGGACTATTTCCTTTTCCATGTTGGGGAAGTTTTCAACTATAATCTCTTTAAAAATTTTCTCATACCTGTTCTTTTTCTCTTCTTCTTCTGGGAACCCTATAATTCGAATGTTGGTACATTTGATATTGCCCCAGAGATCTCTGAGACTATCCTCAGTTCTTTTCATCCTTTTTACTTTATTCTGCTCTTCAGAAGTTATTTCTACCATTTTATCTTCCAGCTCACTGATTTGTTCTTCTGCTTCAGATATTCTTCTATTGATTCCTTCTAGAGTATTTTCAATTTTGATAACTGTGTTGTTTGTCTCTGTGTTTATTCTTTAAGTTCTCTAGGTCTTTGTTAATTGATTCTTGTATTTTCTCCATTTTATTTTCAAGGTTTTTGATCATCTTTACTATCATTATTCTGAATTCTTTTTCAGGCAGTTTGCCTATTTCCTCTTCATTTATTTGGACTTCTGTGTTTCTAGTTTGTTCCTTCATTTGTGTAGTATTTCCTTGCCTTTTCATTATTATTATTTTTAAACTTATTGTGTTTGAGGTCTCCTTTTCCCATTCTTCAAGGTTGAATCCTTTCTTCCTTTTGGTTTCTGCCCTCCTAAGGTAGAAGCCTGGTAGGCTACAGTCCATGGGGTTGCAAAGAGTCGGACACGACTGAGCGACTTCACTTCACTTCACTTCAAGGTTGGTCCAGTGGTTTATGTAAGCTTTGTATAGGGTGAGATTTGTGCTGAGTTTTTTGTTTGTTTGTTTTTCCTCTGATGGGCAAGGAGAGTGAGGTGATAATCTTGTCTGCTGATGATTGGGTTTGTATTTTTGTTTTGTTTGTTGTTTAGATGAGGCCTCTCCCACAGGGTGCTATTGGTGGTTGGTTGATGCCAGGTCTTGTACTCAAGTGGTTTCCTTTGTATTTGATACTCCCTAGGATTATTTCTCTGGTAGTATAGGGTCTTGGAGTCAGTGCTCCCGTTCCAAAGGCTCGGGGCTTGATCTCTGGGTCTCTTTGCCAGGACTCAGTCGTTTTAAGATCCTTAAGATACAGGTACCAAGTCTCTCTGTGCCTGTAGTCAGTAAGGTTGATGAAGGCACCCTGAGTCCTGCACTGAATACATAATCGATCTCCATCTGCTTCTTCCATTCCTGGAGAAATTGTGTGCTCAGAAAACCTCCATTACGGGGTCTTCTAAAAACTGTTTTCAAAAATTCTTAATTTTTCCCGCCTTCAGAAGTGAAAGGTCACAACGGGGAGATGTGTGAGTGAAGCAGGCAGAAAACCTGCCAGGGAAGTTGAGTGGCCCTCAGGAGTTCCGAGGAGTTCCAAGAGCAGTTTTTGTAAATCAGAGTCTAAGAGGCTGTGAAGGTCGCAGAACTGGTGGGCAGCGGAGCCAGGGTTCTTCCCGGCTCCAGAGGCTGAGTTCCTGACCCCTGTTTGCTCTATACCATCTTCTCATTGTCAGCTTTTCTTCAGGCCCCACGAGGACGGTCCTCATGGGCCTCCTTGAACTGATGATCGCAGAGGAGAAAGGTGTGTGAGGACCTGAGGGCCCTCAGCCTAATTTCAGGCCTGCTTCTGGGTTCAGCTGGGAACTTGTGTCTTGGCAGAAACAAGGTGGAGGGAAGTTGAGTGTACTGCCCCTTTTGATAGAAGACACTTCAGGCTGAGGTTGTAGAGAGCTAGGTGAAAAGGTGGGGTTAGGTGGGGGACTGCCAAAATGTTAGAAATGGGCATGCAGGAGTTGATAGACTGGGGAGTAATGAGATGCTTTACTAAGCCTGCCATTGGGCAAGGAAATAGCACCAACAGTGGTGGTGGTAGTGTTACTGGAAGGGGCCTCTTCCAGGGCCTGGGAATGGGCTCTTGTCTGACTTGGAAGTGAATTGTCTGAAGAGACGCACGTACTGACAAACCAAAGGGCTGTATTGAAAAGTGATGTCTGAGTAGAGGGCAGAAAGGTAAGGGAACCAGGAGAACTGCTTTGCCAGGTGGCTTGCAGTCTCAGGTTTTATGGAGGTGGGGTTACCTTTCTGGGTTGTCTCTGGCCAGTCATCTTGTTTGTACCTATATCTGATCTGACTCAGGGTCCTTCCTAGTTGGGTGTGCATCTCTCAGCCAAGATGGATTCCAGTGTGAGGATTCCTGGGAGGTTGGCAGGACATATTATGGGCTGGGCTCTCCTCTTTCCTCTTGACCTCTCCCAAATTCTTCTTGGTCCAAGGTTCTCTAGCAATAGTGGCTTCTACTGTGTTCTTGCTGTTTAGGTGGCACCTTGCTAAATATTTGCATGATTTCCTCGTTCCTCACCACCTCATCAAGTAGGCATGGCTTTGATCACTCTCATGGTATAGATAAGGTCACAGGACTCAGTGTAAGAGACCATGTTGGGACTTAGTCTCAGGCCACTGGATTCTGGTATGCTTATTCTCAACCACGGTGCTCTTTCTCATCTGAAAGGAACCAGGGATAGCCAACCACTAATGCCAAAGAAGCTGAATGGTTCTATGAAGACCTACAAGACTTTCTAGAACTAACACTCAAAAAAAGATGTCCTTTTCATCACAGGGGACTAGAATGCTAAAGTAGGAAGATGCTTGGAGTAACAGGCAAGTTTGGACTTGGAGTACAAAATGAAGCAGGGTAAAAGCTAACAGTTTTGCTAAGAGAATGCACTGGTCATAGGAAACACCCATTTATAGCAACATGAGACTACCCTACACATGGACATCACCAGATGATTAATACTGAAATCAGATTGATTATATTCTTTGCAGCCGAAGATGGAGAAGCTCTATAGAGTCAGCAAAAACAGGTCCAGGAGCTGACTCTGGCTCAGATCATGAACTCCTTATTTCCAAATTCAGACTTAAATTGAAGAAAGTGGGGAAAGCCACTCGGAGAAGGCAATGGCAAGCCACTCCAGTACTCTTGCCTAGAAAATCCCATGGATGGAGGAGCCTGGTAGGCTGCAGTCCATGGGGTCGCTAAGGGTTGGACACGACTGAGCGACTTCACTTTCACTTTTCACTCTCACACATTGGAGAAGGAAATGGCAGCCCACTCCAGTGTTCTTGCCTGGAGAATCCCAGGGACGGGGAAGCCTGGTGGGCTGCTGTCTACGGGGTCACACAGAGTTGGACACGACTGAAGTGACTTAGCAGCAGCAGCAGCAGGGAAAGCCACTAGGCCATTTAGGTATGACTTAAATCAAATCCCTTACAATTGTACAGTAGAAGTGACAAATAGATTCAAGGGATTAGATCTGATAGACTGAGTGCCTGAAAAACTATGGACAGAGGTTAGTGACATTGTACAGGAGGTGGTGATCAAAACCATCCCCAAGAAAAAGAAATGCAAAAAGGTAAAATGGCTGTCTGAGGAGGCCTTACAAATAGCTGAGAAAAGAAAAGAAGTGAAAGGCAAAGGAGAAAAAGAAAGGTATACCCATCTGAATGCAGAGTTTCAAAGAATAGCAAGGAGAGATAAGAAAGCCTTCCTAAGTGAACAGTGCATAGAAATAGAGGAAAACAATAGAATGGGAAAGACTGAAGATCTCTTCAAGAAGCTAGAGATACCAAGGGAACATTTCATGCAAAGAAGGGCACAATAAAGGACAGAAATGGTATGGACCTGACAGAAGCAGAAGATATTAAGAAGAGGTGGCAAGAATACACAGAAGAACTATACAAGAAAGATCTTAATGACCCAGATAACCATGATGGAGTGATCACTCACCTAGAGCCAAACATCCTGGAATGTGAAGTCACGTGGGCCTTAGGAAGCATCACTATGAGCAAAGCTAGTGGAGGCGATGGAATTCCAGTTCAGCTATTTCAAATCCTAAAAGATGATGCTGTGAAAGTGCTGCTCTCAATATGCCAGCAAATTTGGAAAGCTCAGCAGTGGCCACAAGACTGGAAAAGGTAAGTTTTCATTCCAATCCCAAAGAAAAGCAATGCCCAAAATGTTAAAGCTACTGCTTAATTGCACTCATTTCACATGCTAGCAAAGTAATGATCAAAATTCTCCAAGCCAGACTTCAATAGTATGTGAACCTAGAGCTTCTAGATATTCAAGCTGGTTTTAAAAAGCTGGTTTTGAACCAGGGATCAAATTGCCAACATCCGTTGGATCACAGAAAAAGCAAGAGAATTCAAAAATCTACTTCTGTTGCATTGACTATGCTGAAGCCTTTGACTGTGTGGATCACAACAACTGTGGAAAATTCAAGAAATGGGAATACCAGACCACCTGACCTGCCTCCTGAGAAACCTGTGTGCAGGTCAGGAAGCAACAGAACTGGACATGGAACAGCAGACTGGTTCCAAACTGGGAAAGGAGTACGTCAAGGCTATATATTGTCACCCTGGTTATTTAACTTATATACAGAGTACATCATGCAAAATGCCAGGCTAGATGAAGCACAAGCTGGAATCAAGATTGCCGGGAGAATTATCAGTAACCTCAGATATGCAGATGACACCACTATTTCAGCAGAAAGTGAAGAAGAACTAAAGAGCCTCTTGATGAAAGTAAAAGAGGAGAGTGAAAAAACTGACTTCAAACTCAACATTCAAAAACTGAAATCATGGCATCTGGTCTCATCACTTCATGGCAAATAGATGGGAAAACAATGGAAACAGTGAGAGACTATTTTCCTGGGCTCCACAATCACTGCAGATGATGACTGCAGCCATGAAATTAAAAGACGCTTGCTCCTTGGAAGAATAGCTGTGACAAACCTAGACAGCATATTAAAAAGCAGAGATATTACTTTGCCCACAAAGGTCTGTGTAGTCAAAGCTATTTCTAGCTGAAGTAGCTCGGCTGAATTCCATCACCTCCACTAGCTTTGTAGTCATGCATAGATGTGATAGTTGCACCATAGTGAAGAACTGATACTTTTGAACTGTGGTGTTGGAGAAGACTCTTGGGAGTCCCTTGGACTGCAAGGAGATCAAACCAGTCAATCCTGAACAAATTCAACCCTGAATATTTATTAGAACAACTGATGCTGAAGCTGAAACTCCAGTACTTTGGCCACCTGATTCACAGAGCTGACTCATTAGAAAGACTCTGATGCTGGGAAAGATTGAAGGAGGAAAACGGATGACAGAGAATGATGCATAGCATCACTGACTCAATGGACATGAGTTTGAGCAAGCTCCAGGAGCTGGTGATGGACAGGGAATGCTGGCTTGCTGCAGTCCATGGGGTCACAAAGAGTCGGACAGGACTGAACAACACCACCAAGGGATAGGGGTAAAGGGGACACTGCAAGCATGGTGTAATTTATTCTTTTTATCTACAAACCCCTTACTCGCAGAGTTAGGAACTGATCCCAGGAGTTGGGCCAGAACATTTGTGTTTAGTGAAAGAAATGAGTTTCTTAAATTATCCCTTTAAAAATAATTGCTTGCAGTCATCCTCCTGGGGTGAAATCAGTCATCTGGGGTGTGAATGGGTAGGATAAACTTGGAAGGCTTGTTTTGGGGGCATGGTTTCACTGATGAATTTGAACACGTGACGCCTCTATTAAAAATGAAATATTAACAAGAATGGTTCTCAAACTCTGCGTAAAAATAACCCATTATGTTTCCTATTAAAACTGCAGATTCCCAAGTCCTACCCCAGTGTTGATTCAGCGGGCCAAAGGGTGGGCTTCAGAAATCTTCATTTTTATTTTTTTACTGTTTCATCATTATCATTATTAATTTTTATTGAAACATAGTTGATTTACAATGTTTCAGGTGTATAGCTAAGTGATTTATTTAACCATATTTTTGTTTTTCAGATTCTTTTTCCATTATACGTTATTATAAGATATTGAATATAGTCCCCTGTGCTATGCAGTATGTCGTGTTGTTTATTTTATACATAGTAGTATGTCTCTGCTAATCTCAAATTCCCAATTTAGCCCTTCCCAACCCTTTCCCCTTTTGGTAATTATAAGTTTGTTTTCTGGGTCTGCGAGTCTAGTAGAAATCTGCATTTTTGAAATGGCACCCAGATTGACATTTTTTGCAAGTGTTCTTCTAACCACACTTTAGAAATGTTGGCTAGGAAAAGAAGACTGCAGAGGGAGAAACAATGGGATTATAAAAAGAACTGGGTCCCAAAAAGTCAAGAAAGGAGAGAAAAAGACACAGAGCAGGTAGGAAAATAGAAAGCACAGAAGATGGTAAAATTAAATCGGAATTCATAAGTGACTATATTAAATGCAAGCAGACGAAATCCACTATATACTATTTAAAGAGACAGTATAAAGTGTAAGTTGAAAGTAAGAAAATGGGAAAAGCTGTCCCTGTGGATACTTAAAAAAAAATCTGTGACTATATCATGAGGCATGAGTCAAAACTGACTTTAAAGAAAGTGGAGACAAGGCTATTTACAGCAATTGTCTCCATATGGAGGGGAATCAGAGGCGCAGATCAGGGAGGGGATGGTCATAGACTGAGTCCAGAGCAGAAACAAGCAGGGTGATGACCTAAGTTTTCCTGCTACAAGGAAATTTCCCCCACTGGTCTGTGCCGGATTGGTACCTGCGGGTGGCTCGGTGGCGGCACTTTTCCTGTGTGGGTCTTCTCCACCGGCAGCCGCAGCTGTGGTCAAGGATGTCAGATGGACTATTCCTCGGAATTGAAGGGGAAGCTGCCCGTTGGGTACAGTGGCCTCAAAGACTGTGCAGCCACTTGGTGGACTGAGTGGTACAATAGGGTGGGGAAAGTATCAGAGAGCTGGGAGCCCACTTGGTTCAGCTGAGCGGAACTGTGAGTTTGGTTAATCAGAGCATATCTGCAGGGGGACCTCGAGCCGTAAAGCAGCCTACGGGACTGGGGGTGGATGAAGTAATGACAGCCATGGTGTTGTCTTTCAAGGAGCTTACAGTCTAGAAAAGGGGCTGTCTGTATTCTATCCAAAAGAAATAGTTTGAAAATCGATCAGATATGGAGGGCTTACCTGGCAGCTTCTGAGCAACTGCCGTTTTGGCTGTGGCCCCTTCCAACCTGGGCCAAGAGGGCTGATGATGCCTGTGCGAGCTTAGTGGTATAATAATAGTTTTCAGGTAACAGAAGTTACCATGCTCTCGCTTCTCTTATCTAAAGCAGCGTGCTTGACTACATATTCGTCCTTCTTTCTCTTATCCGCTTTGATTTTCTTTTCAGCACTGATTACCTGCTGTTCTTCTAATACATACCTTATGGTCTGTCACCCCCTCTAGAGTGTTAAGAACTTTGTTTTCTTGGTTCTCTCCCTCGTGCCTAGCACAGTGCCTGGTACTGTGAAAGGAAGAACGGCTTTGAGCATTGACTTGTGCTGGATACTGTGCCCAGCATTTCATACACGTGATCTCATTTTATCCCCAACACTATTTTTTTTTGAAACTTATTTTTCGGTTTATATTATTTTGGCTGCACTAGGGCTCTGTCACTGTGCATGAGCTTTCTCTCATTGCGGCGTGTGGGCTCAGTAGTTCGGGCTCTAGATCACAGGCTTGGTCGTTGAGGCACATGGGCTTTAGCTGCCCCTCGGAATGCGGCATCTTCCGGGACTGGGGATCGAATCCTTGTTCCCGGCATTGGCAGGCAGATTCTTAACCACTGGACGACCAGGGAAATGCTTCCCCAGCAACTTTTGAGGTAGGTATCATCACGTTTCACGAATAAGGCAATGTGGATGCAGTGAAGTTGAGAAAATGACCCCAAAATCGTAGTCTGTTAAGTGGCAGAGCCTGGATTTGAATTTGGCTCTGTATGAAACTCTTTAACTGCTCCCCTTTCTTTGCTTACCCGTTGCAGGCTCTGGGGACATGGCCAGAAGGGCTCTCAAGCTCGCCTCGTGGGCCAGTGTGGCTCTCGCTGCCTCTGGCGTCTGCCTCTACAGCAACAAGTTCTTGGACCCCAACGACTTTGGTGCTGTCAGGGTGGGCCGAGCAGTGGCCACGGTAGGTTCTTCTTTCGGAAGGGGCAGAGGAACCGCAGCCCTGCTTGCAGGTGTTTATGCATACAGCCAGTGGAGTCGCCAGTCACACATATGTGGCGATACACATGTACCGTGACCTGTGTGAAGCTCCCACTACACAGTTGCAGTGTCATGGAGGTGCACCCCCCGTGTCCCTGTTCACATAGCCTCTGCCATCCTGAAGTTAAACATAGAGTGGGATTGCCTGGGGTCTCTGTTCTGGAAACGTTACCTTTGCAGAACCTTCCGTATCTTATTTTAGGGACCGACTCATCAGGTGGTCTCCTCAGCAAACACACAGGGAAAGAGGTATTTGCAGCTTTGATTAAATTCTAGCCAAAAACTTGATCTGCCTGCAGTGAGCTCCTGGGAACGGTTCACGACTGACGCAGGGCTCACAGTCAGAGGATTGGGGCCTGAAAGAGCTTTGGGGATGTGCCCCAAGCCCCAGACTAAGAGAAGCTGAGCTGAATATTTGATTGTTGGAGGTTTTCTCCAGCGGCTCAGCAACACTGTTCTGGTGTGATGGTGCCCTTTGCACCTCTGTTGAAGGCGGCTCCTCCAGACAGCGCCGTGTAATTGCTCCGTGGTGGGCAGGTGGCTACATGCTTCACGCCTTCGCTCCTCCTCAGTCTGCTGCAGGATGAGCTCATGCATTCCTCCCCTTGGTGTGGATATATACTCCAATGCACAGTCTGTCTGGGCTCTTGTCTAATCGTTTCTTTTAATACTCAGCGTTGTCCCGTCTTCTCCCCAGTCTGGCTCAGACGTGGGGCCTGCTCCTCAAGGTAAACTGGAACTTATCATAGCTCACGATAAGCAAATAGGTACACAGGCCATGGAGTATGCAGCAATTCCCACGTGCTTGCTAGGGGCCCTTTCTGAGCCCAGCATTTTCTTATAGGCTTCAGGGGTAGAAATAAACTGTCTTGAAAGAGCTTCTGGTTGAGGACTGTCCACATATGGATAGGTCAGAAAAACAGTCTAAAGCCTGGGATTGTGTCACGCTGTGTGACTCAGGTGACGGCTGCTATGGGACCTCAGACACAGGAGTGAGTCCTGTGGGCTGGGAGTCAGGATGCGTATCGGGGAAGTGGGGTTGGATGGAACCTTAGGGATTTGCACAGTCAGAGAGGAGGGATGAAGGTATGCTGCGAAGTCACTTCAGTCGTGTCCAACTTTGTGCGACCCCATAGACGGCAGCCCCCAGGCTCCCCCGTCCCTGGGATTCTCCAGGCAAGAACACTGGAGTGGGTTGCCATTTCCTTCTCCAATGCGTGAAAGTGAAAAGTGAAAGTGAAGTCTCTCAGTCATGTCTGACTCGTAGCGACCCCATGGACTGCAGCCTACCAGGCTCCTCCGTCTATGGGATTTTCTAGGCAAGAGTACTGGAGTGGCTTGCCACTGCTTTCTCCGGGATGAAGGTATAAGTCAGTGCTATATAAACTAGTCACTGGGTTGTGTACTCTTTTCTTCTTTAAATAAGTGCTTTATTTGAGGATTATTTTAGGTTTATAGAAAAGTTGGAAAGATACTACAGAGTGCCCATATGCCCTTCATCCAGTAGCCTGTAATATTAAAATCTTAGGTAACCATGATACATTTATGAAAACTAAGAAAGTAACATTGGTACATTCCTATTTGCTAAATTCCAGGTTCTACTCAGATTTGATCAGTTTTATTCTGTTTCTGGATCTACTCTAGGATATCACGTTGCATTTAGGGCACTTGACTTTTGTTTTTGTTTGGCTTAGTTTCTTTTTTTTTTCTTTTGAAATTTTTATTAGATTCACTGGGCTGTATATTCTTTAAAGATCCGGGCTCTGGTCTTTTCTTTTTTTTGAGGGGGAGTGATATTTAAAAAATCCTCTTATTGAAATATGGTTGCTGTATGATATTATATGTTACAGGTGCACAGTATCGTGATTCACAGGTTTTAAAGGCTATGCTCCATTTGTAGTTATTTAAAAATGTTGGCTATATTCCTCGTATTGTACAATATATCCTTGTAGCTTATTTTACACCTAATAGTTTGTACCTGTTAATCCCCTTCCCCAATTCTGCCCTTCCCTATATCCCTCTCCCCACTGCTATTGTTCAGTCACCAAGTTGTGTCCAACTCTTTGCAATCCCACAGACTGCAGTAAACCAGGCTTCCCTGACCTTCAGTATCTCCCGGAGTTTGCTCAACCTCATGTCTGTTGAATTGGGGATGCCATCCAACCATCTCATCCTCTGTTGCCCCCTTCTCCTCCTGTCCTTCATCTTTCCTGCATCGGGAAATCAACTTTTCCATTGAGTTGGCTCTTTGCATCAGGTGGCCAAAGTACTGGAGCTTCAGCATCAGTCCTTCCAATGAATATTCAGGACTGATTTCCTTTAAGATTGACTGGTTTGATTTCCTTGTTATCCAAAGGACTCTCAAGAGTCTTTTCCAACATTACAGTTCAAAAGCATCAACTCTTCGGTGCTCAGCCTTCTTTTGTCTGTTCTCACATCTGTCCATGAGTACTGGGAAAATGATAGCTTTGACTAGACGGACCTTTGTCGGCAAAGTCATGTGTCTCTGCTTTTTAATATGCTGTCTAGGTTGGTCATAGCTCTTCTTCCAAGGAGGAAGTGTCTTTTAATTTCGTGGCTGCAGTCACCGTCTGCAGTGATTTTGGAGCCCAAGAAAATAAAATCTAGGGCTCCAAAAAAAATTGCTTCCTTTTTTCCCCTTCTATTTGCCATGAAGTGAGGGGACTGGATGTCATGATCTTCAATTTTTGAATGTTGAGTTTTAAGCCAACTTTTTCATTCTCCTCTTTGACCCTCATCAAGAGGCTCTTTAGTTCCTCTTCACTTTCTGCCATAAGGGTGGTATCATCTGCATATCTGAGGTTGTTGATATTTCTCCTTTCAATCTTGTTTCCAGCTTGGGATTCATCTAGCCCAGCATTTCACATGATGTACTCTGCATAGAAGTTAAATAAACAGGGTGACAATATACAGCTTTGACAGACTCCTTTCCCAATTTTGAACCGATCCATTATTCCATGTCTGGTTCTAACTGTTGCTTCTTGACCTGCATACAGGGTTCTCAGGAGACAGTAAGGTGGTCTGGTATTCCATCTCTTTAAGAATTTTCCGCAGTTTGTTGTGACCCACACAGTCAAAGGCTTTAGCATAGTCAGTGAAACAGAAATAGATGTCTTTCTGAAATGACCTTGCTTTCTCTATGATCCACTGGATGTTGGCAATTTGACCTCTGGTTCCTCTACCTTTTCTAAATCCAGCTTGTATATCTGGAAGTTCGCCGTTCATGTACTGCTAAACTCTAGCTTGAGGGATTTTGAGCATTACTGTGTGATCATGTGAAATGAGCACAATTGTATGATAGTTTGAGCATTCTTTGGCATTGCTGTTCTTTGGGATTGAAATGAAAACTTAGCTATTCCTGTCCTGTGGCCACTGCTGACTTTTCCAAATTTTCTGGGATATTGAGTGCAGCACTTTGACAGCATCATCTTTTAGTATTTGAAATAACTCAGTTGGAATTCCATCACCTCCACTCGCTTTGTTCATAGTAATGCTTCTGAAGGCCCACTTGACTTCACACTCCAGTATGTCTGGCTCCAGGTGAGTGACCACACCACTGAATCTGTTCTCTGTATCTGTGAGTCTGCTTCTTTTTTATATTTCCTGCTGCTGCCGCTGCTAAGTCACTTCAATTGTGTCCAACTCTGTGCGACTCCATAGACGGCAGCCCACAAGGCTCCACCGTCCCTGGGATTCTCCAGGCAAGAACACTGGAGTGGGTTGCCATTTCCTTCTCCAATGCATGAAAGTGAAAAGTGAAAGTGAAGTCACTCAGTCGTGTCCGACTCTTCGCAACCCCATGGACTGCAGCCCACCAGGCTCCTCCGTCCCTGGGATTCTCCAGGCAAGAGTACTGGAGTGGGGTGCCATTGCCTTCTCCTTTATATTCCCTAGCTTGTTGTCTTTTTAAGATTCCACATTTAAATGATATCATTCAGTATTTGTCTTTCTCTGTCTGACTTACTTCACTGAGCATAATGCAGGGCTCTGGTCTTAATTATCCTTGTGGACCACTCAGGCCAGGTCTTGCTAGTGGTTGGTGTTCGGTAAGTATATATGGATTGGAATGAAAGTTTGGGAGTGTAGACAAAGGAATGGACTCTTCTCAATACCAGCCTTGTTAAGCCCCTTAATTTCTAAGGGCTGCAGTTGCTGAATTCTAAAAGGGAAGGTTTGGGCTCAGCAACCCTCAAGGCTCCTCTGTGCCTGAGATCCCTGGAAGCCTGTAACTTTCTGACTCATCAAACATAAGGGAACCTCTTCTGTAGTTTTGACCAAGGGACCTAGAATTAAAACTTATGCTATTAGAGCAAACATAAATATGAAATGGTGTTTATTTGTGATACGGAGAGATGGGATAAGTTTATCCAACAGCATTCATCTAACTAGTATTCGTTGAATACTCACCTGTGCGCTTGGCACTGTGAAAGATGCAGGGGATACGATGATAAATAGGAAGGACATGCCCTTGTGCTTATAGAGCTTAATTTCTAGCTAAGTGGAGACTGTCCATATACAAGGAAACCAATGAGCAAGGTAACCTCGGATGGTGGTTTGTCATGATAAATGATTGGGAGTTCCTGGGTGGTGGGGGTCACTTTAGATTGAGGGTCTCTGCAGGGGTGGTATTTGTGCAGAGCCTTGACTGACAGGCAGAAACCAGCCAGACCAGAATCTTGGGGCAGGGCCTCTACGAGATGGGATTGCTTCTCTGGCCATGCCACCTGTGTCAGGGGCCTGTAGATGCGGGCCTTGGATAGTGGAGTAATATTTGATGTCTGGTGCTAAGCCTTCTTCTTTCTTGGTTCACAGACAGCGGTGATCAGTTACGACTATCTTACATCCCTGAGGAGTGTCCCCTATGGCTCAGAGGAATACTTGCAGCTTCGATCCAAGGTAAGGACCCGTGGGACCCATCTGAGCCGGGCCCGATAAGTCCAGAGGTGACTGCAAAGCCAGCAAGCTTCCGGTGTGCAGCTGGAGGTGGGCAGGGGACGGGGTGGGGATTGAGGCAGGTGGCTTGGGAGGAGGGAGGGGAGCTGTTTTAATGCCCAGGCGCTGGGCTGCCAGGCTGCCATGAGGCTGGACCCCCTGGTTCTAACGTTATAAATCTAAAAGGTGCTGTTGGGGAGGCTGGTGTGTGTTCCCGGGGAATGCAAGTCTGCGATGACTCAGGAGGGCAGAAGGCAACTTGTCCCTGATAACTCAACTGGCTTCCAAACCAAATGGAAAAACCCAACAGAAAGAGGTTAATTGCTTTCCTGTCCTCTGAAGGCTACCTCTGCTCTAGGGCTCTGAGTGGCGCTGTCGACCACACACTCCGGTCTCATTTGGAAGATGATAGTTGATTTTGGTGCTCTGCCTACATGTCCCAGAGAATTGGGGGATTAAGCAAGAGGGCACTTGTGTGGGATGTAAGTTGAGTTTGGGGTCAAGTATAGATCTCTTTGGGCTTCCCAGGAAGCAGTGGTAAAGAATCCTCCTACCAATGCAGGAGACACAAGAGGTGCAGGTTGGATCCCTGGGTCGTGAAGATCCCCTGCAGGAGAAAATGGCATCCCACTCCAGTATTTTTGCCTGGAGAATCCCATGGACAGAGGAGCCTAGTGGACTAGAGTCTAGAGAGTTGCAGAGTCAGATATGCCTGAGCAACTGAGCACAACAGATACCTTCGGTTCTTCCAGAGAGAGGGGTGTGATAGACAGAGAGAGGGGTGTGATAGATCTGTGTATCTTTGCTCAGCCTGGAAGGCCCTCTGCTCCTTAGAAAATTCCTCGTTATCCTTTGAAACTCCGCGCAGTCACCTTGCCTCTGTGACACTTTCCTCCTTAGTCATCCTAGCTGGCTGGAATAATTACTTTTAAAGTTTTTATTTAAACTTTTCACTATGAAAATTTCAACCATCCACAAGGGTAGAGTAGCATGAACCCCTTTGGAACGGTTAATCCAGCTTCAGAAATTGTCAGCATTTTGCCAGTCTTGTTTTATCTGCTGTCCCCTTTATTCATCCCTTCATTTACTTAGTTTGTTACTGCTTTTTTCTGAGATACTTAAAAGCAAATCTCCAGCATCGTATTATTTGTAAAAACTTCAGTATCTATCTGTAATAGATAAAGACCTTAAAAAACACTTTAAGAACATTCAGTCACTCAGTTGTGTCTGACTCTTTGCAACCCCATGGACTGCAGCATGCCAGGCCTCCCTGTCCATAACCAACTCCTGGAGGCTACTAGAACACATGTCCATTGAGTTGGTGATGCCATCCAACCATCTCATCCTCGGTCATCCCCTTCTCCTTCTGCCTTCAATCTTTCCCAGCACCAGGATCTTTTCCAGTGAGTCAACTCTTCGCATGAGGTGGCCAAAGTATTGGAGCTTCAGCTTTAGCATCAGTCCTTCCAATGAACACCCAGGACTGATCTCCTTTAGAATGGACTGGCTGGATCTCCTTGCACTCCAAGGGACTCTCAAGAGTCTTCTTCAACACCACAGTTCAAAAGCATCGATTCTTTGGTGCTCAACTTTCATCATACCTAACAAAATTGATGATACTTTCTTAATACCTCTAATAGCTAGTCCATATTCAAATCTTCCTCGTTGTCCCCCAAAATTTATTTTTTCAAATTGATTCAAACCTGTATCTACCCAAAGTGTATATATTGCGTTTGATTGATGTTTTCTATATCTTTTCAAGTCCGTAAGAAACCATTTGCTTGTTGAAGAAGCCAGATCATTTATCCTGTGAAATTTCCCACATTCAGGATTTGGCTGATTGTATCCTCAAAGTGTCGTTAAATGGGAAGTAAATTCAGTGGTACACAATTCAAAATATATAATATTTGATCATACAAAGTGATCCTCCTCTTCCCGTTTCTCAGGTACCCAGTTTTCCTGCCTGGAGGTGATCATTTCTTCCTGGATATCTTTCCAGAGATATCTTCCTATTTGGATTTAATTGCTGTATCTTTGTTTCTGCATACACGATAGGTGGTTATGTGTCTTTCTCTCTCTTTAGACCATAAGTTCCTTTAAATCAGGGACTGGGTCTTTCTTTTTTTTTGCAGCTTCTACCTCTATCCGTGAGGCCTGAAACTGAGTTAACATCTGTTTCACTGCCAGGCTGTAACCTGCTAGCTCCCTGCCTTGGGAGACGCCCCAGAAAGAGTAAGGTTTGTAGTCAGAAGACCTGAGCTTGTGCTTTAAGAAGGTCTCTCAACCTTTTGGAGTGCCATATTCCTTGTCTGTGGGCTACAGGTGGCTGTGCCACTTACTGAGGATTATATGGACAGTGTCTGCGCCAGTTTTTTATAAATGTAAATCTGAAACAGGTCTCAAAGATAAGTCAGATGTCTACTGGAAACTATGTTCCGTGATGACAGAGACTTGGCTGTGCTGTGCATCTTCACACCTGCGGCACCTGTCACAGCACCTGTGTGTCCTGAACGAACGAACGGACGGACGAAACGTTAGGTTTTATTGGAAGACCTTGTCTCTCAGACTCAACGCCACCTGCTTTCCCTTACCCCATTTTCTCCAACTTAACAATGCTATGTATGTGCTTGGGAACCCACCAGAGCCACATTCTACAGAGAAATCGAGACCATGGGAACAGGGGTAAGCCCTCTGCCTTGGGGAATCTGCAGAGTGGGCAGGGGAACGGTGTGTAAGTCATCTGGAAAGCACTGAAGCTACAGGTCAAGGAGAAGCTGGGGGGATACAGAAGGGATGTGTGGCCTGGCAGTTGACGAAAGATCAGCAGCGGGTGGTGGCCGGCAGCAGATAACAGGGTGCAGGCTGGACCCTGGGAGGTGTACCTGGGAGGGGGAAGCTGGGTGGCACGCAAGAGCACGACTAAATACCGCAGGAGTGTTTTCTTCCATCGGAACACTTATCTGTTCTGGTCTGCGAGAATGATGGAGAAGTGAGTGAAGGGGAAGACATAATTATCTCACCTGTCAAGCCAGCATCCCTGGGTCCCAGAGTGTGTGGGCACCAGATGAGCCCGGCTGGCAGTGACTTTGGGAAGCACTTTAGAGGTTGGTGCTCAGCTGGCGGGCACTACAGTGACTCAGCTCTGTGTCAGGAGCGGTTGGGAGCCAGGGTGGAGGAGTGTCTTCTAGGGCACAGGGTCACTTTGCTAGGCAGTGAGGGCACAGGACGGGACCCAGATACCTTGGAGAACCAGGCTCCTGACGCCCAGAATGCTTATAAACAGAGATGGCGGGTGTGAACTTGCTCATGCATAAAGCACAAAGAGAGCTTCCCTGGTGGCTCAGTGGTAAAGAATCTGCCTGCCCATGCAAGTGGTGTGGGGTTCAATCCCTGGGTCAGGAAGATCCCCTGGCAGCCCACTCCAGGATTCTTACCTGGAAAATCCCATGGACAGAGGAGCCTGGCGGGCTACAGTCCATGTGGTCGCAAAAGAGTGGGACAGGACTTAGCGACTAAAACAGTAACAGCAGCAAAGCACAGAGAAGTCACTGCTGGTGCAGACATCCAGACCGTGGGCTGGAGGAGGCAGCACTGACTTGATTCTGACCAAGGGATCGGGGTGTAGTGGACAAATGCTAATTTTGCAGTGCAGGAGTTATTCTCGTTTTAGGGACCAGCATCTAAATTTTCCTTTGGGGAACCACTCCTATCTCCATGCCATGAGGTTTGAGTGGGGTTCACCCCATGCTCAGGGTGGGCACGTGACTTGGGCTGTCAGTGTAGTCCATTCCTCTGATTCCAGGATGAGTATCTAAGCCAGTTCTGGTTAGTGAGCATCAGTCAGCTCTAGAAGTTTTGGGGGTGTCCCTCAGGGGACACTGTCTTTTCTGCTGGATTAGTTGAGAGTGTCAAATGTTGGCTTAGAGCTGCTGGCAGCCATCTTGACACCATGAGGTGAAAGCCCATCTGTGAATGTAATCAGTATTGTAGAGATATGTGTCATTTGAATCTCGAGATCTAGCTGAGCCTGATGCTAGATGACCACTGGACTTTCATTTATTTATGCCAGGAAATTATCTTTTTGTTTCAGATGGTTTGAGTTCAGTTTTCTGTTCCTTGTAGCCTAATGAGTCCTGATATATTGTTGGGGAAGCATATTGGATCTGTGTGTGTGTGTGTGTGTGTTTGGAGTGGGAAGAGCAGGAGAGTGAGAGGGATTGGATATGCCTTTTCCTTCCTTGATCAGAGTCCTAATATCAGGAGGGGACCTTGATTGCTTTGGTGACTGAGAATCTTTTTAGCTGAATTCAATTTCTTGCTATGAAGCCGGTCACTGGGCTCCTGTGGTTTGCTTCCTGGGATATTTCAGGTGCTCAGTATGTGTGTGTCATATTAATTACTATAGTTGTTAATAAATATTTGAGCTTAGAAGGTAGTGATGTAAATACTCTTTTCATCTTGGTCTGAGAGGCAGAACCAAGGAGATGCAGGACTCTGCCAGGTGGAGAACAGAAATGTCAGCTTTATTACTGATTAATGGTGGTTTGGAGCAGGGGGGCTCCTCCTCTGAATTTGATAGATTTACCTCCCCAGATATAGATGAGGCAGGACAAGCATCTCAAGTGGGGTCCTGCTTCTTAGGGCAGGGAGGGGCTGGTGGACACAGTTCCCGATCTCAAAAGGGAGGAGAGAGGAAGAGGTGAGCCAAACTCACCAGTCTGGCTGATGATTGCTCCTTCCACAGGGAGGGCGAGAGAAGGGAGAGAGAGGAGCCTTACACACCTAGGGGGCTCCCTCCAAGTCCCGAGACTTGAGGACAGGAGGTTCACCTGCCGCTCTTACCCTCAAAAGGGGAGGTAGCTGTAAATTTGCTGTAAGACCCACCGGTGCCCATTAAGCCCTGTTAACCTTTACACCTGACTTTGTTTAGGGACACAGGCTGCTTCGGGCTGGAATATGGATGACAGTTGCAGCATTACTGAATTCTACATTTTAGGGGAAGGAGTCATACTCTGTCAACCTTTAGAACTACGGCATATGGTGAGGTATTCGGGGGGGAAAATGGACTTCACTTCTGACTAGCGGTTACTGGTCAGAGGAGCAGAATAAGTGTCTCAGGTAAGGTGATGGCTGTTTATACTCCATCCATTGAAAGACATCTTCGGCATCAGCACACTCAAGGCTCCAATGTACAGATGTGGGACTGGAGACTCAGAGGCAGGCTGTGATCTCTTCAGGAACACGCAGGTTTGTGGCAGACCCTGGACTTGCTCTTGGACATCCAAAACTTGCCCAGTCCCAGGTTCTTTGCCCTCTATCCTTGGTTGTCTCCCTTTTTACCCGCTTGCAACCTTGGGGAAAGCACCAGGTTGGGTAAAAAGTAGAGCCAAAGATGTCTGTGCAGGTTCTCCCCTAGTGGGAGCCCCGAAGCGGTGGTTCTGCCTGGGGTGGGCTTGGGAAACAGAGGAGGAGAGACAAGGGAAATAAGCTTTCTCCCTGGGATCCCTTTACTTATTTAATCCACCAACCAAAGAGCTATTAATTCAACAAATATTGGGAGGTTTGCATTCCCCAACGGAGGGGCATGTAGACCCTCCAGAGGAATCAGTAGATGCTAGCTCTTGGCTTTGGGAAACGGTTTCAACTCTTGAGCTGCTGAACAACTGCTGGTTTTGAGGATAACCACATTCTCAGCTTTGGAGAAGGGAAGAGCTACCCACTCCAGTATTCTGGCCTGGAGAATTCCACGGGTTGTAGAGTCCATGGGGTCACAAAGAGTCGGACACGATTGAGTGACTTTCACTTCACATTCTCAGCTTAGTGAGGATGTGATAATTCAATAAACATTTTAAAGATCTTGCTCTGTGAGGGGAACTATAGCAGCATCTGGTTCTTTAGGAATATTCTTTGAAACTTGGGACTGTCCTGGCCAAACCAGTGCATGCCTTCACCATTCTTCCATCCACCTGTTATTTTAACCGGCGTTAACCGAGCCTGCTCTGTGCCAGGTGCTGTGTCAGGCTCAGGCTCACAGGATATAAAGGGAAATAAGGCTCAACCTCTGCCCTTCAGTTGCCCACAGCCTGGTGCGGGGAGCAGGTGTGAAATCTCCAGTTGCAGAAGATCAGTGTGTTTTCATTGTAGCTCTGGCCCCGGACAGCAGCTAGCTCCTAGCCAAGAGGTTGGGGGCAGGAGCCCTGCATGGGAGGGGCTGCTAACCCAGCTGGGGCTGGGGGTACCTGCCTGGATGGCCGCCTCCACGGTTGCCTTTTCTAATGGTGCCACTGTTTCATGGCACTTTCATTGTCTGTCAACCTGGCGTGGACGCTTTTCAGTGAGTTTTCACGGACTCTGTCCTGCAGACTCCTTTTGCTGCTGTCGTTTGTCATCATGGAATATTTTGCCTCAGAGTGTGCTGCGCAGAGCGGGAGGGAAATTGAATCCTTGCCGCCTTGATGACTGGCTTTCTCAGAATTTGTGATAATTTCTGCAGGAGCATGAGCTGCATTTAATTTGCTCTGGTTGGGTCATCTGAGGACCAGGCCTGTGGTGTAGGGAGACCAGAGTCTGCTATTGAATCTAGAAGCTCCTTTTCAGTATACGCAAACCTTTCTGAGTACTACCTTGCAAACCTCCATGACTTTCTGCAGTGGCCCTGACCCCAGCGTCTTTCTGATTCAGAGAGAATTCCATAGCAGGAGGCTGTTTGGCCTTGGTGTGAGCTGCAGAAAGCCTTTCGGTGGTCCATTCCCATTAGTGGGAGCCCTGGGGGAGAATGTAGCATGCTTTGTGCTTCCCCTGGAGATTGGGCCCACTGCGTGGCTTTTCTGTGGTTCCCAGGTAAACCACACCAATGCCAAGTTGTCTTCTTGGTTGCCCTAAACTTCTCAGTGACTTATGGACCATAGCCAGAAGCAGTACCCATTTTGCCATGTCTGCATGCCTCTTATCTTTTTAAAACGAGTGAAATATAGGACCTAAAAAAGATATAAAATAATTTAGTGACCACCCTTAGACTCTGCTCAATTTCAGAAGTGATATCTTACCCATACAAGTGTAGACTCCTAAGTACGTCTTCCCTGATCCCAGCCTCCCTTCTGTATAACCAGCAGCAAGCACTGTCTTGAATTCACTGGTTTCATTCCCACTCACTTCTTTATATCCTACTATTCATGTATTGGTATGACCTTTTGCATTTTATTGACTCTTTTTTCCTTTTATTTTGTTTTGTTCTAAGCAAACATATCTGTGAAATCACAGATTTGATAGACTAGCTTTCTTTCTGTGGGTCTAATGCATATGCAAATAAGATTTATTTTTCTGGTGTTCTGGGTACCACCCCAAATCGCCTCTTGTACCACTTTTTTGCACACCATCACTGGTAACCAGGTCACACTTGGGAAAACACAGGCTGCACCATCTGTAGCAGGTGCTGGGCCAAACTCTGGCTCACGCCCACCATTGCCTCAGTCTTTCCCCTGCTGGGCTTGGCTGCTCTCTTTCTAGCTTTTCTCTCCCCCAGCTCACCCGGTCTATCTGTTAGGGCTGCTTTGGGCTTGAAACCGCCTGATGGGATGGTGTTTGTTCCTGCTGCTCAGAAGCAGTGATCTCTTTCCAAAGGCCGCAGCTGAAATGAAACAAAACAAGCCCTTTCCGGTGATGGGAGGCCATTGCCTGCGCGAGGCATCTCTCCACTCTGATCAGCATGATTATCATCATTAGCCAATTCCTCATGTACAGTGTCTGCAGCTCCCTTGCCTACACGGGCTGCCTTGATCCTCAGGGCTGGCTTCCTGCTGCTGCCCCCGAGCTGCTCTCCAACTGCCCCTGCCTCTTGGTTCTGTCAGGGAGCCGGCGGAGGGCAGAGGGCCCTCCTCCCCAGAGATGGTGTTGTGCTGATGGGGCAGGAGCCGGAGAAACCCCAGCTTCAGCCCATCTTTGCTCATATCAGAGTCCATCCTACAGCCGGGCTTCTCACTGCTGATTGCTTTTTCCTCTGAAAACCTCCCTGCAGTTTCCTTTTTCACCTTGGACGGGATGCTTTCACCATGACCAAACTGAAGAGCTGGTGCTTTCAAACTGCGGTGCTGGTGAAGACTGTTGAGAGTCCCTTGGACAACAAGGAGATCAGACCATTCAATCCTAAACGAAATTAACCCTCAATAATCATTGGAAGGACTGATGCTGAAGCTGAAGCTTCAGTGCTTTGGCCACTGATATGAAGAGTCTACTCGCTGGAAAAGACCCTGATGCTGGGAAAGATTGAGGGCAGGAGGAGAAGGGGATGGCAGAAGATGAGATGGTTGGATGGCATCACCGACTCAACGGACATGAGTTTGAGCAAGCTCTGGGAGATCGTGAAGGATGGGGAAGCCTGACGTGCTGCAGTCCATGGGGTCGCAAAGAGTTGGACATGACTGAGCGACTGAACAGCAGCAGTGGGGTAGTAGCTGGAGAAACCCCAACTTCAGCCTCTCTTTCTTCTTCTCAGAGTCCATCCCAGACTAACTGTGGCTGGGCTTCTCACTGCTGATTGCTTTTTCCACTGAAAGTCTCCCTGCAGTTTCCTTTCTCACCCTGGACTGAGTGCTTTCAGTCTGACCAAGCTGATTCTACCTCAACAGGGAAATGGGGTGAAGCTACACGATGGGGGATTTGGCAAAAGCTGGACCTTCTTACTGTGAAGGTAGTTGAGTGCTGGACTGGGTAGTTTAGTACAGCTGTGAAATCGGCATCTAGAAGGACAGCATCCTGGAACCAGCAGAGACTCTGTTGTGAAAGGGGGAACGTGACAGCTCACAGATGGTTCCTAACCTGGCAGATGATCAGAGGTACCCGGGGAGCCTTGAAAGTATAGGCTCTTAGACCCTATAGTCTAGAATTTGTTTTCAGTGATTTTGGAGTGAGGCCTGGAGAACCCATTTTTAAAAATGGGTTCCCCAGGTGGCTTCTGATGCTTAGAGCAAGTGTTTACGTTGACCGAACACAACGGGACAGGCATTGTGCCAAGAGCTCTCTCTGTGTTATAACTTCACAAGGACCCTGAGGTGGATCCTGTTCTCATCTCTCCTTTGCAGACGGACAGACTGCAGCACAGGTTAAGTGACTTGTCCAAGGCCCCGCAGCTCGGAAGCAGGCGTATTAGTTCTCTGTGATTGCCATGACAAATGGCCACCAACGAGGCGGCCAACAGAAATTCATTCTTTTACGGTTCTGGAGGCTGGAACTATGAGGACAAGGTGCCGACAGGGCCAGGCCTCTCCTGGGGGCTCCAGGGACGCCTCCTTCCTGCCACTGCTGCTGGCTCCAGGCCTTCCTGTGGCCGCATCGCTCCAGTCTCTGCCTCCATCCTCTCTTTTCTTCTGAGGACACTTGTCATTGGACTTAGGGCCTATCTGGGCAATCCAGGAAGATCTCATTTCAAGATTCTGAACTTAGTCACACCTACAAAGACCCTTTTGTCCACTGAAAGTCACAGTCACAGGTTCTGGGGGTTGGGACATGGGCATATCTTTTGGGTGCCACCATTCAACCCACTAAGAGGGTCTTTTTTTTTTTTTTTCTAAGTGATTTATTAATTTTGGCTGCACCAGGTTTTCACTGTGGCATTCAGGATCTTTCGTTGTAGCATGCAGACTCCTTAGTTGTGGCGTGCGGGATCTAGCTCCTCAACCAGGACTCAAACCCCGGCCCCCTGCGTTGGGAGCGCAGACTGTTAGCCACGGGGCCACCAGGGAAGTCCCCAGTGTAGGGTCTTGAATTTAATCCCCAGCAGTGTGGCTCCCAAGCCTATGCCTCTAACCACTCGACTCCCCGGCGCACTCTCCTGTACCGGATGAGCTTCCAGGCTTCCTCTCAGCCAGCAGTCAAGGCGTGGGTGAATTTGCTGTTTCAGGGAGTTTGACAGTCCAGGGTTTTCCCTCTGTCTCTCTCCCATCCCCCAAGTCCTCCGTCATTTCTCCTGAAACCCTCTGGGCTATTCATCTCAGACTCTGAAATTCTCGCCCCTTGATGTGCTTGGGAGGCTGCAGGGGCCGAGGCCACACTCATCCTGTCTTGGGCGAGATGCATTTTTCTTGCCTCAGTGGCCACGTCTCTCCAAAATGGGGATCGCTGGAATAGCAGGGGTAGATGGAAGGCCATAATACAGCTAATAAAGTTGATGGAAGGCGTTCTGCAGCTGTATGGGTGATGGAGGCGCTTGTTAACAACACTAATAATCTAATAGCCTGTTCTTGATTTCCTGCTTCTCACTGTCTTGGCCCCAAGCAGCTATTTTCAACCAAATTAAAATCCACTCAACTCCCTTCCTGTTCCTGAATAAAACTACCCTCAAAGCTCTTGCCTGTTACAGCAAGACTTTTTAATAGACTTTTCCTTGTAGAACCATGAGACATATGTCCAATTAGCGGAATAACTTCGCTTAAATATACAAATAAACTGTTGACAGATAATGGCGGGACATATGCGAGGCTGATTGAAGGCCACATGCTTTGGGAATGGGGCACTGTCCTTCTCCCACCCCCAGTCTGTCTCCAGGCCTCTCCTTCCCTCCAGTTGCTTGCTCTTGGGATGTAACTTTCGCTCCACCCTCTCTATAGGATGAAGGAGGATGTTTCCATGCTATGCCCAGTCACAGCGCAAAGTACCTGGGCCTCTCATCACGCACACAGTCAGTGCAACAAATGCGTGGGTTTTTTTTTTTTTTTTTTATAGATTTTTAAAATTTGAGATGTGGAACATTTTTAAAAGTCTTTACTGACTTTGTTACAAAATTGCTTCTGTTTTATGTTTTGGTTTTTTGGCCACAAGGAATGTGGGATCTTAGCTTCCCAAGAAAAAGTATGAAAGTGCAAATCTATTAGTCGTTCCCAGCTCTTTGTGACCCCATGGACTGTAACCTGCCAGGCTCTTCTGTCCATGGAATTCTTCAAGCAACCATGCTGGAGTGGGTAGCCACTCCCTTCTCCAGGGGATCTTCCTGACCCAGGGATCGAACCTGGGTCTCCTGCATTGGCAGGCAGATTCTTTACCATCTGAACCACCAGAGAAGCTCAGCCAGGGATCAGACCTGCAGCCCCTGCGTTGGAAGGTGAGGTCTTAAGCACTGGGCCTCCAGGGACGTCCCTGCACATGTTTCTGAGCACTTACTTGTGCCAGGTGTACCACAGCCTGCTCTGGAGGGGGTAGCAGATTGTTAGCAGCCGATGACGCTCACTGGAGTGCGTGGTCCAGCGGGGCAGAGGCTCAGTCTGTTTCTCTTGCCGCTGTACCCTCAGCACTTACAACAGTGCCTGGCATAAAACGGGCTTGGTGAATACTTTTTAGTGACGCAAGGAGGTAAGTGAACCAGATAATGTCAGCTCTTGCTGAGTGCCCTAAAAGAGATAAAATGTGGTCATGGGATAGAGAGTGACTGAAGCTGGACTTAGGAAATGCTCTCTGACATGGGTTTTTTTTCAGATGAAACTGAGAAGTGCTGAAAGAACGTGAAAAGCTGAGAGAATATGGAAGAGCCAGGGCGGGGTATGTAATTCACGGGGCCCAGTGCACAGTGACCACGCAGGCCTCTGGCTGGGTGGGGAGTCAGTCTCCCCTTCCCATAGCCCACAGTGGATGGGAAACTCCCACGAGCTCGCAGCCTCTGTGCTGGGAGCTGCTCAGGCTGTGGACTGGGCATGAGCGAGAAGTTCCTGCTGAGTCACCTTCTGAGCCTGTCTTGGTGATGCTGTTCTAGGGTGTGGAGGTATACTGCTTGACGATGTATGACCTTGACCCTTCTTTTTTAAAAAATTTTAATTTGTGTATCTTTTTACACTTCATTCAAGACATGGTTCTTAAGTTCATTCCATAGCTCAAGTTCAATGTGAACACACAGAAAAACTTATGGGGAGAGGGAGAAATAGATATTTAAATGCTGTGCTCTCATCTGTTAACCTAAAGGGTAACCAGCATGAATCATAGTCCTTTGTAACCTTAAGTCATCCTATCGCAAAAACCCCCCCTCAAAAAAACAGCAACTGTATTTTACACTCTGAAAATGACTATTTGAGCATATGTGCAGGAGTGAAGCAACTCATTCCAACTTACCCCAGTCAACCAAGCCAGACACCTCCCATTTCAGTTTGTGTTTTCACTGCTGGGATGCAGAGGAATGTAACTGGGCATGAAGTGATCCTGATCCTTCTTATGCCCATCCCAAGGCCCCCAGTGGGCACAAAGGACAATGGAAGAAGGTATGCCTCCCCCACCATCATGACCTGGTTGCCTTGCGGGGAGGAGAGCAGCTATAACTGTGGGGAGGAGGCAGGGAGGCCAGATGGAGCTGGGGTACTGGGCTTGGGGTGAGGAACGGGCAGCCAAGAACCCACTGGGGAGATGGGACTGTGTGTGAGCTGCATGTGAACTTCATCAACTTTATTAGTTGCATTATGGCCTTCCATCTACCCTTGCATGTGGGCTTGCTCCATCGTCCCATTCGGCTTTATTTGCAAAACCCACATCCAAAGATAAAATTAAGAATTTCAAGACAGCTACGCTGTAATTGCCGCTATAACCAATTACTATAAACTTAACGGTAGCCTATCCCTTCTCCAGTGGATCTTCCTGACCCAGGAATCGAACCAGGGTCTCCTGCATTGCAGGTGGATTCTTTACCAACTGAGCCATCAGGGAAGCCCCTCTAACAGTACAGATGTATTCTTGTACAGTTCTGGAGGTCGGAAGTCTATAGTGGTTCTCACTGGACTGAATGAGCGTGTCAGCATCAGCAGGGCTGTGCTCCTTTCGGGAGCTCTGGGGAGAGTTCACTGCCTTGTCTTTTCTGGCTTTTACCGGCCGCCTGCATTCCTTGGCTCAGAGCGCTCTTTCTCCCTCTTCAGAGCCAGCAGTGTCTGGCTGCGTCCCCGTGCTGCCACATCTGTGGTTCTCTTCTCGTGCTCCCCTCTTCCACTTAGGACCACTGTGATTACACTAGACCCACCTGGGTAGTCTAAGCTGATCTGTCTCAAAGTCAGCTGACCAGGGACCTCAGTTTCTTCTGCAGCCTTAAACCTTCTTTGCCAAGGAAGGTAACATATTCACAGGTTCCAGGGACTAGGTTGTGGACGTCTTTGTTGGGGTGTGTTATTCTGTCTTTCATGTTTAACCATGGTGTGAAGTCCTTTTGAGTGTGGGGTGCAGTCTGACTGTAGCACTGGTCACATGCTCATGAAGTTGGCCCTAGGAAAAGGAGGCTGCAAGCCTAAGAGTCCTGAGATGGGAATGAGCATGGCTGTTCCAGGACCCAAAAGGAGTCTGACATGATGGACTAGGGTGAATGACAGGGCATGTGGTACACAATGAGACACGAAAGGCTGGCCCAGATCTAGATCACGGCTTCCTTGGCTACAGTGAAATGTTAGGAACAACAGGTAGGGATCTGCCTTAAATCTTAAAAGCACAGACAAAAACTCTGTATGAGAAATTTCAGATGTATTTAAAAAAAGAATAATATGGTGAACCCTGTGCCTCGCACTTGGATCTAAAATAGTTTGCCATAATTCCTTCATTTATTTATTTTGCTGAAGACTTTTAAATTATAAAAATCGGGCTTTTCACCTGTAATTTCAGTGGGCATCTCTCACAACTGACATTTTTGTATGTATTCATGTCATTATCACAATGAATGAAATTAGCAAGAATCCTTTAATTTCATTGAATTCATGTGTGTGTTTAGTTGTCCCTCAAATGCCCTGCTCGTTGATCTTCACCTTGTACCTGAACTTTGCACCTTTTCCCCTTTCTGAGGTTAAAGTGAGTCTTCCTTCCCTGTGTCTTTCAGGATTTGGTTTTTTGTTCCTTCACGCTCCTCTTGCACACCCAAGTCCGTGGCCTGAACAGGGTTGATGGGGAAGGGAAGGAAAGCAGGCTGAATGGATGTGTTATTCTGCTTGTTACATGACATTTTTTTGTGGGTGCCTGTAATTGCCATTCCAGAAATGCCCTCACTCTTCCAGCCACAGAGCAACTGTTGAGAACAAATTAATTATGCATCTTCTCAGTGTGTGTGATTAAGTGGCAGATGGAGGGAAGGGTTCTCTTCAGTTTTTCTGGCAACTAAGTTCCCAAATGGATGCTTTCCAGGCCAAAGAGTGCGTGTCCTGGGCTCCCATGAGCATCCGGGTTTGTCTCTGTAGTGGCAGGCTTGGTCACTGGCAGGCAGAGTCAGAAGTTGTCAGTAATAATATTATTAATCCCTTAAATTTGCAGCATATTTGCTATTTGCTGAGGGCTTGCACACTCACGTCAGCTCATTTGTTGGGATTTCAGGGGTGCTGGAACAACTTCCTTTGCTTAATACCTCCCTAAATCATTGCTGATGCTTGTAATTCCACCATTAGAGATTAATTCTTTTGGCCCCAAACTGTTCCCTATTAAAATGCAAGTATCCTTGGCAGCCGTGTAGCATGTTTTATTCATTAAGCTTTCTCAGCCACTAGTGGCTGCCCTCCCCAAATGCCCCCTCCCACAACTTTCTTTTTAGGATGACCTCTGAAACAGAACCTGTGTTTGGAATCTATCCCATCCCACAGAACTAGGCTCTCGACTGGTTGCCGAAGCTGGAAAAAGAGGCAGAAACTCACGCCAAGGTGTCAGTGACTGATAATAATTTCCCTTGTTACTATCTCTAGGGAGTATTTGTATTTAAAGTGGGACTTTCTGGCAACACAACGCTTAGCGCAAAGGAACCTGCACCCCTTCATCCTGTTATGTCAGCGGCTTTGGCCTTAGGTCTCCTTTTCATTGGGCTCCGTTAGAGAGACAGAGGAGAAAGCGGGCCAGCACGTCCGGTTCGTCCATTGCGGGTTGGGGAGACAGTGGAGCAGACCTCGTGAAACATAATGTCCATCTTGCAGAAGGAAGATGGAAGTGAAAGGACAGAATCTATTTGGAACGGGGCTAAAGTTTTATCTTTAGAGCCCCAGTAACACAGTTGTAGATTTTTAGAGTCAAAGACACCTTAGAAACAAGCTTAACTCTGGGGAAGCAAATGCATTTCATCTGTCAATTCCAGTTGATGCATAGTGGTTGAATACAGGGTAGAGAATGAGTGAGTCTTCACCTGGGCTCAGTGTGTTGTGGATGTTTAGTGACGTCTGATGGGTGCCATGGTGATAGAGCGGGGGCATGGATGCTGCATGTGTGTTCCTGATTCTCAGCAACCTCTCTTTGTACGTATGGGCCAGCTCAGGTCCTGAAACTTAGGATGATATGTTCAGGATTACATTAAGTAGGGGCAATACATTAGGGGCAGAATTGGCCCAGGTTCTGGATACCATGAATCCAGGTTCAAAGCCTTCTCACTTGGAGTATCCAGGTATCCTGAGACGCTTTTCACTATGGTTATAGAGCAGGCGGTCTTGCAACCAGACTGCCTGGGCTCAGGTCTTCGCTGAGTGCCCTGGGCCAAGGTATTTAATTAAACTTTCTGAGCCATTGCCTCTTCATCTCTGAAACAGAAGATGATAATTGTGCCTACCTTATAGGGTGGTTGTGGGATTAAGTGAGATATAATGCCCATATAAAGTATTTGGATTAGGGCTGAAACACAGTAAGTATTAATAAGCATTGGTAATGGGATTAATAATAAATCACAATAAACTGTGGAAAATTCTGAAAGAGATGGGAATACCAGACCACCTGACCTGCCTCTTGAGTTGGTTTTGATTGATTTTTTTCTTTCTCATAATGTATTGTATTTTTCTGTTTCTTTGAATACCTGGTAAATATTTTATTAGGTGCTAGACATTGCAATTTTGTATTTTTGGGTACTAGATATATTTGTATTTTTATAAATATTCTAGAGCTTTGTTCTGGGACACAGTTAAGTTACTTGGAGACAGTGTGATTTTTTTCAAGCCTTTTAGTATTTATTGCTTGGGAACGGAATGGTGTTTGGTTTGGGATATTCCCTTCTTCTGGGTATTATAACAAATGCCTCAAGAATTATGAGATTTTTCTAGTCCAGCTAGTGGAAATAGACCTTGTATGAACACATAGGGCACTGTTAATTCGCGTCTTTTGTGGTGGTTGTCTTTCTGGCTTGTGTGTATGTGCTGACTGTCACTCAGCCAGATACGTGAGGCAGACCCTCGGCAGCTCTTCAGAGTTCTTTCTTCGTATGGCACTCTGCTCTCCAGTACTCTGTCCTGTGAACTCTAGCTGCTGTGGTCTTCCTGGACTCTCAGCTCTCTGTCTTCAACTCAAAGTCTTCTGGGTGCTGCCTGGCTCCCCTTTCCCTGCAGTGTGACCGGGAAACCCTCAATGCTGTAAATTGGGGCAACCATAGGTTCACTGTGTTTGCTTCGCATCTCTCAGGAATCACTCTCCTTCCTTTCCTGATGTCCAGTTTTTATTACTTCAGATGAAAGTGAAGTCTCTTAGTCATGTACGACTCTTTGCGACCTCGTGGACTGTAGCCTACCAGGCTCGTCTGTCCATGGGATTTTCCAGGCAAGAATACTGGAGTGGGTTTCCATTTCCCTCTCCAGGAGAGCTTCCCATCCCAGGGATTGAACCTGGGTCTCCCACTTTGTAGGCAGACGCTTTACTGTCTGAGCCACCGGGGAAGTCCTTTACTTCAGATGAGGAAGGTAATTTTGGTCCCTGTTTGGAAAGAGATGTTAAGGATGACATCAAGATTATGGCTTTAGAAACTTCAAGTTTAGAGTTGCAGTTTAACCAGGATCTACCCGACAGGTAGTCAGTCAGAGAAGGGACAGAGGACACTGCTAAGGGGTAGGATTAAATCTGTGGTCAGGCTTCTTCAAAGCTTTTATAAACTGCAACTTGTTTTTTTCCCCACAAGACATGATGAGTTTTACTTTGCTCGTTAAGTAAAAGCTTAAAGCAAAGGGTGACATCCAGAAAAGAGACTTTGGAGACTGTCCTGGCTTGATTTCTTGGGGATGTAGAGGGCATTGCAATTCCATTTTCATGATGAAAAATACACATGTGGATCATTGCACTCTGCAAAACTGGGGAAACAGTGTTGGATTCTGCACCAAGCTGGTCCAGTCTGTGTGGCAGAGAATTTGGGGCTGGATTTCTATTTCCAGAAGATGTTGAAGAAGAGATTATTTTTTTTAAATTCTCCTCTATTATTGATATGATAAATATTAGTTTTAGGAAATTTGAGAAATACAGAGAGACCTATAAAGAAAAGTACTCTTGTAATCTCACTGCCCAGAGATAACACTGTTTGCTTGTCAGTGCATTTTCTTTGGGTGTTGAGTTTTTGATTGGAAGAATCTTTGAAGAGGCTTTGGGGTCGGTCTGTGACCTCTTGCACTGTCTCTTCCTGTGATGTGTGGGGTTGTGTGTGTATTTGTCTCTTTCACCTGTGTCCCACACTCAAACCCCAAAAGCCCATTGGAGATACTGCCCAATTGCCCAGTTCTGATGGGGGAGACCTACTGATTCAGGCTGGCTTTGGTACCTTTGTTCCCTACTCTTCGGGATTTAGGCACGAGTAAAGGATTGCCCTCCTTGGGCCTTTGTTCCATCCCTCCCAATCAATAATTAATCAGTAATGAGTTGATCTTATTAGTTATTCACTGCCCACTCCCCCTTCCCGGAAATCCCAACCCAAGCTGGCTAATGACAATGTTTTAATTAATACAAGGCAGATTAAAGCTCATTACAACAAGGTTATTGGTAATGAGATCATCATAAGGCAAGTTATTGAGCTGGGAGTGAAAACAAAGTTGGAGGAGGGGAAGAGAGATGGCACCAGCTGTTCCTGTCCTGTTTTGGCAGGAATGGAACCCAGAATGTGGGAACTCTGCAATGAGGACACACTGCAGCGACACACACCCAACCAGCTCATGAAACCAGGTGCTGGGTAAGAGTAGGCCTCGGGGCCAGTGAGCAAATGGGTGTGCAGTGTTTAGGGCAGTAGCGTGTGTTGAGAAGCCAGAGCTGGTGTATTCAATTATGAATGTGCAGATTATGACCTGCTGAGTGGGGGGCACAAGCCACCCACATGGGGTCTGCAGACAGCTCTCTTGGCATCCAAGCTCCCACTGGGGAAGTGAAACTCACCGAGGTGTTTTGATTGAAGGTGCGTTTAAACACATCCACATGGAGGAAATAGAGTCACAAGATTTATTATTTCAGATCCCAGAAGCGAAGATGCTCAGTGAGCAGGAGAAGGGTGGTCCTCCATCCCAAGTCACCAGCAAGCAGGAGGTGAATGCTCAAAGAGGGACTTTGCACTAAGCCAGCAGTTTCTTGAAATTCTGAATGAGACCTGCCTTCTGATCCTAAGGGACAGTGGAACTGTAGGAGCTGGAGCTGGAAAGGGGCCCTGGAGATCAGAATGCCTGCTCTGTTATTCAGCATTTGTGTCTTTTGACCTTCAAAGAGCATTTACATTGTTTTGGTGAGTGGACTATCCCTCACCGCCATATGACTGTGTGTGTGTTTATTTAAGACTCTGGTTGAAATATGGGTGCCATTTGCAGTAGGTGCTGATTCAGTTTCATGGATGATGGTTTTTTGTGTGTATGACCAATGGTTGTCATCAGTCTACATTTATGGCTCATGCACGGCTTGCCCTGGGGTACACAGAGTCTACAGGGGACACACGTGGTCTCTGTTCCCCGTGGCTGGTGTGCCAGGGAACCAGTGAGTTGGAGGTAGACCAGCCTTCCTGGGCTCGTGTGACCAGAGAGGGCTCCCTGCATTGCCCAGACAGTGTGAAGGTGACCTTTACTTTGTGCCAGGAGACACCCTATCTGGGACTGGCTCAGGGCAGAGGAGGGAGGCAACAGAGCCCTGGCTCTGCTCCCTGATAGGAGGCCTTGTTGCTGTGAGGCTAATGCTTTCTGAGTTCTTCCAGTAGCCGAGAGAAAGACAGATGTGAATCTAGTCTAAAGTAAATAGTGGAGCAGGTCTTATACACACACACACAGACACAAACACACACACACACCCAGATGCATGTTGTGTTGTTCTCTTGACCTGAAATGCTCTCCTTTTTAATCCTCATCTGTTCAAACTCAGTTGCAGGGGTTGTATCAGCCAGGGACTAGTCATACCTGTAATTTATTTTATTTAAAAATATATTTATTTATTTAAAATTTTTATTTAATTATAGGCTGTTGCACCATGCAGCATGTGGGATCTAGACCCCTGACCAGGGACTGAACCTGTGTCCTCTGCATTGGAAGGCAGAATCCCAATCACTGGACCACCGAGGGAAGTCCCAATAATTATGTATTTGGCTGCACTGGGTCTTAATTGCAGTATGCAAGATTTTTCAGTTGTGGTATATGGGATCTGGTTCCCCGACGAGGGATCGAACCCAGGCCCCTTGCATGGGGATTTTGGAGTCTCAGCCACTGGGCCACCAGAGACGTCCCCATATTTGTAGTTTAAATGTAAAAACGTATTAATTAGGAAAAGGTAGTTAACTGATAAAAGCAGTAGTAGAAGAATCTAAGGGGACAGAGGTAGTAAATGCATAAAGCACCTGCTCCCTCTAGGATCAGGGTGGTGAACAAGAACAGACCTGAAGACTTGGCTGGGGGCCTCCAAGGCTGGGATCCCAGGCTGCCCTGGAGACAAGGGGACATGGGCCATGGTCACAGCCTGCCCGGTGGCAGAGAGATTTGTAGGAGAAGACGACCTAGAACTAGTGTGTAGGAGCTGCCTGCTGGGTGGTCAGAGCACTTGCTGGAGCGTATGGGCCTGAGTTGGTCCACAGAAGGGGCCCACTAGGTAGTGAGGGTGGCCTGGTCCATGTGGGCCACCGGAGGGGTCCCCCCCAAGCCCCTGTCCCACTGGCTGATGAGCTGGAAGCAGCCCAGTGGGGACGGTAGGGAGCCTCCTTGTGCCGCTGTGGTCTTGCAGTGTCCACCCGCCTCAAGCCCCGCTGTTGACCAAGCCTAATAGTGACGCATCTGACACAGGAGAAATGACACAGGGTCAGTGCAGTATCACAGTGCGTGACGAGGAAGGCTGGATTGGCAGGGCCTAAGGACAGCCTCCGAGTGCCTGGGGTCCGGGGCATCCCTTTGCTATAGAGGGAGTGGGTAGGTGGGCTCCCTGGCTGTGGGGACCAGGGTATTTGGGGCTGCATCATTCTCTTTTTAATTCTTAAGGTAACAGTTTTCTGTGCAGTTCACTTGGCAACTAATCATGTAGAATCTTTGAACGTTTCTTTCATCTTTGTTGCCTACCGTTATTTAACTCTTCACCTGGTTTCTTGCTTCCAACATGCTCTTAATTATGGCAGCATCCTTCGTAGCACTTGAGAGCATAAGTCCATCATAAATATTCCCTCTCCTGGTTGACTTATGGGAGGAAGAGGGTACCTGGTTCCCACAGAGCCCTGGGCCTCCCTTGTCTTCTGTTTGTGCCCATGGCTCCATCCTGCTCAGGAACTATAGCTCCAGGAAGGCAGGACCCTCAAAATTCCAAGATCCTCAGCGGAGTTGGGGTGGTGACTGGGGATGTGCAGCCTGGGGGCAGGTTGGGGCCACATCCCACTCCAGAGGGCTAGGTGGGCATCAGGCGGGGAGTTAAGGCTGGCCTGTCTTGCACCCCTGGCCTGCTGCCCACCCTATGTGCCTAATGCCCCACTGTGAAGTTTTCTTCCAGTTAACAGGAGATCCCTGCTAAGGTCTGCTGAGTTAAAGAGCCCTAGGATTGAAGTCGGAGAAGGCAATGGCAAGCCACTCCAGTACTATTGCCTAGAAAATCCCATGGATGGAGGAGCCTGGTTGGCTGTAGTCCGTGGGGTCGCTAAGGGTCGGACACGACTGAGTGACTTCACTTTCACTTTCTCACATTGGAGAAGGAAATGGCAACCCACTCCAGTGTTCCTGCCTGGAGAATCCCAGGGACGGGGGAGCCTGGTGGGCTTCCGTCTATGGGGTCACACAGAGTTGGACACGACTGAAGTGACTTAGCAGTAGCAGCAGCAGGATTGAAGTGCTTTCTAGACCTTACTTTGACATTTATTAGGTTTTTCTTTATAATCAAAACATCTGAGTTTCTTGTCCTTAAAAATTGCCTCCCTAAATTGCTGGAAGGATTAAAAAAATGACTTGAGCATTTTTGAAAATTGTAGACCTCCGAACAAACAGACAATATCATTAGTATGGCTGAGGGGTGGGTGGCAAATGCGTGAACTTAGCGTATCCTTGAATGAATCATCAGTGGATTAGAACTGGTTGAAAACCTTGCACATGCTTGTTTCCGTGGGAGTGGGACTCAGACCAGGTAAGTTTTGAAGGAAAGGCGAAAAGAAGTGTCAGGC